>NC_141874.1:536745936-537048966 GCF_056163025.1 Triticum urartu
TTCCATCCACGATCCACGTGAAATGCCCACGAACCAATCAAAATGCAACACGCGTACGATCACTACAAGAGATCAGACATATTGTGATGAGCTAAAAAATGTCACGTAATAGCTAAATACGTCACAAAATACTGATGTGTGATGTTTTTCACGCGTCACTAGCATCGTCACGGAATCCCTGTCACAGATTATTCCTAGTGACGCGGCGCGCAAAAAAGGTCACCGGATATGGGACCTTCGGTGACGAAGCTGTCGTCACTAGATTTATGGTGGGCTAATGCGCGGTTGGTTTCAAATGGGCCAAGCCCAATAATTCATCTCATTTTCTATTTTTGGATCAAAATTTTAGGTGGGCCATAGCCAAATTTGAACCGAATAGTGGCTGATCCAGCCCACTTCTTTCTATGAAGCAGTTGCCATTTTCTACTAGATTTTTAAGAATTATTTTCTTTACAGTTTTTTCTCTTGTATTAGTTTAGCCTTGTCCGATTCAAAACATATTGTGGGCTTGTGATGTTTTCAAGCCGATCTTTCCATTGACCAATTTTCTCATCACATTACAGCCAGCTAGTTTCTAAACACTAGTTTCTAAACAGTATGCATATTACACATCGCACTTAAATGCCACATCCAAAATAACCCAATCTACACAATCATCTGATACAACATCTATTTTAATTTTGGAGGTCATCAGTAGAGTCTTTGTTTGTGTGGCTCTTAGCTCCCACCTTCATCAAAATTTGGAACCTTTTTTGTATGCCACTTCTCATGACTTCTTGAAGGCGGCTACAGTTGTTCTGATCCTCCTTGTTCATATCAACTTCTTGAAATAGGACTTACAAAGCAACCTATTAGAAAACAAGACATAAATATACTAGTGTGATTGAGTTACAAAAAATGATTGACTATTGCAACAAAGAACAACATGCAAGTTATAACTCACAGCTCTAGGTTGGCATCTTAACCAAACATACATGTTAGTACTTTTTTAATAAGTGATATGAATAGAACTAAACATGTCGTACTTGTGAGCAAGAAAGTCATTAGAAATATTAGGTTGGAATTAACATGTATCAATACATCAGAAAGTAAGAGAAGTATTGGAATTAAGAGGCCACACATAAATAATAGCTTAACTCAAAGTTCAAAATCTAGAGAGAAACAAATTACCATTTGTAGTAGGTACTCCTTCACAAATTAAAATGGTGCAAAAAAAACAGAATATTCGACAAAGCATCGAAGGAAGAAACCTTCACGCAGCCTAGAACAGTGAAGAAATCATGAACACCTTTTTCATAGCTTAGATGTTGTCCTTGGCACACACTGATTGGAAATGTGATCAATACGATACTTCCATCTGAAACTAAATTACTTACAATTACGCAATGGTAAAAGAAACTCATTTAGGCTTTCATCTTTAGATGTAGTATCAGCTTGCTTGGACAGTAATTTGCATTGCCATATATAGTCTCAGTATCACTTCTCATTGCCACAAACGAGTTCTAGTGAATTGGTTCTCATTAGTAATTTGCCAAAATCATGTTGAACCGCTCACAAAACTCCCACCGCAGTACTACAACATTAATTCACTTGCAAATCTATTCATTACTCCCTTAAACAAAGTTGCCACGAGGTCAGAACTACAAATAACAGAACAATACTGGGGGAGAATCAGCATAATGAAAATATTTTACTGCAGCTAACTATTTACTCCTTACTAACACATTTCACATGTACTATCTATCATAATAATTTCTCTAAAAGATAAATCAGAGCAGGTACAATATTAATTCAGCTTACAATTTTCAATTTAGTGACAGGTATAAACTAGCTTCCATATTGTAGTTCAAGACTAATGATACATAAAATGACTATCTGACCTAGAGAATAAGTACAACTATTTAAGCATCTCACTGTCTAAAAAAACAACCATCTCACAATTGACCAATAAGAACTCACTAACAGGGAGGAACAGAACAAAACTGATATTTGAAACAATCCCTCCACGTAAGCGGTTCATCTAAACTGAGAGCAGAGAGTTGAGCATCATACACATGTTAACCCAGGTTGCTAGTCGAGCTTCACGGTCCTCCCGCGGAACTCTGGCGTGCCCCTGTGGTCTGTGCTCCATGTCAATCTGACGGACAAAAACCAAGAACAGAGGGTCAACGAGATGTATCTGGGAAGTGACAAAACCCAAAAACAGAGGGTCAACCAGATGTATCTGAGAAGTGCGGGAGGTCAGACTACCGCGGCCTGACTCAGTAGTTAATCGTAGGTGAACCTAATACCCACATCACCATGCCTCCTCCTCTACCTCACACCGATGGAATTGAGAAGTGCATAGACAAATGGCACCAGAGAGTTCAATCCTGCAAGGCATCGGAGGACGTACGCAAGCACTCACACTGGGAGCACACGTCACACACACTGGCTGGGCCGCCGCCGTGCGACCAGTCTAGTCCGGCCGCGCCGCACGCTGGGTCTGCCGCGCGTGCCATGGTTGTCCCTGACGCAACTAGCATCTTCCGCGGCAGGGCAGCCTGAAGGAACTCCATGAGAGAGGGAGGACAGAGCAGCTACTCCGGCCGCCGTCGTCACGCTTGGTTGCCTCCGATCTACGGCTGCTGCCACATGAGCGAGAGAAAGCGAGATCAGATAGGTAGGGTTTCGCGCAGGGAGGAGAAGGCGGCCGAGGTTAAAACATCGCTGCTTATAGGCGGGGTTGACCGGGCTTCAGCCCACGTAGAAATCACTAAAGAAAAGGGTGTGTCTTGCTCAGCTTGGCACCAAGCCATGGGCTGTGCTATGCCCGTCACATATGAAGTTACTAACAACCCTAAAAAACAAAAAATGAAGTTACTTGCAGCCAGCCGGAACGGAGCAACGCCATCTAGAACACGGAATAGACAAATGGACTATTGGTTCAAAAAAAACTAACCTATACATGTCAAAATAAAATAAAAAATAACTAACTATAGATCGAATCACACACGCCCCGGTGAGGAAATAACTAACTTGCTAAGTGCTATAGGCGTATGTAGTCCAATAACATAATAAATATTTTTAGCATAATTTACCCTGCATCTAAACTCTACGATTAGCAACACCGTTATTTGAGACCCTAATGATCCCAGGTTCAAATTCCCTGTACCAGACTTTTTTCCGTGAACTCATGATCCCATTTTTTTGTGATATATGATATAACAAATTAAGTGCTCAGGAACGCATGATTTAAGTTTTTTTTGCCCAGCCACTACCTATTTATATTAGAGGGAACAGGATAAGTTCTCACCAGCCATTACATATTTCTATTAGATAGAAGAAATTATTTATATTGGTTAGTAGACTATGAACAAACTATGATGGGTCCTACTCACAACACTGTTATGCAGGTCATACCGCTAAATAACTCGTCAAGCAGCTATTACGGTTCCCATTGCTAGATATTACGTGAAAAAAAGTGATCTTCACACATTCATAACATTTGGTGACTCTAGTAGGTCCGTCATGGAAATTACCAAACCGTCAAAGAAATTGGTAGCCAGGTGCGCTCATGGACTGGAGCGATTAAGTGACGTCTATCGTCACCTGTTTGCAGTAATCAGTGACACCACCTATGGAAACATCACAGTTTAGGTACTTGTGTGACGTTGTCCATCATTGTCACAAGGATTTTCGTCACAGTATCTCAATTTTCTTGTAGTGAATGTCATGACCATCTAAATTGGTCGTAGTTAACTAAAAAATTGGTCGTAGTTAACTAAAAATTCATTTTCCAGTTTTCGAGTGCCTAAAATGAGTTTTTTGTGAAGGACCTACAATATATTTGTTGCAAAATTGGATCAAATCAATTTTATAAAATATTAGGACATATTTAATGTACAATTGACCAAATAGTTAGGTGTCAAAAGTTTTGACCCACCTCTCGTGAAAAGACGAATTTCCGCCGATTTAGTAGGAAGTGGGTCAAATTTGAACTGCAGCTGCCTCATAGTTTGCTCTTTATTTTTTCCAAAAATCATTTCTAGGTACTTATGTGTGACCAAAAAAATTCAACCACTAGCTAGGAACGGTCATTCCCGCCGTTTCGACCTATTTTGAAACGGGCATAAAAAATTAAAAAAATCAAAAAATTGGAAAAACTTCGCATTGTGTCATTATGTGTGACCAATTTACTAGGAAAAATAATAAACTTGTAATATGGAAATTATTTTAAAAAAGTGTTCTCAGAAATGACCTATCACGTGTGAAGATTCATGGCTTTCAACCCAAATGCTCAATCTTAAGGCCACATTCGTGGCATAGTTTGTTTAAGTTATCTAATATTGTGCACAAGGGTGAATATTGGAATGACAAATAATGTTGCCTAAGGAACTTTTCATTTTCTTTGGATGGAAATTTCATTTTCCATTTTTCGAGTGCCCAAAATGAGTTTTTTATGAAGACCTACAATATATTTGTTGCAAAATTGTACCAAATATATTTTGTAATATACTAGGAAATATTTAATGCACAATTTACCAAATGGTTGGGTGTCAAAAGCTTTGATCCACCTTTCGTGAAAAAGACAAAATTTCGCCAATTCAGTAGGAAGCGGGTCAAATTTGAACTGCAGCTGCCTCATAATTTGCTCTTTATTTTTTCCAAAAATCATTTCTAGTTACTTAAGTATTTATTTAATCAGAGAAACACCAAAAAATCCAAGATTCAACAACTAGCTAGGAACGGTCATTCCCGCCGTTTTGACGGCATTTTGAAACAGACATAAAAAATTCAAAAAAATCAAAAAATTGGAAAATCTTCGCATTGTGTCATTATATGTGACCAAGTTACCAGGAAAACCAAAAACTTGTAATATGGCAATTATTTTTAAAAAGTGTTCTTAGAAATGAGCTATCATGTGTGAAGATTCATGGCTTTCAACCCAAATGCTCAATCTTATGGCCACATTCATGGCCTAGTTTGTTTAAATGATGTAATATTGTGCACAAGGGTGCATATTGGAATGAGAAACAATGTTTCCTAAGGAAGTTTTCATTTTCTTTGGTCGGAAATTTCATTTTCCATTTTTCGAGTGCCCAAAATGAGTTTTTTTGTGAAGGACCTACAATATATTTGTTGCAAAACTGTACCAAATATATTTTGTAAAATACTAGGAAATATTTAATGCACAATTGACCAAATGGTTGGGTGTCAAAAGCTTTGATCCGCCTCTCATGAAAAAGAAAAATTTCCGCTGATTCACTAGGAAGCAGGTCAAATTTGAACTGTAGTTGCCTCATAGTTTGCTCTTTACTAGTGATTGGGGCGCCACCCGGTGGCGCCTCCTGAGGCGTGACAGTGCGCTGCCTGGTTTGCTGGCGCCCATTCAGCTGGCTTGTTCGCTCCGTTGTGTACATGAGCATTTATACGAGGCAGATGTATATTATACGCTAGGCATGTATTGCAAGAAAAAACTAAACTGATTGTAGTGATAATAAGGATCACCCATTACAGTTGGTCCAAAGGAAGTGTAGCGAGTAAATAGCATAAAACTACTACTTTACAGGCTAGGGTTCCAAAAAACCACCGGTTTTTAATTTTTCGCTGATAACTACCAAGTCAAGGTTGGATGTTCCAAGCGAGGAGGTTGTGGCCTCCTTAGAAGACATGAGGAGATGCAGCCTGATGGAATAGAAAATGCATTACATGTTGCACCTTACAAAAGGAAAAAATCACTTATAATAATACATAAAAGTTAGTAAGCTAGTTAAACAGTAACATGATAGAGTACAGTTTGGGATCATTATATAATTCAATTCATTAATTAGTGTGATTGTTACTGTTAAAATTAAATTGAAAAAATGTCCATTAGCCCGCTAACGCTAAACTACCGGTGCACCACTAGCTTGTGTATTGAGGCGATCAAAGAATAATAAGATGGCATGGACTTAAAACTGATGGAAAACAGACAGTAGAAGAATCTCATGATGACAAATTATTTTACTGTCGGTAATTAAACACTGCTTTAAATTCAGATCTTGACTTCAGATCTTTCAGTAATGAACACTTAGCAAAAAGGCAATGACTTCCTAGAGGAAAAAACACAAATGCGAAGACCAAAAAACTAGTATGACCTGAATACACAAGCTGTTACTAACCAAAGCCTGACAAAAATGTGAGGCGACAATGCACCACCACAATGTAACCAAAGCTTGGATTACAAATGTAGCATACATGTGACAATGCATTACCAATATATTTCTATCTACACTTGAAATGTGTTCATCTGCCAGCTTCTATTTTTTATGCCTGGTACAGAACCTCTGAATCCAAGCGACACCAAATATGTCCATAGCATCAAAACCTAAATTTGAGAAATAGGGTTGGGGGTTGGGTGGAATTATGAGGTGGTCGTTTAGCACAAATTATTAGCAATGCTTTCTCACAAGCCAAAGGCACAAAAAAATCTTGACTTTAATTCTTACAAAAGTTACGAGATAGAAGAGGAAGGACCCGTTGGCCTTCTTTAATAGAAGCAAGAAACTCTGGTATTATTGAATCTAATGCTTACAGGTAGGGTGAGGGACTCCTGGATTAGGGGGTGTCCGGATAGCTGGACTATACCTTCGGCCGGACTCCTGGACTATGAAGATACAAGATTGAAGACTTCGTCCCGTGTCCGGAAGGGACTTTCCTTGGCGTGGAGGGCAAGCTTGGCGATACGGATATGTAGATCTCCTACCATTGTAACCGACTCTGTGTAACCCTAGCCCTCTCCGGTGTCTATATAAACCGGAGGGTTTTAGTCCGTAAAAAACAACAATCATACCATAGGCTAGCTTCTAGGGTTTAGCCTCTCTGATCTCGCGGTAGATCTACTCTTGTACTACCCATATCATCAATATTAATCAAGCAGGACGTAGGGTATTACCTCCATCAAGAGGGCCCGAACCTGGGTAAAACATTGTGTCCGCTACCTCCTGTGACCATCCGCCTAGACGCACAGTTCGGGACCCCCTACCAGAGATCCGCCGGTTTTGACACCGACATTGGTGCTTTCATTGAGAGTTCCTCTGTGCCGTCGCCATCAGGAAGGA
Organism: Triticum urartu; assembly: GCF_056163025.1. Taxonomy (NCBI): domain Eukaryota; kingdom Viridiplantae; phylum Streptophyta; class Magnoliopsida; order Poales; family Poaceae; genus Triticum; species Triticum urartu. The sequence goes on from NC_141874.1 coordinate 536,753,019, forward strand.
TGCCTCATCCCTTCTTTAAAGACGGCACCATTGCTAAGGGAGGTTTGGTTGTCGGCCAAATTCTCAGGCTAGGTGGTTTCCTTATGACCGCCCGTTCGGCTGCTGCGCCGACGATGACCTCTCGGGTCATCGAAAGCAATCTTCACGTCAGCTCGGAATTCACCGAGCAGCTAGATCCAATGGATCTCTCTTCCCTAAACGTGCTCTTGGATCGCTTTGCCGCCCTGGGAGTCGCTACGGATTACGACCAGATTGGGCCTAAACCCGATCTGAGAGAGATTAACTCTCCCTAGGTCACCCATCACGTTGCCATGGTAGAGGGACAGTGCGGCAACCCTTCATCTATCTTAAGGACTAGCTATGTCCGGATTCCCGACCCCTCCAAGCCGGATACCTGCGGAGGGGAGGACATCGCTCAAGACCTGAACTTAAAGTCAGGCGACGGGCTAGATTCATTGGACAACATTCAAGAATCCAAACTTCCGAGTTCGGAAACTCCTTGGCCCCTGGGTCTCGGATTGGGTGAGGTTTCGGATTTGATTCCACCCACCCACCCGTACATAAGCGATCTATCCCAAATTAGGAAAGAGCCCGAAGAAACAGTACATCATTACTAGGCCAGATTCCTCCTGGTTATGAACAGGATAAAGGACTGCCGCGAAGAAGACGCAATTTCATTCTTCTGCAATAATTGCACGGACTGGGGAATCCTAAATGCCATAAGTCGCCCTGATATTACACACTTCGCTGACTTGGCGTCCATAGTACAAAAGTACTGTGCGATGGAAAGCGCTTGGAAAACCGAAATAAAATTTTGGGACAATCCGGCCCTGAATACAAACCCAGTCCGAAATAAATGGGTGCATCATTGCCAGACACCCGGGTTCAATACCAAAAGGCAAATGCCCTCTACAGGGCACGAAACCGTACTGGAAGGATGGCTTAATGGACCCTGTAAAATTCACAGTGCAGAGGGCGCCACACCAACTCACAGCCTTAGAGCATGTTGGATCCTCCGGCAGGTGGCAAAAATTGGCGAAGATCTTCTAATTCCAGAAGCCACAGAAAGCCACCCTAGAGACACCAGTATGGTATTAATAGTCTTCGAGACTTTCGCATCAAATAATATGCGAAAAAGAACACTCCGCAGCCTTTCCGAAGTCTACCAAGTAGCAACAATAAACCCATGGAGTGACACGGCTATTACTTTTAACGCCAGTGATGAACCTAAATTTCGAACAGCCCGAGCACCAGCCGCATTGGTCCTCAGTCCAATAGTGGACGACTTTCGTCTTACCAAGGTACTCATGGATGGCGGCATCGGATTGAACCTTATTTATGAGGAAACCCTTCAAAAATGGAAATAGACTGGAACCGCATTGAGCGAAGCAGCACAACCTTTAAAGGAATAATCCCCAGTCGGGAAGCGCGCTGTACAGGAAAAATTACACTAGATGTGGTGTTCGGCATGCCAGATAATTACAGGTCCGAAGAGGTCACGTTCCAAGTGGCGCCGTTCAGTAGCGGATATCACACTCTGCTAGGGCAGGGAGCGTTTACAATCTTCCAAGCAATACCCCATTACGGGTACATGAAGCTCAAGATGCCCGGGCCTAACGGAATCATCACTCTCGCTAGTGATCCGGACATAGCACTCCGCGCCGAAAACAAGACAGCCGCACTGGCCCTCGAGGCGCTATCCAAAGCCCTAGTGGCTGAGGAACTGACTGCACTGCGCTCCATGGTGAATAGGGACAATGTGATACTCGACAAAAGATCCAAGTCCACCTCCTTTAAACCGGCGGACGAAATAGTCAAATTCCAGGTCCATCCAACGGACCCCAATAAAACAGCTTCCATCGGGGCACCGTTAAACCCCGATGTAGACGCCGCACTGCGAGAGTTCCTACGAGAGAACTGGGACATTTTCGCCTGGCACCCTTCAGACATGCCAGGAATCCCACGCAGGCTGGCCGAACACAGCTTAAATATCCTAAAAGGATTCAAGCCAGTCAAACAGGCTCTTCGGCGTTTTTTCGAACCTAAGAGACAGGCCATGGGAGAGGAACTAGCCAAGCTATTGGAGGCCGGATTCATCAAAGATATAAAACACCCGGACTGGCTAGCAAACCTGGTGATGGTACCAAAGAAGGACAAATCCTGGCGCCTGTGCGTTGATTTTAAAGACCTTAACAAGGCTTTCCCAAAGGATCCCTTCCCCCCCCCCCCCCGCATCGATCAAATTATCGACGTTACCGCAGGACACAATTCGTTGTGTTTCCTCAACGCATACTCTGGCTACCATCAAAAAAAGATGGTAGAGTCAGACCAAGCCGCAACGGCATTCATCACACCATACGGCCCATTCTGCTTCAACACAATGCCCTTCGGGGTCAAAAACGCCGGTGCAACATATCAGCGCATGATTCAGACATGTCTGGCAAACCAGATCGGCAAAACAGTGGAGGCATACGTAGATGATGTGGTCGTTAAAACAAGACATGTCGAATCTCTAGTAGACGACTTGAGGCTAACATTCGATAACCTCCGAACATACGACATCAAGATCAACCCAGAAAAATGCGTTTTCGGCGTTCCAGCCGGAAAGCTCTTGGGCTTCATTGTATCCGGTAGAGGAATTGAAGCAAATCCAGCCAAGATCCGAGCTCTGTCACAATTGGATATCCCGAAGGACCTCAAACAAATACAAAAATTAACCGGATGCGTGGCGGCTCTAAGCCGCTTTATCTCCCGCTTGGGAGAAAAGGCCCTACCCCTTTACCGCCTCCTTCGGCGCACCGAACACTTCCAGTGGACGGATGTAGCCACGGCCGGACTCGACGAAATAAAAGCCATCTTGGCAACAAACCCAGTCCTGGCCGCGCCCAACATTGGCGAACCAATGCTATTATACATTGCAGCAACCCATCATGTCGTAAGCGCAGTGCTCGTCGTCGAACGAGAAACGGACGGACACAAATTCCCCCTTCAAAAGCCGGTCTACTATGTTTCCACTGTCCTTACTCCGTGCAAGTCACGGTACCCGCATTATCAAAAGATTGCATATGCGGTATTTATGGCATCCCGGAAGCTGCGACACTACTTTCAAGAGTGTTCAATAACAGTAGCCTCGGAAGTGCCACTTAACGATATTATAAACAACCGCGACGCGACGGGCCGGATTGCAAAATGGGCCATTGAGCTCCTCCCGTTCGACATAACTTACAAGCCACGGTGAGCTATCAAGTCGCAAGTTTGGGCCGACTTCGTCGCAGAATGGACAGAGGCCGAACTCCCTAAAGAGTACGGCACATATTCCAACTGGGTCATGCACTTCGACGGCTCCAAAATGTTGGCCGGTCTCGGGGCTGGCGTTGTTTTGACGTCCACCACAGGAGACACAGTTCAATATGTACTCCAGATAATGTACACAGACTCCAACAATGCAGCCAAATACGAGGCCCTTTTACATGGTCTCCGGATGGTAGTATCCATGGGCATTCAACGCCTAGAGGTGCGCGGGGACTCGAACCTCGCAATATCCCAAATAAGTGGAGACTTTGATGCCAAGGATCCAAAAATGGCAGCTTATTGCAACGCCGTCCTAAAAATGTCAGCTCGGTTCGAAGGGCTCGAATTTCACCATATAGCCTGGGAAAATAATCAGGCGGCAGATGTCCTGGCACGCATCGGCGCAAAACGCGATGTAGTCCCCCCCAACATCTTCTTGGAAAGGCTGTTCAAGCCATCCGTAGTATGGGAAGGGGAACCCAGCAATAATAGCCCGGGCCCAACCGCACTGCCCGACACCGAACACTCTGACATAATTGGAGGCTCTGCCAATAAAATAACACCTTCAGCCCACGTAATAATGGCTGTCATCGCCCCGTGGACAGAACCATTCCTCGCCTACCTTACTAGGCAGGAACTTCCCGAGGACCAAAATGAGGCACGCTGCATAGAGCGGCGATCTAAAGCCTATAAAGTCCATGAGGGAGAGCTTTATAAGAAGAGCACTACCGGAGTCCTTCAAAGGTGCATCTCTGAAGAGGAAGGGCGGAACCACCTGGCTGAAATTCATGCTGGACTCGGCGGTCATCACGCTGCAGCTCGGTCCCTTGTAAGCAAGGCCTTTCGTACAGGCTTTTATTGGCTGACGGCCCGGGCAGACGCCCAGGACTTAGTCCAACGATGCGTCGGTTGCCAGCTCTTTGCAAACCAAGGCCATATGCCACACACTGCCCTCCAAACTATCCCCATCACTTGGCCCTTCGCGGTCTGGGGGCTTGAAATGGTTGGACCCCTTAAAGGCGGAACCCACAAGAAAAAATACTTATTGGTCATGGTGGATAAGTTCACCAAATGGATAGAAGCCAAGCCTGTTAAGACGGCCGAATCCGGACCGGTGATAGACTTTATATCCGGGGTTGTACACCGTTACGGCGTCCCCCACAACATCATCATTGATAACGGCATGAACTTTACGGCCGACGAGGTAAAACTCTGGTGCAAAAACATGGGCATCAAGCTCGATTATGCTTCCGTCTATCACCCACAAACTAACGGCCAGGTCGAACATGCAAATGGTCTTATCATGAGCGGCATCAAACCCAGATTAGTGCGGTCCCTTAAGGAATCTAATACGCACTGGGTAGAGGAGCTCGAATCCATACTCTGGGGGCTGCGGACCACGCCGAATCGCACCACCGGATACACACCATTCTTCATGGTGTATGACGCAGTGGCAGTTTTGCCCCGCGACATAATTCATGACTCACCTCGAGTGCGCATGTAAAGAGAAGTCGAGCTCGATCGGCAGGACAGTTTGGATGCCTTGGAGGAAGAGCGTGACGTGGAAAAAGCCCGTTCCGCATTCTATCAACAGCAGGTTCGAAGATACCAAAGCAGAGAAGTACGGGCCAAAAATTACAACGTTGGCGAATTAGTTCTACGCCTGCCGGACAAGAAAAAGGAAAAACTTAAGCCCAAGTGGGAAGGTAACTTCATAATTGACCAAGTCCTGACTGGTGGAGCGTACCGTCTGCGAGATGCATCGGATAACCGACTCGAGCCGAACCCATGGAACGCAGCCCGTCTCCGAAGATTCTATGCCTAGCACCGGACTCTGTGTTTGTCTCCTTCCTCTGTCCATTTTTTATATACTTTCTGTCTTACATTTCTCTCCTTCTCCCCTCTCTCTCTCTCTTATAGCCTTTAAAGGCTCATAAAGTGACGCGCTATCCGCGCTCATTAAACTTGGGGGCTTCTTTAAACAGAAGCTTATTTATACGGGCTTCATGCCCAACACATGTGTCACACTTCCGCATGTACATTTTATTCACCATTATATGCATCGATATGACTTAAGTTTTGGCCAAGCTGGGTTGCCTGGCTCCTGTGCTTACCCCTACGTTCCCGATTGTTCGGCTAGGTGGTAAAGGGAGCACCTCTGCGATTGTTACTGTCGGGTCAGCCGGATGTGTACCTCAGACTGGGTGAAGCCGAAAGCTAGCATTCTTAAGGGAATATTCGGTCGGTGAACTAAAGATGATCTTTTTTCACTTATTTATCTATACGCCCCAGATGTTTTTCCCGCGTCTCTTTTTGCAGAATGGACATCCACTTTAGGGCATGTCTCCCAGGGAAAGGAACCCCTAAAGGAACTATTCTCCCTGGAAGATGTTTCTTACTAACCATGTAATATAACATAACTAGTTGGGCACTTGTCTGTTCAAGCACTAAGGACCCCTACGCCTGGTCTCCATGCATACCCCGGTTCTTATATAACCGCGAGGGTATTCAGACACACTCCGGACCGTCAGGTCCCGAGGTTGAAGCGAAAAGGTCGGCCATGATAAACGATCTACAATCCGGCTAGAAGGCATTACACATGTCAATTAAAATTACATAGTCAATCTGACTGATTGTATTCCTCTTCAATACCATCTAATAGGTTGTCTAGCTTACAGTCCTATTGGGAATACATTGCGGCCAATTTTACTTGGTCGTATACTAAGCTCACAGGGATCTCCTTCCCATCGGGCCCCACGGGTCTGACCTCGGCCATGCGGTTTGGGTCAGCCTTCGTGTACCGCGTCTTCACCATGGCCCAGGCCTCCCTGGCGCCTTGATGGCAGGCCGACATCTTCCACAATCGGAAGCGCCACCGCGCTCCCTTTAGCTTCTCTACAATTCTCCAAGGCCTTCGGGCATGGAGACGGATGGCCACAAGGCCTGGGCGACACCTTGCATCACCTGCCGAACTCGCTCGTGCAGTTGTGAGAGCTCGGGAAGAAGGTCACCCGTAGAACCGGGCATTTCCTCTGCAGGACGACCTGTTAGCATACCTACAGACATTACTCTGTTAGTCGACTTCCTCTCCGAACTCTTTTTTCAAAGTTCGTTTAAGCACTTACTAAATATGCCGCGTCGAAGCCGCTGATTCTCCTTAACGGAGTCCAACAGCTGGGCACGAACATCCTTCAGTTCAATGCCCAGCTTGGTGTTGGCATCTTGGAGATCGTTCTTCTCCCGCCTCACCTTTGTCAGCACACTCTCACCAGGCTTTAGCTGGCGTAGGTGTTGTTTCTTTTCCGTATTTAATCCGGCGCCATCTGCAATTTCATTTGTCAGATTTGCACCCACGCCGCACTTCGCAAAATACTTATCTTTCAAAGCGAATATTACCAGAGGGGGTCTCCTTGTGCTCCCCTGCCGCGGCTAGTGCGGCCTCAAGTTGGGCTTTGCACTCTTCTAGCTCCTGGGACAGTAGGGTATTCTTTTCTGTAAGAACCTGCATAACAAATGATCCTTAAATCAGTTATTCTTACTGTTTCAAGTCTCGGGGGCTACTGGTATATATATAATTACCAAAATTTTCTTACCCGTATGTCTTTTACATACTGCTCCGTGGCTCTGGCTAGACCATTTTGAGCGGCACGGAGGTACGCATCTCCCAAATTGAAGGCATCTAGTGCCTCCTGGGAGAAACAAGCGTCGCAAAGAACTTTCCGGCGACGCCTGTGGTTCATGGAACTCTCCACCTCGGAATTGGTGGCAGACAGCCTGTCCGCATCCTCTGTCGGAGGAGCGTCCGGTGCGCGCCTTGTGTTCGCCTCCGCTTCCGGACCAGGCTTTGGAGCCTGGCTGGTGGAGGCGCGATTGGCAACCCCTCCGGATATAGTCCGGCGAGGTCTCTTCGTCCTGAAGAGAGCACGAGCATTAATATGCCTTGAAGGAATAGCACCTGGGAATAAGATGGCGCATTATACCTTTGCGCCGGCGTCTCAGTCCGGACCGCACTTCTCTTCAGCCCGCGGGGCCTTGCCGCCCCTCGTTGGCTAGTCGCCGCAGGCTCGGCCTCCCATCTCAAGGACCTCCCCTGCAAAACACGGTTATCATACGGCAATCGAAAACATGCGAGGATAGATCCCTTTTCAAAGTGCTGGGACTTCGGTCTCAGTTACCTGTGAGGCTGGGAGTAGCCCTGGGTAATCGGCCGTAATGGCCACCAAGGCATTGTCCCTGCTCAATTGATTTAACACCCCATCAATCAGCACCACAGATAAGTCCGGATCCTCTTGAGAGGCCGGGTCGAGGGACCATCCCGGATCCTCGGGTTGTGGAGGAGGGCTGTTTATTTCTTTCACAGCCTGGCGCAGTTCCTGCGTTGAAGTCGTTAGACTGAATATTTAACGATGGGAATATAAAACGGATGGGCAAGTAGAAGTGTCCACTTACCCAACTTGGGGGATTGTACATAGAAAATCCACCCTGTGGGTTGACGCGGAGAAATTCCTCCTCTTCTCCCTCATACAAAGCGGACAAGATCTTTATTAGAGCGGCAGCCGAATCCGGCCCCTTACGGCCGTGGCGGGTGGCGTCGTCCTCCCCGTTGAAGTCCCACATGGGGTGGCCTCTATACTGGAGCGGCTACACACCTCGCATGATGCATACGGCCATGACCCCGATCATGGTCAGTCCGGAATGAGCTAACAATCTTATCCGGCCCATCAGGTAAAGAACGTCCTTGTCGCTTTCCCTCTGAGGGCTCTGTGGACGCCAGCTTAGGCGCTTCTTTAGGGGAGCACTGTCAAACTCAGGGAGGCCGATCCGGACAGGATACGGCAGCGGGGCGTCCTCTATATAAAACCATTCCGAAGGCCAGTCCTCGAACGCCTTCTTTGGGGTTCCGGATAGATATCCGGTCCCGGCGATGCGCCACACTTCGGCTCCGCCCACTTGATATATTGACACCTTCTGAGAATGGGGCACAAGGCAGAATAGCCTTTTCCACAGCGTGAAATGAGCCTCGCATCCCAAAAACAGCTCGCAAAGGGCTACGAAGCCCGCGATATGCAATATGGAGGCAGGCGTGAGGTTGTGCAGCTGGAGGCCATAGAACTCCAGGAGCCCTCGGAGAAACGGATGAATTGGAAATCTGAGCCCTCTTACTAAGTAAGGGACAAGGCATACCCGCTCTCCTTTGGAGGGATTCTGGGCGCTCTCCGCTTGCTCTCCGCCATTATAGGTGGCAAGTCCGGCTCGAACCGGGACCATATAGGCCGGGGGGAGAAATCCCTTGGTCTGGAGCGTCACTAGCTCGCTGTGCGGGATGGAGCTTCTCTCCCAATCTCCAGGCTGAGGGCTAGAAGGGTGAGAGGAGGAGCTACGGCAGCCGGCCATGATAGAATGGATCTCTGTCGGATACGCTCTGATGAATACTCGCGGAGGGGAGAAGGTGTGGTTTGGATCTAAATCCTCGTCCCCTTAAATAGGCAGCTCATTCATGTGGTTAGGGGTGTAAATATAAAAACACCCTAACTTTTTGTATTCGTTTGACACGTGGAAGACGGCCATTATTGGGCGTAGAAGCCAAGGAGCGCTACATTTACAAGAAACCGGACATTATTCGACAGGTACACGGAAATTGGAGGAGAACCTGCCTTGCAATGCCGAAGACAATCTGCGCGCCGGACTCGTCGTCATTGAAGCCTGGTTCGGGGGTTACTGAGGGAGTCCTGGATTAGGGGGTGTCCGGATAGCCGGACTATACCTTCGGCCGGACTCCTGGACTATGAAGATACAAGATTGAAGACTTCGTCCCGTGTCCAGAAGGGACTTTCCTTGGCGTGGAGGGCAAGCTTGGCGATACGGATATGTAGATCTCCTACCATTGTAACCAAATCTATGTAACCCTAGCCCTCTCCGGTGTCTATATAAACCGGAGGGTTTTAGTCCGTAAAAAACAACAATCATACCATAGGCTAGCTTCTAGGGTTTAGCCTATCTGATCTCGCAGTAGATCTACTCTTGTACTACCCATATCATCAATATTAATCAAGCAGGACATAGGGTTTTACCTCCATCAAGAGGGCCCGAACCTGGGTAAAACATTGTGTCCCCTGCCTCCTGTTACCATCCGCCTAGACGCACAGTTCAGGACCCCCTACCCGAGATCCACCGGTTTTGACACCGACATAGGGTCAATTAAGAAAACAAGTAAAAAAATGTTGGCATACTCAGGTATAACCCACAAACCGGTTCCTCTCGATGCTTATTGTTCTCTTGAACACAACATTCTTCTCCTCCTTCATCAACTTCGCAATTAAAGCCTAGGGCTGCACAGATATAAATAAACGAGATTGATGTGTTATCCTTTGGCATCACCGGACAACATAAGGGGGGCTAATATCCTACATAAGGTCCAGATTGCTTTTTTAATGACACTTGCAGAAATGCTAAAGAGAACTTGGTACACAGTGCGTACAGAACAATAACACATTGAAGTTAAAACATAATGGATACCACCTCCCAAATTCAAGAAATTACACAGTGCATAGGAAATTGTATTCCAATTAATAAGGAAAAAATATGACCATCTAAATAGGAAAGAAAGACCACAGTAAATAGAAAGGTCATAGATGTCGACAGACAAAACATGATCAAATAGCAACATTTTTTTGTGAAATAGCAACAATAAATTTAATATATCAAGTGGGATTACAACTTGAAAGGAGTGAGAAGAACATGGTTGAATTTAGAAATGAAAAGTTTTTAACACATATTGAGTGATAATAGAAGATGGACAACACATGCATGATACTGCAAAATGATGACATAAGACATAATAAATAGGCCAAGACAAAATGTAGTTGAAGAATAAAACTGCATCACAAATTTCATCAAGAATGCTAAGATATATTGGAGGACCAAAGATGTATACACCCATAGTTAAAAAAGGCGCGGCTAAGCAAGCGCTTAAGTGCGCCTAGGCTCCAAGCATTGGCAAAACGCATTGCGCATGACTGTGCTTAATCTACGCATAAGCATGCACTTTGGTCAGTAAAGCGCAAAGGCGGTGGCAAAACACACAATTAACGCCTAGCGCTTTTTTGAACTATGTATACACCATGGTGAACTATTAAAAATAACAATCTCGGTGTTCTTAAAAACACCAAAGTTTATTAGACGAGTCCTCTCTAGAAGTTGTCACTCAAGTAGCCAATATGAATTACTTCGGTCTTTTGGATCATTCATGTTGGATGATGCGGGATTCACGTGCATGATACTATAATGATTTAAGATCAATAGCATACAAGATTAACATGAAAGATTCAAAAGACTGGTCTTTTTCTTAATAGTTTATACGACTTTAGAGTAAGAGTTAGGCATAGCTTGTTGATTTTTTGTTGGAAGGGAGTTCACCTCAGAAGGTATTGTTTCTGGTTCTGCAAGTTCTCTTGTTGTCTTCGAAGAAAGAACAACTCTCAACCATAGGATGATGGATCAGTGACAAGGTCACAACTTAGTCAGTACAGGGCTAACAAAGGATGACCGTGGGTTATTATCTGAATACAGTTACAGTTTGACAGCAATAAGAAAACTTGGTTGATGTTGTTACAACCATAGCAGACACTTAAGATCAAGATTTTACCTCTTGATAACTTCTGACTGCCCAGACTTCCCTAATCAGAGCCCTCATTTATGGATGCCGGTTGCAAAAGTGGAGCGTAAACAACCTTCAGCTTCACCTCATTCACCACGTTGCCTGATTCTTTGGTGAACTACAAAAGTACCTCACTAGGGTTACTCAAGGAAAACTGACATCCTTCAGTGCGATTACAAAACACAGAAGTCAGCCCTATATAACATGGAGTACCAGGTCTCCGCTGATATCCTTCAGTGCGATGCCCCGGCTCACCACGGTGCTCTACACAAGGAACGCGCACCTGCATTGCATATCCAGTGGCGCCTACCACTGTACTTGCATTGTTACTGAAAACAACAATTCATAGAGTCGAAGCTTCAGTTTCAGAATTTGGAAGGATCAGCGGTAACAAATATTGACACTCATGCAGCTCTAAGGCAAATATTGTAGCTCTCATTCGAAGGCAAGACACTGTAACTGAGTCTGGCTGCATATTTCAAAAATAGTTTAGTGAATTGCAACTCTTACATTGGCATGGACTCTCTCAAGTTGCGCAGTCAGAACAATTTGCTCAAAACTATCTGCTAAAAATGAAAATGAGTAAAACTTGCTTGCTTAAATGTTGGTACACCAATGGTTCATTGACCTGCTCCCATTGGGATTTAAATAAAATGCTAGTATATCATGGTCTCATACCTCATCATCATGAAGTACTTGAATAATCACAATATGACTAGGACGAACTGAAAGTAATTCTAGGAAAACACACATAGTGATTGGCTAATGCAGTCCATCAACTTACCGAGAACAACAAATGTGGATCGCGGTGCCACAATGTCGTTGTTTGGCTGGACGCATTACTTCTTTGGGCTCGTTTTCTTAACCTACAGACCTAACGTTGCACTAATTCAGTAACAACTAGTACAAGTCTACAATACAATTATTTTGATAGAATCTCTTACAAACCAAAGCGATGACAGGAATGTGAGCGACAATCAACACCAAAGATAGGTACCTGCAAAAGAAATTAAGCAGTAGAAAAAGGACAGTTAATCAAGTGAAGACGAAGTAAAGAAAAAATGAAGCTAAAATCCAAGAAACAAATACCCAGCAAAGGGCCAAATAGAGGGAGGAAACAAAATCTGAAGATGTAGTAGAGGTAAGAAGAAGAAACTAAAATAGGAATAGGACCTGAGAACGGAGTCGAGCTGCGAGAAATCCATCGACGGGGACTCAGATCGCGTGCCAGATCGAGCAAGCCCTCTACCGGAACGCACCACGGGCCCCGTCGCTCGGTCCCCAACCTGCACGGCCGTGGACGCCTGCCGCACCGGCGGCAGCCCGGAGGGGCCTCCAAGCCGATGCCCGATCCGGCACGGGCCAGGGGGTGGCCCCGAGGAACGGCGACCCGGCGAGCCCGTCGGCCGGTAGCTGGCCGGCGCTGGCGGCTCCCTCCATCATCGCTGCAGTTTGGGGAGGGAGGCGGTCGGCGGGATTCCCGTCCACCACCAGCTGCCGCAGCTCCGCGCGCCCGCGTCCGAGCTGCATCCGCAGCCACCCTTTGCTGCGTGCGCCGGATTGGCCCACCTCGTCGAGGCACAGGGGAATAAGAGAGGGGAGTAGGAGATGACGATTGGGTTGGATCCCGCCGGAGGAAGAGGCGGAGCCGCGGAGGAGAGGAGAGGTTGCGTGCTGAGGGGCGGCGACGGCGCTAAATCGGTCGAGGATGGTGAGGGGCTGGAGCGGCGGCGTTAGGTGAGGAGGAGGCCACCGGTGGTGGGATTGGGGCGGCGGCGGGGTTGGGGCACCGCTGCATGCTGCGGCTGCTGCTCCCCTCTGCCCATTGACGATGACGAGAAGTTGTTCTATACACGCTAACCCGTTAAGGATTATCATCTACTAAGAAGACTATCTTCACAAATTTTCAGCACAAATGGAGGGGCCTAGGTGGCACTTTCTTTGCAAAGTACCACACTGGATAGAAATATGAATGTTGAAGCCGGGCTCAAAATAATGAATGGATTGAGCTGAAATTTGCTGGAGGATGGTTATTTGCGCATAGGAAATCAATTTAGAAAATTGATACCATTTGGACATTCCAAAGTGCTACTTCCTTCACAATGCTCTTCTTTGGACAGAAACTTGAGAAAATTAGTGAGAGAAATTGGATACATGAAATGAGTTAAAATTTGATGTAGGTAAGTTACATAGGTATGGTAATGCCCTGGTAAATTTTCAGAAGTAATGAAGCAATATATAATATAGTTGCTTCACAAACTGAAAATATGACAAGAATAAAAGATTGGATGATGAGCTCACATAGTTTGTTTAATAGAGCTCCAATTTTGTGGAGAGTGATTATTTGAGAATATGGAAGATTTGGAAAAATATAAGATCATTTGGATAAGCATAGCTATTTCATACTTCACAAAGCTTCTCTCTGTATATAAACTTTAGAAAATTTCCAAGGAATATTTATTAGGCAAATGGAGCTGAATATTATCATGTGGCAATGATTTGGGTATGTAAGAGTGCCCAAAAAGTTTGAGGGTAATAGGAAGGGTCTAGATAACACTTGATTTGCAATGTGCCAATCTGGCCATAAAATAGAAATTGAACCTGGGATCACATGGACAATTTGATTGAGCTACAATTTGGATGAGGGTGATAATTTGTGCATATGAAGGAACTGTATAAATTTCATGTCATTTGGATATATAAAAATGGTACTTCCTTCACAATTCTCAACACTGAACAGAAAATTGGGAAAAATATTGAATGAGCTAAAATTTGGTGGAGGGAGATTCCATGGGCAGGTTCATGTCCTGGTAAATTTTTAGCAATTATAAAGCAATATAAAATATAGTTGCTTCACAAACTAAAAATATTACCAGAAACAAAGATTGGATGGTGATCTCTCGTGGATTGTTAGATGGGGCTACAATTTTGGGGAGAGCTATTATATGGGCATATATAAGATGTGGCAAAAATTCAACTCATTATTATATGCATAGCTAGTACTTACTTCACAAAGCTTCTAGGTGCTCTCGAAATTTGTCGAGGAAGATTTACTAGGAAAATGGAGATGAATTTTGTCATGAGAAAATGAATTGGATAGGAAAGAGGGCCCAAAAATTTTGAGGGCAATCAAGAATATATAAATAGCACTTCCTTCACAAAGTGTTGCTATGAACAAAATAGGAAAATGAGTATTTTTGAATTATTTTTGAACTAGGCAAGGAAGGTTTTTGACATATTTGACAAAGATTTGACCCGAAGAATTTATGAGAATTTTTTGGGAATTTTGGGAATAACAGAAATATAGGTTGCTTCACAACCTAGGGCAAAAATTGACACATGGACATGACACATAGGAAAAACTAATGAGGTGGCTCCTAGTCATAGCAATCTACCACAATTTACAAGGTTATGACCATCTATATTGGTCGTGATCAGCTAGAAATAAGGCAACGGGCCAGTGTTGTCTACTTTACGACCATTTCGTGTAAGGAAATTACGACCTTTCTAACTAAAATGGTCGTTATGGTTTAGGGTTTGGAGCCCTCCGGACAGCTTACGACCAATTTGGTCTCAAATGGTCGTAGATTTACGACCATTTTCTTCCAAGGTCACCGATAGAAGGTCACAAGTTCACATATTTCTTGTAGTGACACTTCTCTTCATGAGGAGGAAAACAAAGCCATCGTTATCATCAACAACCCTCTCATGATGGGAGGATCAATCTTCATCAACATCTTCACCAGCACCATCTCATCTCAAGCCCCTAGTTCATCTCTTGTATTCAATCTTTGTATCAAAACCTCAGACTGGTACCTGTAGGTTTCTAGTAGTGTTGATTACATCTTGTAGTTGATGCTAATGCTAGTTGGTTTACTTGGTGGAAGATCATATGTTCAGATCTATTATACTATTCAATACCCCTGTGATCTTGGACATGAACATGATGTGAGTAGTTACTTTTGTTCTTGAGGACATGGGAGAAGACTTGTCATAAGTAATCATGTGAATTTAGTGTGCGTTCGATATTTTGATGATATGTATGTTGTTGATTCCCTTAGTAGTGTTATATGAACATCGACTACATGACACTCCACCATCTTTAGGCCTAAGGGAATGCATTATGGAGTAGTAATTAGATGATAGGTTGCTAGAGTGATAGAAGCTTCAACCCTAGTTTATGCGCTATTCCGTAAGGGGCTGATTTGGATTCATATGTTTAATTATATGGTTAGATTTATCATAATTCTTCTTTCGTAGTTGCAGATGCTTGCAAGAGGGGTTAATCATAAGTGGGCGGCTTGTTCATGTAAGAACAACACCCAAGCACTAGTCCACCCACATATCAAATTATCAAAGTAGCAAACGTGAATCAAACAAACATGATGAAAGTGACTAGATGAAATTCCCGTGTGTCCTCGAGAACGCTTAGCTTATTATAAGAGACCTTTCTGGCCTGTCCTTTGCCAGAAAAAGGATTGGGCAAACTTGTTTCACCTTAGTTACTATTGGTACTTGTTACAAATTATCATACTATGAAACAACTCGTTACCGATAATTTCAGTGCTTGCAGAAAATACCTTGCTGAAAACCACTTGTCATTTGCTTCTGCTCCTCGTTGGGTTTGAAACTCTTACTTATCGAAAGGACTATGATAGATCCCCTATCCTTGTGCGTCATCAATAGACAAGTTTAGACAACATTTGGAAACAAAAGCAATGATTTCCATGTGCAAATCCATAGGTAATATTAAGTGAAAAGTGATTCTGGATAGAACAATATGTTCTAGTAGTTTATCATGCATGAACATGGCATAATCAGATTCCTTACATTTTTATAATAGAAATGCATATAAAATTTATTAGAAATAGACTTGTCAATCTCAAGTTATGATTGAAATCAGTTTTGAAATGCTTTTGAATAAAATAGAATGGAAAACGTAGAGCATTTATTGAATCCTTGTGCCTAGGTGATAAAAATGGACCTAAGGTTGGAATGATTGGACAAAGGATGTTCAAGATATGAATAGAAACATTTAGTGGGTCATTTTTGCAAAAATAGAACAGAACAATATTTTGGATTGCCCAAACCTGAAATCCAAGTCCTGGAATGGATTTCTCATATATTTCTGATTGAAAACATATGAAACTTGTTCGAATTAGAGTTACAGAACTCAAGTTATGATTTACCAAAGTTTGAAAGGATAGAGCAAGTTCAAATTTCAATTTAAAATCTATAATTTAATTTTGAAAACTAGGAACGGATTTGGAATCCTCACATTTTTAGATCAAAATATACCTCAAGTTTGTCTAATTTGATAAAAGAAATTTAAAGATGCAAGCATTTGAAGTTTGCAAGAATTTGAAATAATATGGAATTTGAATCAATTCGAAAAAGAATTAAACATGAAGTTTCATAACTCAGCCTAGCTAGCCATCGATGTTGACTAGTGGGCCGGAGGTTCTAACGTAATGGCACTGCACAACATGTTTCTCACCGAAGAGAGCCTTGCCAAAGTCTTTGACATATAGGACCAGACATCCACGTGTGCACTATTAGCGTTGGGCCCTAGACCCACCTATTGATGTCTCGTAGAAACGGAAAAAGGGCTCTTATTTTCTATTGTGTCGGCTTGAGCTCGAACTAGATGAGATAGGAACAAGAGGCTCGAGCCATTAGGTTGTGTGCATGTGATCGATGAGAAGAGGGGATCAACCCTCATTGAAGTAACTCGCAAAGCCGAGAGGGGATTTGGGTCACAGATCTGGCAATCTGATACGTCCACTTCGCATCATGTTTTCCTACTACTATTATTATTATTTTTTAATCATTATAACACTTTGTGATGCAATTCTAATGCCTTGTCTCTCTTAATTTGCAAAATTGCAAGATTCACATGAATAGGAAGATTACCAGAAGCTGGAATTCTGGACGTGGAAAAGCTATATCAGAGATACCTATTCTTCACAACTCCAAATGACCTGAAATTTCATGGAGAATTTTTATGGAATATATAAAAAATATTGGAGCAGAGAAGTACCAGAGGGGGCCCACCAATTGCCCACAAAACAATAGGGCGCGACCACCCCCCTGGGCGTGCCGTGATGCCTTGTGGGGCCCCTGGCAGGCCTCCATCCCCCATCTTCTTATATATGAAGGGTTTTGACCTAGAAAATAAAGATGAGACTTTTGGGATGAAGCGCCGCCGTCTCAAGGATGAGCCTGGGCAGTAGCACTTTAGCTCTCCGAGGGAGCAATTCTACCGAGGACACTTCCCTCCGGGAGTGGGAAATCAAAGTCATCGACATCACCAACAACCCTCTCATTGTGGGAGGATCAATCTTCATCGACATCTTCACCAGCACTATCTCATCTCAAACCCTAATTCATCTCTTGTATTCTATCTTTGTCCCAAAACCAAATATTTGTACCTGTGCGTTGATAGTAGTGTTAATTACATCTTGTAGTTGATGCTAGTTGGTTTATTTGGTAGAAGATTATATGTTTAGATCCTTGATGATATTCAATACCCCTTTGATCTTGAGCATGAATATGATTTCTGAGTAGTTACTGTTATTCTAGAGGACATGGGAGAAGTCTTGGTATAAGTAATCATGTGAATTTGTTATTCGTTCAATATTTTGATGATATGTATGTTGTTGCTTCCTTTAGTGGTGTCATGTGAACGTCGACTACATGACACTTCACCATACTTGGGCCTAAGGGAAGGCATTGTGGACTAATAAGTAGATGATGGGTTGCTAGAGTGACAAAAGCTTAAACCCCAGTTTATGGGTTATTTCATAAGGGGCTAATTTGGATCCATAAGTTTCATGCTATGGTTAGATTTATCTTAATTCTTCTTTTGTAGTTGCAGATGCTTGTGAGAGGGGGTAATCATAAGTGGGAGGCTTGTTCAAGTAAGAACAGCACGCAAGCACGAGTCCACCCACATATCAAATTATCAATGTAGCGAACGTGATCAAACAAACATGGTGAAAGTAACTTGATGATAATTCCCATGTGTCCTAGAGAAATCTTTGCTGGTTATAAGAGAACATTCCGGCTGGTCCTTTGCTATAAAAAGGATTGGGCTACCTTGTTGCACCTTTGTTACCATTGTCACTTGTTGCTCATTACAAATTTCCTTGTTATCAAACAACCTGTTACCTATAATTTCAGTGTTTGCAGAGATTACCTTGCTGAAAACCGCTTGTCATATTCTTCTGCTCTTCGTTGGGTTAGACACTCTTACTTATTTAAAGGACTGCGATTGAACCCCTATCCTTGTAGTGAGGGATTTGTGCCTTCTGCGCTACTACTAGTAACTCATCATCATCATAATAACAACTCATCATCATTATAGTCACATAAGAACTCATCATCATAATAACAACTCCTCATCATCATCATTTATGAGTCATGCATATAACAACTCATCATTCTAACACATTGTATCGCATAACTCATCATCATAATAAAAACTGCTCATCATCATCATAGTCATAACCAACACTAGCTAATTGTTCTTAGCACATGATGAGTACTATCATGGACCTACTCCTCTCTCTTAGGTAAAATAGCATAAAACGGGTAAACCGGTGCATCTTCAAAATGGAAAATGGAGATCCACCTATCTGCAACTTGTGGCTTTTGCACATTCATGTTGTCTCCAATTGGTTGTGTGCGTGCATTCATTACTTTGCTCCATTCTTTGATATTGGGCCTTTCATCATTTACAGAAATAGAGTACGCACTGTTCTAAGCCATCATCGGTGTTGGTCGTAAGCTAATCACATGCATACGACCTTTGGTAAATGATGACCCACTAGTATAGGGGGTCAACTCTAGTCCTTTCAATAAGTAAGAGTGCCGAATCCAACGAGGAGCAGAAGGAAATGACAAGCTATTTTCAGCACGGTATTGTCTGTAAGCACTGAAATTATCGGTAACAGATAGTTTGATAACAAGATAATTTGTAGCGAGCAATAAGTACTAATGGTAACTATGGTGCAGCAATGTATCCCAATCCTTTTTGCAGCAAACGACAGGCCGGAATGGTCTCTTATAGTAAGTAAAGCATTCTTGAGGACACACGGGAATTTCATCTAGTCACTTTCATCATGTTTGTTTGATTCGTGTTCATTACTTTGATTATTTGATATGTGGGTGAACCGGTGCTTGGGTGTTGTTTTTTACTTGAACAAGCCTCCCACTTATGATTACCCGCTCTAGCAAGCATTGGCAACTACGAAAGAAGAATTAAGATAAATCTAACCATAGCATGAAACATATGGATCCAAATCAGCCCCTTACGGAATAGCGCATAAACTCACTACAAAAAAAGACACATCCGTGACATTTTGGGCCGAATGAATTTTTTTTCTGTCATACTTATGACACTTCTATGAGGATAATTGTGACAAAACCCGGTATCATCATAGATGTGGTGGGCTCCTACTTCTATGACAAAAAATCATGACAGAAAATGGGCTTTTCGTCCTGGGCGGGCCGGAGACACAGCTGCATGACAATCTTTGGGCCGTCCATGACCGAAAAAACCATGGTAGAAGCAAGCGCGAGGAAAATATCGGGGTGTTCCCGGTTAAGGTGGGTGGTCGGGGCCGAGCGATGCACAGAGGTTTGCAAGTTTCTCTCATACACGCACGCGCGTGGGTGCGAGGCATTGGGCTCTAACTGAAACCGAGCGAGGCGTTCGCCTACTGAACCTGAGCGACTGCACTGCAGGCTACGCGTTACTGAACCCGAGCTATCGATCGATGGCTGTTAACTGAACCCGATCGAGTGATTCCTTCGCTACTGCTGCTAACTGAAGCCGATCGATGCTGCCTCTTGATGAGCAATGAGTGTTGCTGGGGTTTTTTGGATGAACAGGACCCCGTGGTGTTGCCTCTGGATGAACATGACCCCGATCGATGGAGCCGGTTGGGCTGGATGAACAAGACCCCATGGAGGGCTAGATGAACAGTAGATGGTGGAGGGCTAGATGAATAGTAGCCCGTGGAGGGGTGGTTGAACAGGAGCCCACGGAGAGGACGGGTTGAACAGTAGCCGATGGAGTAGTGCGCGATGGAGGCTGGATGAACAGGAGCCCGTGGATGAACAGTCGCATGTGGAGGCTGGAGGAGGTCGACGGTGCATGAACAGTAGCCCGTGGAGGCTGGAGGGGGTCGACGGTGGAGATGAACAGTATCCCGTGGAGTCCCGTTTTGCGGTACGCCACACCCCTCCCGATGAACAGGACCCCTGTTTCGACCGTAGCGCTCCAACACAAGTCAGTTTCCTTTGTTTTGCGGTACGCCACACCCCTCCCGATGAACAGGACCCCCGCTTCGACTGTAGGAGGTCTGTTTCCTCCGTTTTGCGGTACTCCAGACCCCTCTCGATGAACAGGATCCCGTTTCGACCGTGGCCAGTCGAACACAAGGCCGTTTCCTCCGTTCTGCGGTACGCCAGGCCTCGTTTCCATCAGCTGTTCCGTCCAAGCCCTCCCGATGAACACAACGACGCATTCCGTTCCGACCTAGCCGGTTGGCTCCCCATGAACATGACGACGACGCAGTTTCTCCGTTCCCACCCAGCCATGTACACGAGCCCTGGCCATACGTATGCACGAGTAGGCGTTCGAGACCCCGCACGTATGTACGTACGTGGCCGTATTTTCTTTCTTGCACACTGTCCGCTGTACGTATGTGTACATGCTACGTGCGCGCCTCTACTACGACACGTGCGCGCCTCTACATCAAGCAGTATGTACATACACGTTCACGACCAGAATGACAATGCTACGTACACTTCGACCACGTGGGTCCCGATTGTCAGGCACTTCCTTGCGTGCGAAGATGTAGCTGATGGGTCCCAGCAGTCGGGGGGGCAAATAGTTTTTTTGCCCGGACGCACTTCCTTGCGTGCGAAGATGTAGCTGCTAGGTCCCAACAGTCAGGGGGAAACATTTTTTTGCGAAATACGGTTGCCCGTCGGTGGATCCCTGCTGTCAGGTGGAGGAATCATTATTTTCCGCATAATAAGGAGGCACTTCCTTGCTGCGGCCGTGGACCCAGCTGTCAGCCTCTCCACGTACAGTCCATGTCCGATGGACGTCGTTCCTTGACCACGTTGACCATGCTGCGCCGAGAGCACTAGGGCTGTGGACGACGGCGAGGCCTAGGAAGGGGATGACGCGGAGCCGGGGAAGACGCGGCAATGGATGCCCACGCGTAGAGGAGTATGAGGGTTCACTAGTTCGCTAAGGTGTGAGGCTGTCGTCGCCGCAGAATAACAGGGGGTGTGGGTGAGTAGAGGGATGGTGTGGCCAGCGGTGGGAGTAGTAGGGGCGGTGAGGCCTCCGCGACATCACAGCCGGCCACGGGAGGCAGGAGCACGCGTCATGACCGGCGCTGCTTTGGGCGGCTGGAGCAAGAAGAACAGAGGTTGAAGAATCACTACGGCCGTTGGGTGGACATCATACGGTCACTGGAGCTAGAATCATTTATACTCACTAAGTTGACAAAGCCCTTGGTACGTGTCAACTTAGTAGGCCCACAGGTTAGCCTCCGAAACAGTGCGCCCCAGATGTCAGGGGGAGGAATCTTTTTTGGGGCGGCTGAAGCAAGAATATCCGAGATTGAAGAAGAAGCATGACATCTGTTGGATGGACATCCAACGGCCGCAGCTGCCAGAACCGTGTGTTGTTGACAAAGCCTTGCATACGCGTCAACTTAGTTTTTTTAGGGGACGCGTCAACTTAGAAGGCCCACAAGTGTGTGGCAGAGAACATATAGCCCATTTGCGATTTGTAAGAATGTACATCACATTTTTTTAATTCTAATGGAATTTACTACAACCCATTTACAGTTTGTTAAAAGTACAACCCATTTTCTAGCTAGGAAAAAGATTAATAATTTCAACCATTCCTCAAAAGAAAGATTAATGATTCAGCCAACCGCTCAAAACAGAATTCAAAAAAATTTCCCACATTTTTATGGGATCCAAAATATTTTTATCCGAAATTTCTAGTTAGATTAAATATAATTTCAAAATAAAGTTGTATGACGTTAAAATCCAATGAAGTATTGCGCGCAACAAGTAATGAAATTAAAATTTTCAAATTCCAAAAATAATATATTTTTTAAACTAATTACGCATTTGGTGCATTTGTTTATAGTTACTGCCCAGTTATTATAATTACATCCCATTTATTATTCCTTAAAGTCCATTTTCTTGCTAGGACTAATGCATACCTCCTATGAAAGTTTGCAGCCCAGCGAGGCGGAGAAGTTGACCCGGATATTGTGTACAACTGTCGGCCCAGTTGCATTGCTGATGTTGAAAAAAGGCCTATGTAGTACAGTACAACCTAACATGGCTACTCAGCCCACATTCAGCGATGCCGGAAAGGCCCAAACAAGGCTTCTGTACAACTTTTTGAAGTCACTGAGCTCAATTAATAACTTAAGAGAAAAGTTAGATTACAGTGGAACCTAATTAAAAGTTGTCACGAGCAAAGAAATAATTCAACGGGTCCCACTTGTGCATGTGTGCGTGTGTATGCGTGTGTGAGAGAGAGAGACCCATCGGTCGATGCTCGTAAATACATCTTTTAGCCATATGTATTGCTGATGCTCAGTAAAAACTTATATAGTTGACACAATCATATAGAACATCATAACACACTGAACTTGCATATAAAAATTTCACGCAAGCGGCACAATCAGGATGGAAGGAGTGGATCGCTACGGGTTGGGCTATGTTGAAACCAACGAACTCATCCATAACGGTTCATCATCTTTATCAATGACGGGGAAATATCTTGAATGTTGTGCAAAGAAAACAGACAGACAACATAATAAGTTCTGCTAGCACATTAAGTTGATGTACAACCATTTCTAAAAAAAGTTCAGGTACAAAATTAGAACAGGTCACAATCAAATGTACTGGCACATCAGTGCTTCACACCCATAGCTCGGATTTAACTAGTATCTGACAAGATTCAGTTGTTACCTCAAATTAGAGCACACCCAGGCAGCCAACCCTGCCTATTCTCCCAAAGAAGCAGTGGCCTCCGCCGTGCGATGGAGTAGGCCCTATGCCATCCATCGTTCCGATTAACACGGGGAAAGTCTGACATTGACTCCTATAATGGACGTCATCGACGGACCCTGGCACCAGCGGCAGCGGGAAGACTTCAATTGATGGATTGATCACTTCTTCGACATGCACGAACACTCGATACAGGTACATCCCTAACGTGGTCCGCAGTGGCCTTGGTGGCGACGAATAGTACAACCCCGGTTCCTGCACCGGTATCTCAACGACAATCACCTTCGGTATAGTGGACGGCTTCTTCATCCATGCCATAACCGCTAGAGCCCAGCTGTCTGGAGGAACAAACATACTTGCGAGCTCACCTCCAAGGTTGTTGATAAGCTCATTCATGGACTCGCTGTTCCAAGCACATCAAGGCATACCATGGAAGGTAAGCTTTGTTAAAAACTCAAGCTCAAAGGGCACCGAGCCCCATCTTGGGTGCCACTGATCAAAGCTCACCAGCACACCATTGTAGAACAAATGCCGGGAAGATTCGAACACATGACTGGAGTCGAAAGTTGTCCGGAACCTAATGAAGAAATCAGCGGGTGGTGGACAGACTTCGAAGAGCAAGTCACTTATTTGGATGTCGTGCGCAATGCCAAGAGCTTTGACAAGGTCGTCCGGCGAGACGGGAGGCCGGTCGCCGTTGATGGTTACCATCAGCACTTTGCCGGCAAACTGGTCGTCAAGCGCCGCCATGCCACTGTTGAGCGACATCACGCAGCGACCGAAGGCAGGACGGACCTCAGGATCGCCGGCGTTGACCGGTGATCTGCGTTGACCGGTGACATGATAGTGCGCTTGAGTACAGGAAGTACAGGAGGGGGATTTGGGGCAACTGGAGTAGGAATCGAGATTCCAGAGGTGGGGGAGGGATGGGAGATTGGGGATGAAAAGGTAGCATGAATTTCGAACACGCGCCAATATGCTCTCGGCGTGCAAGCGCACGAAAACACCGATGGCGCCCACATGTCAGACTAAGAGTCCTTATTCTTTCTTTTTTGGAGAACCCAACCTTTTTTAGGATCTTTTGAGAGCCCATCCTGAGAGTCATAATTGACATGTTTGGCATTGTGTTACTACTCGGCCCATATTCAACGACACCTCACTGGCCCAAACAAGTGTACATCATTGAAAATACACTGATGTCAAATTATATAACATGAAAAAAAAGGATATACACTCTGAACACTGGAGAATGGTGATGCCCTCATTTAGCCCACCAGTAGTTCGAGACAATAGACGGTTCGAAACAACGATATATACAACATTCAAACACTGACTAGTGACTACTACTGACATAAACATCAAGACATGATAGTTCATAAGGAGTCTTGCTACACCACCAAAACGCACCCATCTGCAGCGCTTAGACTCTCGTGATCCAGACGAGAATAACATTCTAAACAGAGGCAACTATTACATAGTAAGAGTGACATAGACGATGATGACCAAATGACAAGGAATATGCATAACAAAAGAAAGAACTACCCATCCAGAACAAGCAGCAAAGACAACAAATCATTCAAAGATATGATCCAACACCATCATAATTTGCAGCCCCGCTTCAGCGACCAATGATCCGGAGACACCAGTACTCCACCCTTTCGACGCGACAGCCTAATTACCTATCAACCTGAAGGCTTGAACCACATCACTGCCTGTCGTAATTGAGACATCCAAGGATCAAAGTTTATCCAGATGCCTTTGTCATTCTCACCTTCTTTTGGCTACAGGATGTATCGTTGACAATCAGGGGAGTTTGCTCCCGAACTCCTAGGGCTCGTCGTGTAGACACAATTTTCCATAGCAAACAGAGCCTCTCTGCCATCAAGGTCCTTGCCAATGGTGATCTCCTAGTTAATCGGATAATTGAGTCTGAGAAACAGAGAGTGTGAACCAAGGCTATTTACCCGCCTCCAACTAAAAAATCCTGAAGGCCCCAACAAGTTGGTATCCTGCTCACATATTTCATGGTGCTTGTATACCGTGGGGTTTTGCAATATAACTTTTCTGGCTCATGTGTCCAAATGATCATCAGTCTTTTACCGTCGTCTAATCGAGTGAGGAGCCAGTTGTGCTTACAAAGGGCAGTAATTGTAGGGACACTGCATCTTATCAAAAAAGGACAGGCATTGTTAATGTAAGATCAGCATTGTTCAGAGTATGAGTAGGATAATGCAAGAAACAACATTGATATGTCCCTGTTGGAACTGGGAGGAAAATACAGGGAAATGTATACTTGGTTCAAAAATATAGAAGTGCCATGCATGGTTATACTCATGTTATCTCGCAATCGATTCTTCATAGGAAACCACCATGTCATGCATGTTATGTGATCATGTTCTGTCCTCACAAACAAATTCTTCAAGGTAACTAACATACCATGCATTATTCTATACTCGTGTTCTGTGAGCAAAATTTTTGTGAGGATATTATTCTAGCCATTGATTGCTGAAGGTCGAATATCGGTATGTACACATGGTAAGCATTACAGGATTTCACTACTTCCAAATATAGAGTTCTCCATATGCACATTAACTTCCCTAATGTATGGTTAGATGAAACCAACAGTGTGGTGCATGGTTCGACATCATGAAAATGAGGAAACTAACATGTCCATTGATACACACTCATATTTAGTCGTAGTATATAGATTACTGTAAAATAAGGAGAATATCCATATATTCCTAACCATTTGATTATTCAGGGGTACAAATTGGCTGTAATGACATGGTCACAATTGCATGAATTAACTCATTCCAAATATAGCTGATTTACGGCGTCTCTAATACATTGCCATAGTTCTACTCAAATTCTGCTCAAATAGGGATATGCCAATCATCACAAAAAGTTCAAACAGTGTCATGGTGTCATCATTAACATGAGACGGAAACAACTTACACGCACTGTCCCAGCAATACGTGGTGCCATCTGCTTTGTCGATCGCGTAGATGATGCCATTGTGTTCAATAGCATCATAGAAGTATGTATCAACTTTGACGATGACCCACTGCGAGCTGAGTTGTCTCCATCTAAAGAAGGCACCGGCGTAAAGATAGGCGAGTCTGCGGTCGAACAAGGCAATTAGCTTGAAGTCTGCGTAATTCACATGTCGTGTGGGCACTTAGCAGAT
This sequence comes from Triticum urartu, assembly GCF_056163025.1. NCBI lineage: Eukaryota > Viridiplantae > Streptophyta > Magnoliopsida > Poales > Poaceae > Triticum > Triticum urartu. The sequence goes on from NC_141874.1 coordinate 536,779,214, forward strand.
TACAATCTTCTGCAAAACAAGGTCCGTCCAACTGACGTGGTAATCTAGATGACTTGGATCGCGATGGTAAAACTCTATATAATGCAAAGGAGGAAGGATAATCTCATGGGAGGTATGGAAGTTCACGAGCACCAACTTTTTACCATCTTCCCCTTCTCTGAAGCCAGCCATCCAGTGGGAGTTCATGCCAACCCAGTACATACCTGCCAAGAGGTTTTGTGCAATGGTGAACAGATCGAAGTCGAGGGAAATGATGTATGGTGACCCACTACATACCTGCAAAGAAGTTTCGGCTAATGGAGATCGGATTGAAGTCGAGGGGCATCATGTACGCATCCGTATCATGGTGAGCCAATCTCGCAAGACTAGATAGCAACAAGCAGGGTGTCTTGAAAAGCTTAGGCCTCTCTTCGACGATGGCCGTGTGCATGTCTCTCGAGCATGCAGCCAGCCGCAGGGTGCTCAACATATCCATACACGAACAACAGAGGTCGAGGATGTCACTGGGGAGACTGCTCCAATCGCGGCTCATATGGATGCTGCGCGGTTCGCATTCGGCCATGGTGGAGTTTGGAAGGTGGCGGTTTTGGGGGGCTTGATTTACGGGGGAGAATGTTGTCGGTGCGACCAAGGCGATGGTACAGGGGGGCACAGTTAGATGGAGACGGAGATGGAGATGGAGTGGTGCTATGGGAGGGGAGAGGGAGACGAGGCGAGGCATGCTAATGTGTTGTACAGCGGCGGTGACAGATTGCACAGTGCACAGGGTGAGGCTGACTTTGGTATCCCGAACACGCCGCCTAGACTAGTGTCAGGCACAGGGTGTTGTCACTTCACTATGAGGACCGGATGAATAGTACTTTGACCATCAAGTGTACCACAGTTGTACTACCACTAGTAGTAGGAACATGAGTACTCCAGTACTGTATAGCGGAAATAGGTTTCCCGTGCTAGCATGCCTGTTCACTTCATCCTCCAGGTATCAGCCGTATTGCGAGCAAAACCAAATTCTCGTGCATGTGGAAGCGCGAAGATGGGCCTTTTGTTTTTTGATGAGGATAACCGTGTATTCCTTAACCAGAGAATGTTGTATCTCCCACGCATGCGCCAATATCCATCTAGACCAGCTATGACACATTTTTTATCTGTTTGTATAGGTCCCACCTATCAGGAAGGATGGTCACGTACACGAACAGGTACGACTCCTCAGTCTACCCGGATAACCTTTTCGTTTAGTCTACCTAGTCGTCTAATCAACCGCATGCATGCCACTTCTCCCATTTACTTCTCCATCGGGAACTAATTTTCCTCGGCTTCTTCACCTCCCCTTTGTCTTCATTTGCATCCAAACCACACCGCGTTCACATTGTTTTAACCTCTTTAAATAATCATCTACTACTTTAGTTAGACTAGCCATCTAATCCTAATTCTCCAAACCATAGCCCTCTGTTCCAACGGTTCCAAATGGCGAAAGAGATCGAGATGCAGGTTTTTAGCGTCCAACATCTCCTCGCCGAAGGCTCGTTGAGCATAGTTGCCACTGTCACTGTCCACCCAAGGGTTGTTCAGAAGTGGATCAACAATGTATCCAACTCCCTCGAAAAGGTAGAGACGAGGGTCATCGGTCTCGATGAAGAGTACATGGAGCGTGCCACTGGGAAGATCCAACGCGCCGCCGTCCTTCAGCTGTGCCTCGAAGATGATGTTTTGGTGTACCACATCATACACGCGCCCTCCATACCAGGTGAGCTTCACGATTTCTTGTCTTGGGAGGACATATACTTCTGTGGGGCAGACATCGAAGGGGACAAACATAAGCTGGAGCCGTACAACCTTGATTTGAAAAGCATCGCGGACCTACAAACCAGAATCAAAATTCATGTAGAAGATTGTGATAAACAGACACTATCCCTATTCGATGTAGCAAATTTTGTGATCGGTACAAATCTTCAGAAGGGTGACGAGATGGTGGCATTAAGGTCGTCTGGATGGGAGAATTATCCCTTGACGTACGAGCAGATAAAATATGGTGCCCTCGATGCCCGTGTGAGTTTCGAGATAGTTGCAAGGTCTAAAGAGCTTGTTGCGAAGCCGTCTCCCACAAAAAAATGAGAATAAGAAGAAGAAGAAGAAGAAGAAGAAGAAAATAAGGCTGCACCAGCAGCAGGGCATTATGGATGGACGAACTATTTCCTCTCTTGTACAAAAAAATTATTCCCTCTCGGTGTATATTGATATAGATGGACTATCTCGATGGTGTGCATGTCTTTGGAACAAGTAGTAGTGTGGGTCCGCTTGACTATAAGGAACTATTTATCCGCCTAGCTTTCTCTACTACTCCTTCCAGTGATCAGTATGCAATGCATGTGTCCATAGACACGACAACTTGTCCTTGGAAGTTCAACTACGGCGACCATCATGTTTCATCCACTGCCACTTGCGATTCCCATGATGGCGCTCCAACCCACAGCACCACGTCCCCCGACGTGCGCCTCACCCCACTCGGCCGCACCGCCCCTCTACCTTTGTGTGCATGACATGTGGGCCACCTTAAATGCAGCGAGCATCAAGTTTCTACCACAGCCACACACGATTCCTACGACGCCGCACGAACCCATGACACCACATGTCTCCCGACCTGTGGCTCACCCCTCTCGGCCCCACTACCCCTCTGCCTTCAGGAGCATTATATGTGGACCAGCCACCTATCGGGTCCACATGTTATTGACTCAAAGGCAGGTGTAGTAAGGCGCTGAAGCTCAGTCCTGAGGGCCCCGACAGGGAAATGTAACTCCTACGCCAGGCTGGTGCTACCACTGCACGAACTCATGCCAAACTCAAGAATTTTTTCTTTAATATACATGCACGCAACGATTTAATGGACACTTTAATCTCAACATGTGATGGGGAGCTCTAAATTTGAATTTGAAACTTATAAAACGAAAAGATTCAAAACAAATAAACTGGGAGAGAGGGAGTATATCGTAGGATGTGTCTGATATGAAACAGGTCCCCTGGTTTGTCACCGCGAAGATGCGGTTAGAAAGGAGCACATCATCTTCGTACTCGTACGACAACAAATCGGCCGCAGACAGCATGGTCCAGCTTTGACCGCCATGTGCAAGGTTCATGCTATCTTATTCATTCTCACCGTGGTTCCATCATACCAATTCATGCGGTGGCCCGTTGCATGGCTGATCCCAATGTTGGACAAAGGTTCTACGGGAACAGTGTCACCATTGTAAATATTGTGCAAATTGATGTTGGTAGCCTCCCGTACATATGCAAGCCAATCTCCACTCGCACCGAGCCTAACCTGTGAAACAGTGGGCAGGGGGAGAATTAGGAAATGGACATGGAAGTAGTCTTTAGAATGCATTTACTACGTGATCAAACTCATCTTACCTGCTCATCGGAGGAAATCCGAGTGCCCCTCAACGTCGGCATCTCAAGGGGCGTCAACTTGTAACTACGACCACGCCGCGCTGGAGAGACCCCCAAGGAAACATCCTCGTGCATTCCACGGAACATCAAGATGCATTTGTATGAGTAGTTTATCTTGTGAGAGAAAAGGATGAACGAGGGAAGGCCTCTAGAGATAGAGATAGACACTACTACTACCAATGTGCTGGCCCGTGCGTTGCCATGGATCCAAAGTAGTAGAATAATACTTGTTCATGTGCTTGAAATATAAACACTCTAGTTTTGATATACATGTGTTAGCAGACACGACAACTTGTCCATGGAAGTTGAACCATGGCGACCATCACATTTCTTGTTTGTACCACTGCCACACCCACACGTGATTCCCACGACGCCGCTCCAACCCTACCTGTAAGCATGACGTCCCCCGACATAGACATTGATCCTCGGACGTGGCTATCACTTCCTTACCCTGCCTTTCCTTCGCTGACAGGTGGGACCCACACTTGGGGGTCCCACATGTCAGTGAAAGAATGGTAGGATTGTTCACGTTAGGGGATCCTCATGCCCCCGACGTGCGCCTCATCCCTCTCGGCCCCACCGCTCCTCTGCCTTTGTGTGCATGACATGCGGGTCAGCTGAACTGCGGCAACCATCAACTTTCTACCACAGCCACACCCAATTGGACGCGGTTTGCCTGCTCCGCTGCTGTGCTCCGATCCATACTACCGCACCATCGAATTGTCATACAGCGGCTGAGACACATTTCGTCCCGGGCATCAATCCTCAGCTGGAGTACTTATGTACTACACGTAGTACCCGCCGGTGTGGCCATCTACGCCTCATAACGCCCCGACGCCTAGTTGTGGCACCCTCGCCACGACCACGCCACCACCGGCCGGTTCATCTTGAATGAGTGAGTCGCGAACCACACCACCACCATGAGAATGACATGTGGGCCAGCCGCACTTAAGGTCCACATGTCATTGACTCATAGGCCGGGCACTAAGCCACTGCAGTTCGGTCCTGTGGGCCCCGAGAGGGAAATGTAACTCCTGCGGCAGGCCTTGTGGTGCTCCCGCAGTACGAGCTCGTTCCAAACCCGGATTTGTTTCTTACTACTACTCCCAACTACTTGTAAGGTACACATTGATACATCCATTTTGCATCATCCTTTTATATCGATATTTATTGCATTATGGGCTGTTATTACACATTATGTCACAATACTAATGCATATTCTCTCTTATTTCACAAGGTTTACATAAAGAGGGAGAATGCCGGCAGCTGGGATTCTAGGCTGGAAAAGGAGCAAATATAAGAGACTTATTCTGCACAGCTCCAAAAGTCCTGAAACTTCACGGAAGTCATTTTTAGAATATATAAAAAATACTGAGAGCAAGAAGTTCACCAGGGGGGCACACCCCTACCCACGAGGGTGGGGGGTGCGCCCTACCCCCCTGGGCGCGCCCTCTACCTCGTGGGCCCCCTGGTGGCCCTCCGATGGCCATCTTCTGCTATATGGAGTCTTTCGATGAGAAAAAAAATCATAAGCCAGCTTTTGGGACAAGACTTCGCTGCCACGAGGCGGAACCTTGGCGAAACCAATCTAGGGCTCTGGCGGAGCTGTTCTCCAGGGGAAACTTCCCTCCGGGAGGGGGAAATCATCGCCATCGTCATCACCAACGATCCTCTCATCGGGAGGAGGTCAATCTCCATCAACATCTTCACCAGCACCATCTCCTCCCAAACCCTAGTTCATCTCTTGTATCCAATTCTTGTCTCTAAGTCTGGGATTGGTACGTGTGGGTTGCTAGTAGTGTTGATTACTCCTTGTAGTTGATGCTAGTTGGTTTATTTGGTGGAACATCATGAGTTCAGATCCTATATGCACATTAATACCCCTCTGATTATGAACATGAATATGCTTTGTGAGTAGCTACGTTTGTTCCTGAGGACATGGGAGAAGTCTTGCTATTAGTAGTCATGTGAATTTGGTATGAATTCGATATTTTGATGAGATGTATGTTGTCTCTCCTCTAGTGGTGTTATGTGAACGTCGACTACATGACACTTCACCATTATTTGGGCCTAGAGGAAGGCATTGGGAAGTAATAAGTAGATGATGGGTTGGTAGAGTGGCAGAAGCTTAAACCCTAGTTTATGCGTTGCTTCGTAAGGGGCTGATTTGGATCCATATGTTTCATGCTATGGTTAGGTTTACCTTAATTCTTTTGTTGTAGTTGCGGATGCTTGCAATAGAAGTTAATCATAAGTGGGATGCTTGTCAAATAAGGTCAGTACACAAGCACTGGTCCACCCACATACCAAATTATCAAAGTACCGAACCCGAATCATATGAACATGATGAAAACTAGCTTGACGATAATTCCCATGTGTCCTCGGGAGCGCTTTTCTCTATATAAGAATTTGTCCAGGCTTATCCTTTGCTACAAAAAGGATTGGGCCGCCTTGCTGCACTTTATTTACTTTTGTTACTTGTCGCTCGTTACAAATTATCTTATCACAAAACTATCTGTTACCTATAATTTCAGTGCTTGCAGAGAATACCTTGCCATAAACCGCTTATCATTTCCTCCTGCTCCTCGTTGGGTTCGACACTCTTACTTATCTAAAGGACTATGATAGATCCCCTATACTTGTGGGTCATCAAGACTCTATTCTGGCGCCGTTGCCGGGGAGTGAAGCGCCTTCGGTAGGTGGAATTTGGTAAGGAAAAAATTATATAGTGTGCTGAAATTTACTGTCACTTGTTACTATGGAAAGTAATCCTCTGAGGGGATTGTTCGGGGTATCTTCACCCCGACCAGTAGAGCAAAGAGTTGCTCCTCAACCTATTGAACCTACTGAAAATGAAAATGTCTACTTTGAGATTCCTTCGGGTATGATAGAAAAACTGCTAGCTAATCCTTTTGTAGGAGACAGAACAATGCATCCTGATGAGCACCTAATATATGTGGATGAAGATTGTGGATTATTTAAGCTTGCAGGTGTGCCCGATGATGTTATTAAGAAGAAGGTCTTCCCTTTATCTTTGAAGGGAGATGCATTAACATGGTATAGGGTATGTGATGATATGGGATCATGGAACTAAAAACGATTGAAATTGGAATCATGCACTCTTCATACACCCTACCAAACACACCAGGCATGTGTTTGGTTGATTGCTACACTTGTAGCTTGCCACACTTTTCTAGCTACATGGTCCACCTGTCATAGACTCAAGTTCTTGCCAAATCTTGCCACACTTGTGGTGGCCATTTTGTTAGCCACATTTTTTGTGGAAGACACACTTTGCCTAAGCTTAGTTGTGGCAAAGTTAGTCATGAATGAAATTCAACCCTGGAGTCTTCTATATTCTACATGTGGCAGAATCTGGTGGAATGTAGATGATATCCAACGGCCAGTAGTGCTCGGATTTGCAATCTTTGTACCGTCAGATTGGCTTCATCCAATGACCAACTTTCAAAGTTATTCACACTCCATATAGGGGGTATAGATATAGATGTGCCGGCCCGTTGCAATGGATCCAAAGTATATCTATTTAGTGGAGTGCACTCTAAACACATTATCTATTTATTTTTCTCTAACCTTTCATAGCCATGCAACCAAGCCACATAAGCTTCATGGGTGCCCCCCACATCATATTACTATGTTGACTAAAAAAAAGATAAATCACCCAAAACAAGATCTTCCCGTTTTTTGCTCCTACGATGTTGTGCCGTGCACGTACCTACTAGTTGTATAGTGGTAGTACTAGTTGTATAGTACAAACTTGGTACTAGTAGGAGTAGAGTAGTACGAAATGCTCCTACTCTATCAACGAGCCCCATCTGACACCAAATTTCTTGGCTTCCGTGCTATAGCTAGATCTTCTGTTTTCCAACCCAGCGGCGGGCGGGGTGTGGTTTGCCAATAGTCGGTTTGCTTAACGGCGGTCCCACATGAAAGTGAAAATGCTAGGCAACACGCCTTCCCTAAGCTATGTGTCGTGCCGGACGGACCGTGGAGTACTCCCGATTCCAGGGCATGTGTGGGGGGAGTGCGATGCGAACGAGGCAGGCCTTTTCCTTTCACTAGCAATGTGCCCGTGCGTTTGTTGCAAAACGACAGATGGCAGGCACACCACCATCACCAACTGAGTCTTTTATAGGAGTAGGAGTAGTGAAACATGTATAAATTGTAACATTTTGGTTCTGCTCCTTGGCACGATCAATAGATAGAAATAACGCTAGGGCGGGGCTATTTCCGCCAGATAAGCATGGTACATAGTAGTTAGGTTGGCACATCATCGGTTTGGTCACATGCGGTCTGACATGTTCTAGTGTTTCTAGCAAGATGCTTGCGCATTGCATGAAGTTGATGGAAAAGGTAAGAACAACTTACAAATTGACGGATGGAGTACTAGCTACAGTGATGCATATAATTAAGCAAAGGGATCACACATGTCGGTATTGACTGGAATGAGAATGCAACATCACAATAAGAATTAAGGCCATGATGATGATGCGATTGCAGTGGTGGTTACAAAAGGTAAGAAGAAATATGCATCCATCAACGTACAAGCTCCTCCTCCTCAACTTAGTGCTCCGGGCCACCGACCGGCGCTACTAGGAAAAGGGCTATAGATGGAATTGACACTAATGGCGCACCAGACACGTGGTGCGCCATTACTATATACTAATGGCGCACCATGTGTTGGTGCGCCATTAGTGTCCAAATACTAATGGCGCACCACATCCACGGTGCGCCATTAGTAAAAAAAATTTAATTTTTTTTCAAAACTACTAATGGCGCACCATGGGAGTGGTGCGCCATTACTAGTTGAACTAGTAATGGCGCACCACTCCCATGGTGCGCCATTAGTGAATTTTTTTTAATTTTTTTCAAAACTACTAATGGTGCACCGTTGGAGTGGTGCGCCATTACTAGTTGAACTAGCACTGGTAGAAAAAGGGCCTATAGTCCCGGTTCGTAAGGGCCTTTAGTCCCGGTTCCGGAACCGGGACTAAAGTGTCGGTACTAATACCTCCCCCCTTTAGTCCCGGTTCAATCCAGAACCGGGACTAAAGGCCCTCCACGTGGGCAGTGCGCAGAGCCCAGTCAGGAGACCCTTTGGTCCCGGTTGGTGGCACCAACCGGGACCAATAGGCATCCACGCTCAGCACTTCTGTGGCTGGGGTTTTTGTTTTTTTTTGAAAGGGGGGGGGGGGGGTTGGGGGTTTTGCGGGGTTAATTTAGGTGTTTCATATATTGTGTTAGCTAGTTATAATTAATAGAGAGAAGTGTCCTCTCTTATGTCCGTGCTTGGTCGACGCTACGTACTATACATACGTATATAGAGAGGACTAGACACGCTAGCAAGCTAGTAAGCAAACGAAGGAAACCGAAGATCGTCATGAACATATATGCATATATACAGAGAGAAGTGATATCGACCACCTCTCCTTCTCCAAGAGATTGGTCGAACAACAAGTTCTCGTATATCTATCTGACACTACCAGCTACATATATACAATAATTATCTCTTACAAATATAATCATACGGACCGAGGGTCCACATAGAATTCTCCGTCTTCAGGGATCACGTGGTCAAGAAAGAATGCCGCCAATTCCTCTTGAATTGCTCGCATGCGAGCTGGTGCTAGGAGTTCATCCCGCTTCCGAAACATCTAATTTGAAGAAGGGGGTCAATACATATATATATATATAAATGAATGAAACTCAACACAAATGATGGTAATAAAATAAAATTGTGAATATTGTTATTTACGTACTTCATATTGTTCGTTAGAGTACCCGCCCCACTCACAGGTCGTGTGGCGGATGGACTCGCAGATGTAGTATCCACAGAAATCATTCCCTTGTTCCTGCCACAACCACTTTACAAGAAATAGAGGTCAATCAAACTGATAAGCAAGAATGCTAAATGGTATTGATGAAACTAGCGCTTGAATCACTAGGAGATGCGCGGAACATGCTACTATAGTACTTACTTTCGGGTGTCTAAATTCCAGCTCCTTCGGCAGTCCCGGAACTGTTTTGGTGAATTTTCTCCAAACCCTGCCGGACAAAGAAAACAATTACTTGATATCAGGAAATGAACAAAGTTGCTGATATGGTGGATAATGATCGATTTAACTTACTTCTTGAGGATTTCAGTCATGTCCGCATACTCCTTGGGATCTTTTCGTTTAGAGTCCAAGAAGGTTACTGCTCCCTGCTCAAGCTTAATCTCTAGGAGAATATAGTGGTAACTGCACACACATGCATAACTCATCAATTACATTACTATAACCTTGACTAATATATAAGGGAAACCGAATACGCATAAGACAGTAACACTCACCTGAAGTTGTAAGGAAAGAGTTATATCTTTGTTTTGATTTATTACGAACGATCGTAGCAAGCTGGCCTCGGTAGCTGCGGCATGAAGTTTAACCTGAGTTGCATCTATGAGATATGTGTTAATGAACCCAATATCACCGACTTGTCTTTTCTTCAATTCGACGATCTTCAATCTGCATAATATAGTGAGGATGATTATAAATACATGCAATGAAAGAGCTAAGCTATATAGAGAAACTTAATGACAGAAGTAGTACTACTTACAGACAGTAGCAGGCGACCGTTGTTTTATCGAGGGCCAATTGATTGAAAAACTGATAGAACTCCTCAAATGGAACATGCAACAGATCAATTCCAACGAGGTCATGCTCCGGTTTAACTCTCGCATACAAAGTACTCCTCCCCCCAGAGTCTCTCCAGATTTTCAAGTACCAATCATGCAATCTTCGCATCATCGTTGATAGAGATCTTTCATCTTTGACGAGAGGCTTCCCGTACTCGTATCTTTGTATCTGCACGTCCATGGGTTCATAATGTACTTCGTCGGGCAGGTAATCTGCAAGATTGCTATAACCGGGCACCATCCTCGGATAATTATCGACGTTGTGGCTAGGCACCTTGAGCGGGGGGCACGATTGCTTCGCTTGTTCACCGAGCTGGGCAATTCGTTTCCCAGCTCGTCGTTCTTTCAGCCTTTGATCAGTGACAGTACTTCCCGACCACTCCACTTCGGCAAATTCTTTTCCAATAATGCGGTCATAGTTTCCTTTCGGCGGATCAGACTTTGGTGGTTTTGTCAGGGCAGCCAGAGTGCGCTTCACTTTCACCCGATCTACCTTCTCCTCTGGAGGTGGATGTTTCTTTGCTTTCACCCCTTCAAAGAATTTCTTCACTTCTTCTCGCGCGATCTCCGTGTTCTCCTCCTGGGTCCTCTCATATGGTAACTTCTCTGGAGTCTTCAGAGAAGGACCGAATCTGTATGTCCTCCCGCCTCTGGTTGTACTGCTAGACGCCGACCGAGCAGACGTAGCGGTTGTCTTCTTTACTTGCTTAAGCGGCGGAGGAGAAGGACTACGACGCGCCGGAGCAGCTGGAGCGGCGGCAGGTCTCTTCTGCCCTTGCTGACGAGGCGGAGAAGGAGGAGGCTGGCTGCTCGGGCGCGTCGGCGCAGGCGGAGAAGGAGGCGGAGTGCCGCCACGCGCCGGAGAAGGAGCCGGCCGAGGGCCCTGATCATCACTCGTCGGAGGAGGAGGCGGTGGAGGTGGAGTGCCCTGACTCGCCGTAGGAGGAGGAGGAGGCGGAGGCATCCAGTTCGGAAGGTTGATGAGCTCCTTCCGCCATAGGCATGGAGTCTTCAAAGTAGACCCCAGCCGAGTCTCCCCTTCACCGGTAGGGTGGTCAAGCTGGAGGTCCTCAAATCCCTCCGTTATCTCATCCACCATCACCCTAGCATATCCTTCTAGAATCGGCCGGCAGTGAAAAGTTGCGCCGGGTTCAGTAGGATAAACAGAGCCAACAGCCGCCTTGACCTTCAAATTCATCCATTGCGTCATAAGGTGGCAATTTTGAGACTCCGTGATAGCATCCACGGGATAGCTGGCAGGAGCCGTCAAGGCATGCTCTGGCTGAAGCAGCTCGGTGGAAGCCACGCTACTTCTGCGCTGAGATGGCGGGGTAGCTTCGGGGGAGGCTTCGGCAGTACGTTTGCTGCGATTTGCTTCTCGTTCCTCTATCGCGTCCACCCTTGCTTGCAGCGCCTGCATTTGGGTCTGCTACACTTTTTTCCTCCTCTCATGGGATTTGTAACCGCCTGCGTCCGGAAACCCAACCTTCCACGGAACGGAGCCTGGCGTGCCTCGTGTCCGTCCAGGGTGCTCAGGATTCCCGAGGGCCATTGTGAGCTTGTCGTTCTCTCTGTCTGGAAAGAATGTCCCTTCCTGCGCTGCTTCGATATACTGCTTAAGCTTACTGACTGGTATGTCCATTTGATCGTTCGTCCAAATGCACTTCCCTGTTTCAGGGTCCAGGGTTCCGCCAGCCCCGAAGAACCAAGTCCGGCAACGTTCTGGCCAGTTATTTGTCTCTGGTTCGATCCCTTTATGAACCAGATCATTCTCAGTCTTGGACCACTTAGGCCGGGCTACGAGGTAGCCACCTGACCCCGTGCGATGGTGAAGCTTCTTCTTCGCAGCATTTTGCTTGTTTGTCGCCGACATCTTCTTACTCTTTTCTAATGTCTTGTGGGCCACAAATGCGGGCCAGTGATCTCTGATCTTCTCATATCTTCCCTTGAATTCTGGTGTCTCATTATTTTCGACAAACTTATTCAGCTCTTTCTTCCACCTCCTGAATAGTTCTGCCATCCTCTTCAGAGCAAAAGACTTGATTAATTTCTCTTTAACTGGGTTCTCTGGATTATCCTCAGGAGGTAGGGTGAAATTTGACTTCAGCTCAGTCCAAAGATCATTTTTCTGCATATCATTGACATAAGACACCTCAGGGTCTTCTGTAGCCGGCTTAAACCATTGCTGGATGCTTATCGGGATCTTGTCCCTAACCAGAACCCCGCACTGAGCAACAAATGCGCTCTTTGTCCGGAGGGGTTCAATAGGTTGGCCGTCGGGCGCGATTGCTATGATCTCAAACTTTTCATCCGAGCTCAACTTTTTCTTCGGGCCTCGTCTCTTTACCGAAGTTGTGCTCGATTCGGAGGGCTAGAAAAAAGAACAAAGACTTAATTAATATGTGTACATACCAAAACAATGAATGCATCAATCAGCTAGTCAGCATAGGCTTAACTAATATATATACCTGGCCGGACTCGGTTCGGTCACCGGAGCCGTCATCACGGTCTCCTTCTTGCACCGGCATTGGGTCACCGGAGCCGTCCTCATGTTCTTCTTCTTGCACCGGCATTAGGTCACCGTAGCCAGCTTGTTCACCCTCTCCTTCCAGACCATCGGTTTCGTTGAGAAACAACGAGATGGCATCACTTCCTTCTGCGATTATGTCCCTCAACAACGCTTCTTTTGTTGCTTCGTCTAGGGCGGTATCCATAGTTTCTACAAATATTTACAACATGGCAATTATTATTCAAACATGACAGATGGATATATTAGTGCCAAACATAGAACTAGCTACCTAATCATAGTAAGCTATCGGGAGGGGGTATATATCGACAACGACGACACTACATCATGTTCGAGAGGATCGCCGAGGGGTCGGGAGGTTGCCTAGTGTCAAAGGATTCAACAAAACCATGTCTTCATCATTAGGCGAAAGTAACATGTGCACGATGGTACGAAGCTCTTCAAAGTGGTTCTGGAACGGAGTCCCAGATAGGATAATTCGCTTTTTGGTACAAAGTTTAGCAAGAGCCTTCCGAATATCGCTATTTGGAAGGCCTTTGCTGAATTCGTACCAAAAAGCGGATTATTCTATCCAGGACTCCGTTCCAGAATAACTTTACAGAACTTCGTACCAACATGCCCTGGTTACTTCCGGCTAATGATGAAGGCATGGATTTCTTCAATACTTTGACACTAGGAAACCTCTCTCTACTTCCGGCTAATAAGAAGAAGAAGAAGAAGAAGAAGAAGAAAAGAAGAAAAAAAATAGGAGAAGAAGAAAGGAATAGTGGAGAAGAAGAGAAAATAGAATATATATATTCTATTCTATTTTCTCTTCTTCTCCACTATTCCTTTCTTCTTCTCCTCTTCTTTTTCTTCTTTTTTCTTCTTCTGACTTATTTCTCCTCTTCTTTTCGGTAGAGGAAACCCTAAATAGCTAGCAAGTATCGTGGGTGTGAGATACATGTGGCCTTCGGTGTCGGACACTACATCCACGTCCCACAAGTGACGTGGGTGTCAAAGCCCGCGCCACTTGTGGGATGTGGGTGTAGTGTCCGACACCGACGGTACATGTATCTCACACCGACGATACTTTCTATTTAGGGTTTCTCCTCTACCGCTCCTCGACCTCTCGACGACCCTCGTTCCCGATAAAATAAAGAGAAAGAAGAAGAAGAAAAAAGATGAAAAGAAGGAATAGAGGAGAAGACTTCCTCTTCTTCCTCTCCTCTTCTTCTCCCTCTTCTTCCCCTTCTTTTTTCTTCTTCTTATTTATTTCTCCTCTTCTTCCTCTCCTCTTCTTCTTCTTATTTAGTTCTCTCGACCCCTCATCCCTCTCTCGACCCCTCGATGACCCTCGTCCCTGATAACATATTTTTTCTCCCCTCGACACCTCTCGACCTCTCGTCCCACTCTCGACCCCTCATCATCATCTATCACCCCCTCGTTTTCTTTAGCATATATCCATGAACAAAATAGAGGAGAAGATCGAAGAAAAAAAAAGAAGCCTTCCTCTTCTTATTTTCCTTTTTCCACTCCTTCCTTTTCTTCTTCTTCTTCCTCCTTCTTCCTCTTTTCTTCCTTTTCCTTATTTTACTTTTTCCTCTACACTAACCTAAAATCGATATCTACTAATTAACAACCTAAATAAAAAAATGAATACATATATGAAAAAAACATCATATAAATTTTTTTTTGACATATTTAGCATATTCTGATCCATAGTTCAAAATTTTCAAATTTCATTCAAATGAAATTTGAATCGGATTCAAATAACTTGTTGAAAACCTATTCTAAACCTCTCCAAAAATTCTGAAATTTTGCCATCGCCTTTGTCTTGCATCAGTACCTCACCACAATTTTTTTTAAAAATTCCAAAAATGCCCAAAGCCATCTAGCATTTCATCAAACACCTTCTATATGGACAAAAAAATTCCTCCTGTTCCAAAAAATTCAGAAAAGTGGACAGCGCGTTGCTGCTGCTCCACTTCTCCTCTCCTCTACTTCTCCTCGGGCGCTCGGGGCCGGCGGAGCAAGGGCAGAGAAAGGGCGCAGGGGCAGAGCCGGGGCGCTCGGGCGGCGGCGACCATGGAGCAGGGGCGGAGCAAGGGCGCTCGGGCGCAAGAGTGGCACTCGAGAGGGGGGCTCACTTTGAGGGGGGCGGCGACGGCTGGAGTCCGGCGACGAGGACGGTGGGCTCGGGGCGGCACGCGGTGACGGGGACGGTAGCCGGGGCGGCGGGCGTCGGGCAAGGGGCCGGCGCAGGCGACGGCGAGGGCGGGACGGGGCGGTGTGCGTCGGGGCAGGGACGAGGGCGACGGCGACGGGGGCGGGCCGGGGCGGCGCGCGTCGCGGGCGACGGTGACGATGGGCGCGGGCGACGGCGACGATGGGGGCGGGCGGCGTCAGGGGCAGCAACTGGAAGATGAGAATGAAAAATTCCAAAGTGTGGCCTTATATAGAAGAGGCTTTAGTCTCGGTTCGTGGCAGCAACCGGGACTAAAGGTGGGCATTAGTCCCATTTGGTGCCACGAACCGAGACCAATGGCCTCTTTTCGGCAGCCCAAAGGGCGGGAAGCGAAGCCCATTGGTCCCGGTTGGTGGCACCAACCGGGAATAAAGGGGGGCAATGGTCACGGCTGGTGCCACCAACCGGGACCAATGCCACCTTTAGTCCCGGTTGGTGCCACCAACCGGGACCAATACCCTTGTGCTGCCCCGCGCCCATAACTTTAGTCCCACATCGCTAGTTGACAGCGCCCAACACCAGTTTATAAGCTCTGCTGCCTCCTCCCTCTCGAACTCCTCTGAACTGCAGGCCTATGGGCCTAATTTGACACTGCTTTGCCTGTGGGCCTATTGGGCCTTCTGCGGGCCTGAATCCTGGCCCATGTAGGGTTTCTAGTCGTATTCAGGCCGTGGAGGCCCAGTAGGTGGCATTTTTTTGGTTTTTTCTTTTTTATTTCTACATTTTTTTGGTTTTTTATTTTTTTTATTTCTACTTAAAACTAAATACTTACAGTTTTTTAGTGATTTCTTTTTGCTTTTAGGTCACAAAAATTATAGATACATAGAGTCACGGGCCAGGTGCTGTGATTGCTGCTCTGCTCCCCGAAAGGATTAATGCCATCCGCGCTTAAAACAAACCATACATTCCTTGGGTCCTTTGCAAACTCATCCCAGTACTTTCTCTCGATTTTTCTCCACTGCGACCCGTCAGCGGGTGCTCTCAACTTCCCATCTTTCTTTCGGTTCTCACTGTGCCGTCGCATCAACTTGGCATGCTCTTCGTTTCCGAACAAACGTTTCAACCGTGGTATTATAGGAGCATACCACATCACCTTCGCAGGAACCCTCTTCCTGAGGGGCTCGCCATCAACATCACCAGGGTCATCTCGTCTGATCTTATACCGCAACGCACCGCATACCGGGCATGCGTTCAGATCCTTGTATGCACCGCGGTAGAGGATGCAGTCATTAGGGCATGCATGTATCTTCTCCACCTCCAATCCTAGAGGGCATACGACCTTCTTTGCTGCGTATGTACTGTCGGGCAATTCATTATCCTTTGGAAGCTTCTTATTCAATATTTTCAGTAGCTTCTCAAATCCTTTGTCAGCCACAGCATTCTCTGCCTTCCATTGCAGCAATTCCAGTACGGTACCGAGCTTTGTGTTGCCATCTTCGCAATTGGGGTATAACCCTTTTTTGTGATCCTCTAACATGCGATCGAACTTCAGCTTCTCCTTTTGACTAATGCATTGCGTCCTTGCATCGACAATGACCCGGCGGAGATCATCATCATCGGGCACATCGTCTGGTTCCTCTTGATCTTCAGCAGCTTCACCCGTGGCAGCATCATTGGGCACATCGTCTGGTTCCTCTTGATCTTCACCAGCTCCCCCCGTTGCAGCATCACTATATTCAGGGGGCACATAGTTGTCATCGTACTCTTCTTCTTCGCCGTCTTCCATCATAACCCCTATTTCTCCGTGCCTCGTCCAAACATTATAGTGTGGCATGAAACCCTTGTAAAGTAGGTGGGAGTGAAGGATTTTCCGGTTAGAGTAAGACCTCGTATTCCCACATTCAGTGCATGGACAACACATAAAACCATTCTGCTTGTTTGCCTCAGCCGCATCGAGAAACTCATGCACGCCCTTAATGTACTCGCGGGTGTGTCTGTCACCGTACATCCATTGCCGGTTCATCTGTGCGTGCATTATATAAAATTAAGTGTCCAAATTAATAGAAGTGTACAAATCTCGAGGAAAATGGAGCTTGAAGGTCGAGCTTCGAGAGGATAAATCTTAAGTAGTGTGGCTCGAGCATTCCATCGAACACCTCATGTGCATAGGAGGTGAGCTAGAGCACCACAAAGCCCTCTCCCCCTCGGCCAGAAAAAACAGAGCACTGTGCTCTGCTCTTGCGCGAGGGGGTATATATAGGCACCTCATTGGTCCCGGTTGGTGGCATGAACCGGGACTAAAGGGGAGCCTTTGGTCCCGGTTCAAGCCACCAACCGGGACCAATGGTGGTGGGCCAGGAGCGAGGACCATTGGTCCCGGTTCGTCCCACCAACCGGGACCAAAAGGTCCAGACGAACCGGGACCAATGGCCCACGTGGCCCGGCCGGCCCCCTGGGCTCACGAACCAGGACCAATGCCCACATTGGTCCCGGTTCTAGACTGAACCGGGACTAATGGGCTGAGCCGGCCTGGACCATAGTCCTGTTTTCTACTAGTGTAGTAATGGCGCACCACTACCACGGTGCGCCATTAGTAACTTGGCCACCACTTCCACCGAATGCACCCCCCCCTCGTGGACCGCCTTTTCAGTTTTTTAAAAAATAAACAAAAATGATGGAAATGTCAAAAAAAATAAAAGAAAATAAGTTTCCCATGTGATATGTGGTCTAGTTGTTGTGAAAATTTACAAATATGAATTTCGACTTTATTTGCGAAATCTCTCGAGAATTTGTAAAATGGGCATAACTTTTGCGTACGAACTCGGATGAAGAAGTTTTTATATGAAAAATCATCTACTCGAAAAGTTACATCTGAATTCAAGCAGAAGCTTTTGTCGTACCCTTTACATGAGGATTCTTCCGCGGAAGAACAACTCATATTCGCCTTGTCACAGGGCACCGAGCACAACCAGATGACCTATGAGGCGTACGATATCAACGGCTACGCATTCTAGACCGAGGACAAGGACATGAAGAACGATGGTTATCAGAACTCTAGGGTAACGATGGAATCCTACACCGGTAACGACAAGGACAGATACTACGGAAGGATCAAGGAGATCTGGGAGCTGAGCTACGCTGGAGAGAAGGTCCCGATGTTCCGTGTCAGATGGGCCAAGAGCGTCCTAAAAGAAGACCGGTATTTCACCACCATGGTTATACCCAAAGCCAAATCCAAGACCGCGGGCGCAAACGTCACCGCAAAAAATGAGCCATGGGTACTGGCTTCCCAAGTGGACCAATGCTTCTTCATTACCGACCCGTAAAAGCCCAGTCGTGTTGTTGTGAGGAGAGGCAAAAGGAAGGTCATCGGAATGGATGGAGTAGCCAATGAGCAAGACTTCGACAAGTACGGCGACCCGAAGATCGAACATGACGACGACGATGAAGTAGCAACATACACCACAAGAAGAAGCAGGACCACCCTACCTAAAGGACATCTGTTCCACCCTCCCCCGCTCCACCACCGCCGCCGACGACCCCCCCGCACCCTCCGCCGCTCCACCACCGCCGACAAGCAACCCCGCACCCTCCGCCGCTCCCCGGTGAGCTCCGCCTCCTCTCCCCTCTTCATTTAAAAAATAATAAAAAAAAGTGTAGACTACAATTGTTGTTAAACAACAATTATTACTGTTTTTTATAAAAAAAATATTACTGTTTCATATTCATATTCATATTCATTTTCTAAAAAATTATTACATGCAACAAAAAAATTACTTATGGCGCACCTCTGGCTGGTGCGCCATTGCTATATATATATATATATATATATATATATAAAGATTACTAATGGCGCACCTCTGCCTGGTGCGCCATTGCTATGTAAAAAAAGATTACTAATGGCGCACCTCTGCCTGGTGCGCCATTGCTATGTAAAAAAAAGATTACTAATGGCGCACCGACCGCGGGTGCGCCATTAGTAAGATTCCCCCTAGCTAATTCCCTCCCTCTCGCCAGATCCCCTTCCTCCCTTTCCCTCGCCCCCTAGCTAATTCCCCCCGCTGCCCCGACCAACGCCGTCACCGCCCCCACGCCGCCGCCGCCCCCGCGCCTCCATCTCCGTCGCCGCCCCCACGCCTCTGCCGCCCCCGCGCCTCCGTCTCCATTGCCGCCCCCACGCCGCCGCCGCCCCCGCGCCTCCGTCTCCGTCGCCGCCCCCGCGCCTCCTCGGACGCCCTCGGACGCCCGCCGATTTCCTCTGCCTCGGCCACCATCGCCACCGCTTGACGCCGAATTCGCGCCGCCTCGACTAGCTCCGGCTACCCCGAGTCGCCCTCGACCTCCCCAGTGAGCACCCAAGCCGCTTCCCCATCTTGATTTCCTTCTGATGTGTTCTAGGGTTAGGGGTTGGAGAATTTTGGACAAGAAAAGGGGTTGGAGAATTAAGTAGCTAGGGTTGGGGAATTAAGTAGCTAAGGAGATTATGTTTAGAGCATCAATGATGGGTGTTGATATACCTTTGGATAATTTTGATTTTATTCATGTTCTCAAGGAATTGGAATTATCCAGGGAACAAATTAGTAAGAAAACTGAACACTGTTTAGATATTCATGACTCGAATGGAAATGTCGCCTCCCTATGTCTAAGTTGGCATGATACTATAGTGGAAGAGGAGGAGAAAATTACTGTTGTTTCTAGAAGAGAGAAAAAGTCTCCTGCTAAGAGAAATGTCACTATTTCTTCTCTTACCTCCTCTTCTATACCTTGTACTAGAGGTCAGCAAAAGAATATCAGTTCTACTTTGCCCCCTAGTAGATCTGGGTACTATTTCTGTTAGGAGATGGTGTTATATTAAGATGCATATATTGTTCTGTTACGCAAATTGTATCATCTTGCCACTTAAGTCAGCCTTCCCTTTAAGCAAAAAGTTCAGTTAGGAGCTACTGTTAGGAGCTACTGTCAAAAACTTGAGCTACTGTCAAAAAATTCAGTTAGGTACAGTTAGGAGCTACTGTTAAAAACTTGAGCTACTGTCAAAAAAATCATTTAGGTACAGTTAGCATCATGTAAGAAAATGGCCATAATGTGCCCTGATAATGATGTATTTTGTCATAAAAATATATAGTGGACTGCCATGATAATGACATGCTGCTAGTAGTTACTTCCACCATGAGTTTCATTAACAGCAAGTCAGTTTTGTTTATAGTTGAAAGTAAGTGTGTGGTTTGAAAATCAAACAGAAATGTTTTCTTAACTCAGAAGCCTGTTACTGCACCTGTACTGCACATTACAAAGTCTCCTAGTACTTAACCCACCCAAGCTATGAGGCAAAAATTTCAGTTAACTGTTATGGACAATTGTCAATTTTATGTAATGATGATGGAACATTATAAAGCATTGTACTCCAGTGTATATGAAGGATACCAAAAATTTAGCAACTTTTCTGATTTTATAAAGTTGTTCTTATATGGGTGAAACTTCACTTGTTTTTAGGCTAGTGCAGGGTGTTGCTTTATTCTGTCATCATTTGTAACTATGTCACAAATAAATTGTTCCTTCTTCTGTATTTGAAGTAATGACTGTTCATAAGCTGAGGCATGGATTAAGTTGTTTCTTTGTTGTACCATTATATCTGGGTGATTTTTGGTTTGGTGACCTATTATATCTGGAATGGAAGCTCACATAAGTTGAGCTGATTTTTTCCATATGAAAGCAGAGGACCATATGGTGTGTGGCTGGGTTTTGTCTCCGACCATTGTGTCGTGATGAATTTGCAGGTACCCCGAGAGGCCCTTGAGTCTGTCGGAATGTCGATTAACTTCCGTTCCGGCAAATTCGGGTACTCCATATGTCCTATTTTCAGCAAAGGTCATACTGAAATTTTCCGTGAATTTTAGCATGACTTTGCTAAAAATAGGACATATGGGGTACTTGCGACTAATGCATGGGCCGGGGTATCGTAGTACTTAGTTAAGTAGGATCAACTGCCCCGCCATTCTTGCTGCATTAAACCATAGGTGGCGATAGATCCAAGTGATTAGGCCCAACATAGAATTCTCCTTAGCATCGATAAACCCTAGATGATAAACCCAACATAGGTGGCAATAGAGCCAAGTGATTAGTGCCAAGTGATTAGGCCCAACCTAGGGTGCCTCGGCATCGATAAACCCTAAATGATGAAAACTTAACTTGGCTTCTATAGGGTGCCTCGGTGTCGATGAGAACCTAAATGATGTAAGCTTAGGCTTTTAGGGTGCCTCGGCGTCGACAAAACCTAAATGATGAAACCTTAGGCTTTTAGGGTGCCTCGACATTGACAAACCCTAAAAGATAAAACCTTGGCTTTTAGGGTGCCTCGGTGTCGATAAGAACCTAAATGATGAAAGCTTAGGCTTTTAGGGTGCCTCGGCGTCGACAAACCCTAAATGATAAAAGCTTAGCTTTTAGGATGGCTCAGTGTCGACAAACCCTAAATGATGTAGTTTTGAATTATGAACGTAGGATATGTCGTCATCATCATCGGACGACCAAAGTCTCCCAGCGGAGTGCGACTGGTGCCACGACGAACGAGGTCTGTGCGACATGCCTCACCTGGACGATGATCGGCGCTTCAGCATTAAGCTCGAGGAGACCTTCGAAGTTGAAATGGTACACAACGACGACAAGTGTTATTTTCATAATTAAGCATGACTTCAACTATTTCAACGTGTAATTTTCATCTTTTACAATTCGAGTATAGCTTATCCCATGCCATGCAAGACGCTATGTCTTGGAGAGGATGGATTTTGAAGACCATGAAATTTCTGAAACAAAGAAAATTCACCTAAGGACTCATCATGATGTGGACTTTGAAGTAAATCTATATAATTCTGAGAGCGTAACCCATTTTGGTTTCAAAAATTGGGAAGCATTTTGCACGATGTATGGTTTTGATGAGGGTATGCTTATCACCATGGATCTTGGTAATCCTGACATCAACCAAGACAATATGGACATTTGGGTCCTTGTTGATACGCCTCCAGTTCTACTGCTATGTGAGTTTCTCAAACATAGTTATTAGCTAATTTATATTGTTTATTTCAAAATAGTTGACAACTTATTTCCATTGACAGCTTATTTTTATTGTTCAAAGAATGTGCGGGAGATGGTAGACAAAACCCACTACACCGATGGCTCCGAATTAACAACTTACAAGGAGAAAAATCAACTGGTCGGATTTTGTACTGACATTGAGAATTACATTATCCACAATCAAACTCCTCAACATTATGGTAAATACATGCCACTAGTGCATGTGTTCAACTACGGTAACTACCATGGAGATACCCTAGTAAGATTTTTACTATTACGACATCCGTGCATCTTTTGCATACTTCTAAAACTAGTACATCATTGCTAACTATGAAGTTATTACTATGTTTTTAAACAGATAATCCCAGAGAATTGTGTGCCTCATATGATGTATCAGAAAGGTAGTCTTAATGTTTTGAACATACAGCCAGGTCGTCCTACGAATCTCAATTGTCCATACGAGATTTCTAAAAGAAATGGAGACATGAAAATCAAAGGATGGAAAAAATGTATGGACAGTCGTAAGGAGCTTCTTGGAAGAAAAAGGAAGCGAAGTGCAAGAATTGGAGACAGGATGTTCTCCATTCTCCATAATGGAGAGTCAGGGTCTATATTGTTTTATCCTATTTTAGCTTAAATAGGGTATTTAGGTCCTGCCTAATACTGATGATCATGTGCTAAGAACAATTAAGTAGGGTTTGTTCGATGACTATCAAGATGATGATCGTATGAATTGTTATGAATAACGAGTAGACGTTGTATGATGATGATTAGTAGGACTTGTTAGGATTAGTATTACTTCCGACAAACTCGATACTCGCGGTCTCGAGACTTGTAATGTTTTATCTTTGTTCGGTCTTTTGAATTCGGAGACTAATATGATGAATTGTATTCGGAGACTAATCTTCTATTGTATTCGATGAATCTATTGTTGCTGTGTGCTACTGTCTATATTCTGTCAAATAACATATTTTGTAACCAATGCAAAAATCAGAAAAGTAAAGAAAAAACCTAATATTCATACTAATGGCGCATCACTACAGAGTGCGCCATTATTATGCCAAGTATACTAATGGCGCATCCATCCGCAGTGCACCATTAGTGTGCCAAAGCACATGGTTAAATATGGCCCTGGGAGGCATACTAATGGCACATGGTGTTATATATTAATGGCACACTGGGTGGTGCGCCATTAGTATACCAGATACTAATGGCGCACCAGTGGTGCGCCATTAGTAATAAATACTAGTGGCGTGATACTAATGGCGCACCAGTGATGCGCCATTAGTAGGCAAAACTGGTGCGCCATTAGTAGGCCTTTTCCTAGTAGTGCAGCTAAGGAGCGGCGGCTTTTGTGGCGAGGTCGAGGTGCTTCTCAGCAAAGGCATCCAAGGCTTCCAGCTGGTTGAGGAAGGCCAACATCGTAGCGTCCTCACTGGCCTTATAGATACCTATGTACACGATTTTCTCGTACATGTGGATGTGTAGGTCGACGAATTCTTGCAGGGCGAGGCGCCTCGTGGTGAGCGCGACCTCCAGGTGGACATTCTTCGTGGCGTCAGCGGGCAGTCTCAGGGCCACCAGTGCTTGAAAGAGGTTCCGGCCATGGAGGCCAATTAGGGTGGCAGGCAATGAGGAGCCCGGGGTTGCGGGCTGGAGGAGTACGGCGATGTCGTCCGCGTGCTTCTTAAGGATGGTGAACTTGTTGGTTGTGGCAACGATCATCTGGTCCAACTGAGAGTCGTAGTTGGCATCGACGGCGGCCATCAACCAGCCGGTCACCAACACCATCTGGAGACGATCCTCAACGCCATGCTGCAGGCCGGCGTCGTGGACCATCAGGCGCAGCCGCTGGCCGCTCGCGCGCATCGCCGCCATGGGTCTGGAGCGAGGACTTTTGCGTGTAGTGTAGGTGCTTAGGCAAATGCTTAGGTGCGTACGATGTGGTAGATGCATTGGAATGGAGGGGCGCCTTTATATGAGGGCAAACTATGTTGCATTCACATCGTGCAGCCTCTTTTCCCGGTCCTCCTCCCATTACTTCCCTCATGCATTAATTGAAGGAGGATGCATTGACCGTTTAACATTTCGGGAACCGCTACTCCCTCCCTTGTCTGCATTAAAGCCATATCGGGAACTGCGCCGCCTGCTATCAAATCGAATAGTACTGCGCCGCCCGCTTCACGCCCGACTGAACACGCCTCCTCGCCTCCATTAAACCCACATGCAAACCAAGAAACCTACTCCGACCACACGTCCGTTCATGAGCGGGCCAGAATTAAACGCAACACCGGCCAAGCTCCTCCCATCCGCCCTTAGTTTAAACGAGGCCAGACGCTGGCCAAGCTCCTACCATGCTCCCTCTATTTACACGAGGCCAGACAGACAACGGGCAAGAATCGCACCCCTCCGCCCCTCCCCCATCTCCTCCTTCACCATTTTCTCCACTCTTCCGATGGCTTCCGAGGAGCCATTCTCTGACATATTACCCGACTGGGTGGCCCGCCGAGCCCTCCGGATACGGGCGAGGCCGCTCGGTGCTTCACGAACCTCGCTTGGCCCGACGGAGCTAGTTGCCGCCCCAAGCAGGCGCGTGATTCAGCAACTCGCCGCTCCAGTTCAGCTCGATGAGGAGTGGCGAGTTGCTCCATGCCGGCACGGCGGCGAGAACACTGGTACGGGCGTCGTTGCTGCTGCATTGTACCATGCCACTAGTATCTATGGGTGCGCCTCCCGTGCCTGCGGCAGCGCCATGCAGGCAGAGACAGAAGGTGGGTGTGTGGAGAGCAACGAGTCGGTGGCCAGCTTCTCTGTGTCTGCCGCCATCATCAAGGAGAAGTAGAACATGGGAGGCCGCCGCCACTTGGGTCCCATGAAGGCCGCTGCCGAGGCGACGACTGCGCATTCAGGTGGTTTCTTTGCTGCTTCGTCTCTTCCGAGGACCTTCGTCGACCACGCAAGTGTCTGCCGGACATGAGGAAGACAAAAGGATCCGCAGACGGCCATTTATATTATGTACTCCCTCTCCAGCTGGCGGGAAATATTTGTTCTAAGAATGGATAAATTGTATATGTCTATAACTAAAATAAGTCTAGGTACATCCATTTCTGGGACAAGTATTTCCGGACGGATGGAGTATTAATTATACCAAGAGAGCCGGATTGGCACCGCTTAGTTCATGTAAATGTAATGAAATCCATCATGTTTATATGAAGATCCGACTTTTTTATACGAAATTGTTCATGCTTATATGAAATCAGTCCGTATTTGCACGAATTTCATCTGGTTGGTTAGAGTTGTGAAAATGTATGCCGCTGGCATTTGATGTCATCCTCGGTGGAAGGAAGTGGGAGGAAATTTTCCGGCTGCCGTTGGAGATGCTCTTATGATAGAAATAATAGAGTGACATCCAATCCATTTGAGTTACTTGCGTGTATGATTGTCCCTCTATAAAAAGTTAATTGCGTGTATAGTGTACATGTGACTTGCAGGGTGGCTATAGCTTCGTACAGAAAGTTAAAAAGAAACAAGTTCATCCGTAATCTTGTATTCTAAGTACTCTGTGGGTTCCACTGTCAGTATAGTAGAGAAAGAAGTATATCCTCCCTCCGTCCCAAAATTCTTGTCTTAAATTTGTCTAAATACGGATGTATCAAGTCACGTTTTAGTATCAGATACATCCGTATCTAGACTAATCTAAGACAAGAATTTTGGGACGAAGGGAGTATTAAATAAGTAATATATAATAAAAAATCTAAAGTTAAAGACAGAATTCGAACTCATGTCATCGCGTTGCGAGCATCTGGCGCTAACTAGTCCAGCACATTGTTGTTGTAGACAATGCTGGAGATATATCTCCATGTCTACTCTTATACTCCATCCGTTCCCAAATATAAGACCTTTTAGCGATTCCACTATAGACTATATACGGAGCAAAATGAGTGAATCTACACTCTAAAGTATGTCTATATACATCCGTATGTAGTTTATAGTAGAATCTCTAAAAGGTCTTATATTTAGGAACTAAGGGAATATTTGTCTTTTTCAGATTTCAAATGGACTACCACATACGGATGTGTAGGTAGACATATTTTAGAGTGTAGATTCACTCATTTTGCTCCATGTGTAGTCACTTGTTGAACTCTCTAAAAAGACAAATATTTAGGAACAGAGGGAGTAGAAAATAGAGTTGGTGATGATGATGTGCGTGCCATCCTGCATTATAGGCCGTTGGATTTATATCTAACGGATAGGAAGGAAACTATGGCAATTTTGCAAAAATATACCCACACCCCTCTCCACGTTCGCAAATACGGCCTTCCCTCGTTCATCCTTTTCTCTCACATGATAAACTACTCATACAAATGCATCTTCATGTTCCGTGCAACGCACGGGCATCTAGCAAGTTTCTTTTAAAATAGTTACTGCGATAATTGGGTTGAAGTGATATATTTTATGTCTGCCCCAAATGATTTCAGATTCACTAGTAGTAACAAAGAAAAGGTTGCCTTGTTAATTAACAGAAAACAGGGTGAAAACTATCACATGAGGCTGGTAAAAATGAGGCACTCTAGGTTCAGTGTCATCGTCACTACAACTATGTGCGCGCGAGAAGTCTACATATCGAGGGGGGCTACTGAGCGAGGCACAGAGACACAATGTTCGAGAGAGAAACCAATTGACAGATTACGATTAGATCGAGTTGTCACCCTTCTGCTGTCATTGTTGGGGTGGTGGGGGGAGGGGGAGGGAGAGAAAGACATATCGAGAGTGTGCGTGATAGGCATAGAGGCACAACTAGCGAGTGTGTGTGTGTGTGTGCTTGAGAGAGGAGTAGATAGATTACTATCAAGATCAAGGTGCCACCCTACTCCTTCGGTGTCGGGTAGTGTGTGTGTGTGTTTGAGAGAGAAGCCAGTCAATAGATTAGTATCAAGATCGAGGTGTCACCCTACTCCTTCGGTGTTGGGAAGTGTGTGTGTGTGTGGTTGTGTGGGTGTGTGTGTCGGGGGGGAGGGGGCAGTGACACCTACATATCTCTACTGTTATAAAAAACAAGTTGGTGATGATGGTGTTCCTGCCATCCTGCAATATAGGTCATCCGATTTATATCCGACGGACATGAAGGAAATTGTGGAAATTTTGCAAAAAGATACCCACACCCCTCTCCGCATTTGCAAATAAGGCATTCCCTCATTCATCCTTTTCTCCCACAAGATAAAATACTCATACAAATGCATCTTGATGTTTCGTGCAACGCATGGGCATCTTGCTAGTAGGGAGAAGGAGTTTGTGTGACACATATCTAGCTATATTAAGGGATAGGTAGATAGTATTTGTGCGAGGCATACTTAAAGCATCATGAAGATAAACAAAACGGTGTGCATGCAAATGCAAGCGTGTGTGTGTGAGAGAGAGAGGAGAGCAAAATCTCAAAACAAAAGGTGCTCTGCTGGAATCCCATTGTATGTATTCGTATGGTTCCGGAAATTGAGTTAACCTTAGGCATATGTGTGTGAGACATTATTATACTTTGAGACATTAGTGGCAGTGTGTGGGCGGAATTAAAGGGGTGGGCGTCTTCGACAAAGAGAGCGTGGGTGTTTCTATGTGAGAGACATGTAGGACGGGGTAGAAAGATGAATTCTAACCTTGACGGAGGGAGAGAAATACACGAAGTGCGTGTGTGTGATTCCAATGATATGTATGCGTGTGAGAGAGATTGCACAATTCATTCACGTATCACTATCTAGCGATCGTGGACGTGCATCGCTTGGACATAAATCAATATCTACTTCGTATCGTGGCCAAAGGTACAATATCGATTCAATGCTATAAAGATTGGACACTCACGTATCACATTTTTTTTCTATTTAAATAAACCTTTCAGTTGTGCATGCCAAAGTTATAGTGATGTTTCTTCAAACAACCAATGTAGCTATCATGTACATGCACCATTGTTACTCTTGCATTCAAAATCATTAGTCTTGGATGATTTAAGGTTCTATTATGAAGTAATATATGTAATATTACTATATGAATTCAACAGGTACACTGTCAGGATCCTGATCCTAAGTCACACCGATCTATCATGTAACACATCATATCACTTTGCGGCCTCACACACATGTATTCCCATAGGTGCCACCTTACCTGGCCCGGGACCGTTTGCGCCTTTTGGCTCACGTATATGAGAATGTCGCTAGCATCCATATGACAGAGAACCCGGGCCAACATGGCTAGTCATGAACCCAAAGCAGCACCAACCTATGGGGACATGCATACATGAATCACATCGAGCATGTCAGCCAGCAGCGTGTGAATCCGGGCTGTAGCACTGGGCTAACAAGACTCTGGGAACCCGGGCTGTAGCAGGCTAGGCAGGACTCCGGATGTCACCACGTGACATTTCCCCGAAGGGACAGACACAAGAACAAAGTGAAACACATGCCGGCCAGTCAAGTGTCCTGAGCAGTAGTGTTGGGCTAGCAGGACTCCGATGAACCGGGCTGTAGCGGACTACTATGGCTCATGGAAGCACTAGACTACATTTCCCCATAAGAGAGGCTGCCAAGGATTAACAACTAGATTGTCGGATCCCACACATACCAAGCATTTCAATCATAAACACAATATGCTTGATATGTGTAAATACAACATGGCATCACAACATAACTCTACGACTCAAGTATTTATTCATTAGGCTCCGAGGAGCGAGAAATTACAAACATGGGTCTCATGACCCAACAATCATAGCATACAAATCAAAGCACATGCGGAAGCTTAACATGTCTGAGTACAGACATCTACAAATGAAAAAGGCTAAGAAGCCTAACTATCTACCAGATCCTGCCGAGGGCACAAGATCGTAGCTGAGGTATCAAGCTAAACATCGAAGTCCACATGGAACTACTAGCGAGACTGACGTCTCTCTACAAAACATAGAATAGGAAAACGTGAGTACAAATGTACCCAACAAGACTTACATCAGAACTAACTACATATGCATCGGTATCAACAAATGGGGGTGGTGGAGTTTAATTGCAGCAAGCCAGCTTTGACTCAGTGGCTAACCTGAACTACGATTGCAAGCAACTCTTTTGGGGTGGCGCACACGAGTCCACATATTCACCATATCAATACCCCACTATGGATCTGCTCCCGTCTCCCTACGAGAACGCCATCCATAGCACTCACGCTTATCTTGCACATTTTAGAGTATCCACTTTCACTTGTCTACGAACTGTATAGGCAACCAAGAAGTCCTTTACCGTGGACGCGGCTATTCAAATAGATGATGTTAACCCTGTAGGGGTGTACTTCTTCATACACGCTCTCACCACTTACCGTCGTTTACATGACATGTACTCGGCAACCTTCAAGCGGAAGCCCAACGAGGGTGTCGGCCACGGCCTACCTAACAGTCAAGTCTCTAGTCCAGGTTTATCGCCTATCCAGGTTCCATCCGCAGGGAGTTCGGCCGAGGTTTCCACATACGGCCCTGAACGATGTGTACAGGGTTTCGAGACACCAAACAGGCGCCCGGTATACCCGGCCACGGTGTATCTACCGCATCATAGCCCACCCCTAGGGTCAGCGCTACGCACGGCCGCCAACACATATCCTATAAACACCAGAAACTAGTTGCAACTGTTGGACAGAGGACTAGGGTGGTTAAGAAGCCGAGAGGGTTAACTAAGGATCCCAATGCATGGTAGTAACTGATTCTTAAATCACACATACAGATCTTGGTGCTTAAGGACGGTTCCAATGAAACAACCCACCATGTACTCCTACATGGCCTCTCATCGTTACCTTTACCAAATCGTGTTCAACACACTTAGCTCACACACAGTAAGACATGTTCACAACTTTGCAATTCATCCCCAATGAATCAGACCTGACACAACTCTAAGCAATAGCAGGCATGACAAACAAGCATGAATGAGTAGGCACATCAGGGCTCAAACAACTCCTACTCATGCTAGTGGGTTTCATCTATTTACTGTGGCAATGACAGGTCATGCATAGGATAAGGGGTTCAACTACCGCAACAAGTAACAGATGAATCGTTGTTGTCCTAATGAAGTAAAAGAGAGCAGGAGCGAGAGAGTGGGATTGTGTCGGAATGAACAAGGGGGTTTTGCTTGCCTGGCACTTCCGAAGATGATATAACTCTTCATCGGTGTCATTGATCACATCATCGAAACATACGTCTAACGAGGGGGAACAATCACCGGCAAACACAGAAAGAATACAATCAATGCAATGCACAATATGATGCATGATCATGACATGTCAATATGATGTGTTTTGAGCTAATGCAACTAAAACCAGGGTGGTTTGAGCTTATTTGAATCAAAGATTCAAATACAAGCCTAAACTATGAACTCATATAAGTGCATTATCATGTTTCATCTAAACAGCAAGGTTAGGTTGCTCTAACATGCATGAAACCAGTACAGATGGATAGATTGGATTTTTCTGATCATTTTTCATATATAATTTCTTTCATTTGGAGTTACGGTTGATTTTATATGATTTTTAAAAGTTTATAACATTTTCTGAAATAAATAAACCATTTAGATTTATTTGAATTACAGAAAAGGGTTTACTGCGTCAGCACTAGGTCACGCTGACCTCAGCAGGTCAACAAGCCCGGTCCAGGTCAAACCTGACCTGTGGGACCGGCGTGTCAGTGTCACATCTAACTAACAATGCCTGTTAGTGCTAAGTAGGTGATTAGCTAAACTAATCGAGGGTTGGGCCCACTTGTCAGTGGCTCATCTAGTTAATTAACACTAATTACGTAACACTAATTAAACAGGGGCCTGGGCCCACACGTCAGGACGCAGGGAGGTCAAATAGGGGTCAAACCCTGCCGGCGTTGAGTCGCCGGCGATGCCGAGACGGCGGAGGGGCTCGGATTTTGCCCTCCGGCAACCAAATTAGCTGGCACTCTCGCGCATCCATTGGAGCAAGCGACAGAGGCTGCGGTGGAGTGAGCTTGCCGGAGTCGAGCTCGTGGCGGCGGCCAGGGCTCAGGCAACGATGGGTTCGGCGCTACGGTGCAAGGCAGGAGGAGCTGGGGTGGCTACGGTTGCGCGAAGACATGTTGAGCACGGTGGTGCGCTCGGTTGCGGCTCTAGGTGATGGTGGCCACGGCGGCGACATGGCTGGGTGGCGGTGAGCTTCGGGCACGGCGGCGCTAGCGCTAGGGGACGTGCGAGGCGATGGGGAAAGGGGCGAACGGAAGAGCAGCTCACTAAGGACTAGCAGAGTAGCCCAGTAGGGTCGGGGAAGCGTCGGAGCCGGCGAATCGAAGGGCGGCGATCGTCGGGGCAGAGGACGGAGATGGCGTCGACGACGGCGCTCCAGGGCGTCCGGCGTCATGTGGCTCGGCGGAGAGGACCGGGGCGTCATGGCGGAGCTTCTGGACTCGGGTGGAGGGCGAGGAGGTGGCTCTGGCCGCGGCAACAGCGAGCGGCAGCGAAGGTGGTGTTGCGGGAAGAGAACAGAGGAGGGGCAGGGGGTTCCGGGGGAGAGGGGAGAGGTGCAGGGGGTCGAGGGCGTCTCCGTGGCGTCGTCTAGGCGCACCAGGGAGGAGCCAGGTAGGCAGGGAGGGAGGAGGTAGCCGGCGTGGGGCGAGCACGCGCCTCCGTCCTCCTGGCAGGGGAGGAAGACGACAGGGAGGAGGCGGTGGTGGGCTAGGACGTCCAGCTGCACTGTTGGGCCGGTTGGTGGCGCCAGGTAAGGCCGAGGTAACTTTCTCTCTCTCTCTCTCTGTTTTCTATTTTAATTACTGTTTTCTATTTGTTTCAATATGTTTTGATTTAGTTCAAGCACTAAATCATTTTTCTTCTTCTGATAATTTTTGCAGGGACTGAAAGGAATATTCTAGAGCCCCTCACAAAATAACAGAATTATTGAAGCATTAAATATATTTATAACATATATTTGCTCCAACTCAAATACAATATGTATTAATTCAAAGATCCAAAATGTCAAGGAAAAATGTGCATCATCTCTGGTTACTGTTTCCAGCATTACCAAAAAAATGATGAACATTTTTTAAAGCCACTTTGGGTTCACTAAAATATTTTGGTTGAACCTAGTGATTTCCTTTGATGCTACGGTTTGGAAAAAAAATACCCATTTCAAATTCAAAAGAATTTAAACATGATGCAACACATGACTAGCTAGCTCAGAGCATACTAGAACTAGGGATGTGACATACGCAATTTATGAAATGGAGGCTATGTAATCATATGAGGTAGCACTTTTAAGTAGCGGACTACAATATCCATTTCTTTTGTGCGCCTCTACACTAACACGTCAATGCATTATGTTTAAAGTAAATAACCAATTGCACTAAATTATCTATTTACACGAGAAATACATAGGCTGAGCGTTTGATCCCTTTATTGTGACCGCGCCACTGTACCCGTACGATTGGTCGCGCCCGTGTGAACGTCCAAGTTATCGGCGCATCATCCCGAGTTATTCTCTTTTTTCTGGGGAGGACTTCACACCAGTTATTAACTGCTGACGCGTGCCACGTGTACACAGTCTCGCATGACCTTCCCGCTGGCACAGTCCAAAAATAGTTGAAACTGGATACAAATGATCCCGCGGGTGGCAAAATCTCCTGCCTCCTTCTAAAATTTCTGCCACCTTAGTCTTTAGCATGCGAAATTCCCCTTTTGTCCTTGGTGCATGGAGACCAACAGTTACAATACCGCCCTCATCTACATAATAGGTCGGGGCTGCTTTGGTAACTTTCGGTTCCCCCCACTACACAGCACCCCCATTTCCTCTCCCCCTCCCGCAAAAACGACTAACTCCACATCAACAGAGCATCTTACATCACGCCGTCCGTACTTCATCGGCCTTTCTCCCCACCCCTCTCGAAACCCTAGACTGCTCATCCACCAGCGTACCAGAGCCCATTCACTGCTAGCGACGTCCACCTCGCCAGATCTGCTTCTGCGGCCGCATCTACCCCTCCCACCTCCCCTAGAAACAAGTAGACTGCTCATCCACCACTCTACCATAGCCCATTCAGTGTCGGCCTTGTCCACAGTGCCGGATCTGCTTCGCCGGTACTCTCATCAACCGCAGCGCATCTGCAGCGGCTCATTCGTACTCGCCACCAGAGACGCTTCGTCCACACCCCCCGGAGCTTCCCCACCGACGCCCCCGTCGATGGCCTCTGATCCTCTTCGCCGACACCTTCCTCCTACCAGAGCTGCTTCGCCGACACCATCGTCAACCCCACCGGAGTAGCTTTACCTATACCATTCTCAACCCTACCGGGCCCGCTTTGCCAACTCACAAGTCCATGGCCTCAGATCCGCTTCCTCGCACCCTCATCCAACCTACCAGAGCAACTTTTGACGCCCCGTCCACGGCCACAGATCCGCATTGTCGACACCATCCTTAACCCAACCACCGAAGCACCTTAACCTACGCCCTTGTCCACGACCACAGACCCGCTTCGCCCACACCATAGTCCACCCTACCGGAGCCGCTCCACAAACACCCTACTTGACGGTTCTAGATCTCCTTACCGGACCCCGACAGCCAGTGCAACATCATCACCCTTGATGTTTCTAACTTGATTCCCACCGTCTGGCAAGATGCCAAACACCCGTCATGGCCTAGGTACTTGTCACCTTTAAACCCGTCCAGCATCACCTGCCCGATGTACTTCAAATATACTAATAGGTCACTGTTACCTGTTATGTAGCTGGCAAAAACTACAAGGACGATGTTTCTTCTAGATCTAACAGCTTGGCCGACCAAGATCCTGGACTGAGGCATTGCTATGATCTTGTAAGTGCATCTCTCTCTCTCTTGTATTGTTCTGTGCCTGCCAGCGTGCTTTGCTAGGATTTTCAACTAGTAACCCCTTTGTGCAGACAATGATTTCTACTAATGGCTGCTAAATTAGATATATAGATGTCATACATGATACTACGTCGTACCTCCGTTCTTAAATATAAGTCTTTCTAGAGATTCCACTATAGGATACATACGGAGCAAAATGAGTGAATCTACACTCAAAAATACATCTATATACATCTATATGTGGTCCATACTGGAATCTCTACAAAGACATATATTTAGGAACAGAGGCAGTACATTTACACAAAATCGTAGGTGGCATGTAGGAATTCCAACGCACTACATTAGGCTCCCTTAGAGTGCCTGCTAGTCCAGCACACAGAGTCATGGCTAGTTGATGCTATGCACATAATCATTAATTGGTGGTTTAAATATGTGCAAGGGATATGCAATGTATTATCATGTAGAGATGTCTGAAATTAGCCGTGTCAACTTGTAGATAGGGTTACACAATGAGAAAGTACAAGATGTATGTGGCAATTTCATGGAACATCGCAAAAAAGGAGAGGCAGCGGTGAGCCTATACAGTGTGCTATGGTACGTCACTCCTCTATTGCAATCGTCGTGACATGTTATTTGTATGTCAGTTCTATTGGCCAAGTTTCTTAGGGACAGTTATTATGAGTTATCCTAAGAAAATAAGCACCTGTGAATATAAGCTCCATGTAATAAGCCGACCAGTTCTTTTCATTGCGTTTTCAGCTTATCTTTGGTATGATCAATGAAAAGTCTAGATTGCATTATATTTTTTCATTTTGCTACCAATATGAAAATTAATTTGACTTGCAAACATCACAAATTGAACCCAGTGCAGTAATTAATATGATAGGAAAACAGACCATCACTATTTGCTCAAAATGCAAATACAAAGATACCATCTACTTGGCACAATCTACTTTGGTAAATGTTTTCCATAGAAATCCCATTGCCTAATTTAAACGAAGAATGCATGACCCACATTTAAATGAAGAACAATTATTTATTGAAATTCGATGGTCCAAGTGGCTGGTTATTATCATATAGCAGCACCACCTGAAACCATCATATAGCAGCAGCTCATAGCAACTCATCATATAGCAGTAGCAGTGTGCAATTCATCATATACTAGCAGCATCCTAAAGGCAATTCATCATATAGCAGCAGCAGGAGCAGCTCATAGCAATTCATCATATAGCAGCAGCTGGAGTAGCTCATAGCAATTCATCATATAGCAGCAGCAGGAGCAACTCATAGCAATTCATCATATAGCAGCAGCAGGAGTAGCTCATAGCATTTCATCATATAGCATCAGCAGGAGCAGCTCATAGCAATTCATCATACAGCAGCAACAGGAGCAACTTATAGCAACTCATCATATAGCAGCAGCTCATAGCAATTCCTCATATAGCAGCAGCAACAGCTCATAGCAATTCATCATATAGTAGCAGCAGCTCATAGCAATCCATCATATAGCAGCAGCAGGAGCAGCTCATAGCAATGCATCATATAGCAGCAGCAGAAGCGGCTCATAGCAATTCATCGTATAGTGGATCAGAGTGAAAATTTGGCAAAAAATCAGAGGAGATCCTCACCTTGTTGGATGAGCTCATCCTTCAACAGCACCTCAAGGCCATGGTCTGGGAGGTGGGCAGGGGGAATAAGGTGCCTTCTGCCGTAGTGTGGCATCAGTCATAGTTGTGTAGCGCCTGCCGGAGTAATGCGTTGGACGAACCACAATGGAGCAGCTGCTGGAGACCATGAGAATGAGGGGCGGTGCCAGAGGGAGGAGCAGCCAGGGAGATTTTCCCCTACCCGCCGGCCATGTAGCCTAGTCGGACAGAGCATCGTCGAGGACCAGGGAAGATGGGACCAGTGGCGACGACTCGCTGGAGGAACCCTAGTGCTACAGGCAGGGGATCGAGGTAGAGGGAAAGGGGGGAGGAGATGCAAGCGGGCAGGGCAATGAACGCTTGCGTGTTTGTTTTTACTTGAGGGTGAGGTGTGACACGGGCGTTAGTAGTTGCATTTTGAGTGTAATATAGGCAGACAATAGAGTCATTTCACTATTCCCCTTCCCTTCAATTTTTAGTGAGGTTCTACCGGAAACACCCCCCTCCAAAGCGAAATTAGTTAAGCCCAAGCCCATAACTCAAAATGACTTCTTTACATCTTTTATGGCTTATTTTGAGAATAAGCCCTGAAAAGGCGGAACAGAACTGGCCCTTAAGCTGCAATTCAATTGTGCATGCAATGATGAATCACTCCTGCCTGCTATAGTGTACATTTAGGCATCATCATACATGGCATAACCTAATACATGTGCATTCCATTGTAGAATCTGGAATATGCAATATTTATCTAAGTTCATACGTTGCACATGATGTTTAAATGCCCCTTAAATCTGGTCAGTCAAGTGATGGTCTTTAAGCCTCCTTCTTTGCTTCTTTTCTTGATATGTAAGATTTGCTCACACATCTGTTCAATTGCTTGTTTCCATCAGCCAGCCATACTAGGACTGTTTGCTTTGATTACTTGTTGTTCTTGACCTAACACTCTAACATAGGTTGTCAACAATTTAAACACTAAAGGCTGCTGTAGTGGGGCCTTTTCTAACTCATAGGTGACATAAAGGTTTGGCTGTACACTAAATAGGCTCTCCAAGGGTACCTAGAGATCCAGTTCGAAGGTATGCCTAGTTTTTACATAGTGCAGACATAGTGAATGCTCATTTCATTGTGTGCAAGTGCAAGAGATGCGGCATGTTTCATTATGTGGTCTGGTTTTGTTATAATCTCATCCTTTTGTGTTCACAGACTAGAAAGTACGCAAAGGGGGTAACTAGTTTGTGTCACCTTGCAAAGGGGGTGCAACGAAGATAAGATTGAGGATTTCCAAGTACAAGATGTTAGGAAGGAGCCTTGCAAGAGAAGTAGGAGCTGCTCTGGGCCTCTTCAACCTGTTAAGGTAAGTCACTTTATCCAACTCAACAGTTCAATTCCTTGTTTGTTTCAGGCATAGTTAATTTGCTCTTTTCAATTGCTTTATTTGTCCTTAGTTAATGAGATGACCAAAGAATGATGCCTAATGTTGGGTACTTGTATAACTATTAGTTGACATAATTAAAGGCCTTACCATTTAATTACTCTGCCGAAGTGTGCCTGAAGCTTTGAAGTCTATTAACCAACTATTATTGCATGAGGCTCACAATTTAGTTTATACCACTGGTAGAAAAAGGGCCTGTTGTCCTGGTTCGTAAGGGCCTTTAGTCCTGGTTCCTGAACCGGGACTAAAGGGTCGGTACTAATGCCCTGACCCTTTATTCCCGGTTCAAACCAGAACCGGGACTAAAGGCCCTCCACGTGGCCGGTCCACCTTTAGTCCTAGTTGGTAACACCAACCGGTACTAAAGGAAATTTTCTGATTTTTTTTTTGAATTTTTTTTTGAATTTTTTTTGAATTTTTATTATTTTCAAATTTCTGAATTATTTTAACCTCTAATCTCTAATCACCCCTCACACTGCTCAATTTAATCTCTAATCATCCCTCATCATTCCAAATCATCTAACTTCCCGGACGGTCACTCATCATCCCACTCCCCCAGCCTGAGCATGCTTAACTTCCGGGTTCTATTCTCCCTCGTTTCCAAGTCTGCACTCGTTGTTTTCCTGACAATAGTAAGATGTCAATCCTATTAACCCTTAGGAGTTTAGCTTGAACATGAAGTCACACATTTCACTGTTTGAGTTTGAAACTATTGTTCTAAAAAACAATAATTTTTAGTAACACTAATATTTCTTGAATAAGTAGTTTGACCATTGTTTGACCACAGTTTGACCATAGTTTGACAAGATTTGACCAAAATTCAAAAAAACTGAAATAATCATTTAATAACACTAATATTCTTGAATAATTATTTAGTAACACTAATACTTCTTGAATAAGTAGTTTGACCATAGTTTGACCAAATTTAATGAAAATTTAAAAAAACTGAAATTTGAGGATAACTTTTTTTCCTTTTGGAATTTGAGGATTCTAAAAATTTGCAAACAAGCCGTAGGCGGTCTCCATTGGATGTAACTTTTCGAGTAGATGATTTTTCATATAAAAAACTTTTTAATCCGAGTTCGTATGCAAAAGTTATGCCCATTTTACAAATTCCACATAGATTTTGTAAATAAAGTCGAAATTCATATTTGTAAATTTTCCCAACAAGTAGACCACATATCACATGGGAAACTTATTTTATTTTATTTTTTTGACATTTCCATCATTTTCTTTTGTTTTTTCTAAAACTGAAAAGGCGGTCCACAAGGGGGGGAGTTTGAAAATGGGATCTTTAGTCCCGGTTCGTGCCATGAACCGGTACTAATGCCTCAAAGCCCATTAGTCCCGGTTGGTGGCACCAACCAGGACTAAAGGTCTAACCTTTAGAACCAGTTGGTGCCACCAACCGGGACTAATGGGCATCGCACCCTTTAGTCCCGGTTCGTGGCACGAACCAGGACTAATGCCTTAGCCGCACGAACCGGGATAAATGCACCCATTGGTCCCGGTTCTGGACTGAACCGGGACTAATGGGCTTACCCGGCCTGGACCAAAGCCCCCTTTTCTACTAGTGTACTAGGCTAATGATTGCATAGTTTTGCTTGCTGTAGTATGTTTGAATGAAACTGCTGCTATTCTTTATGCTCCCTAAGACTTTAATTGAGCTACAGAATGGCCAACTTCTTGTCTTACTTCTACGCAACGTGCTCTATAAATTTGTAACTTGTCTATGTTTTGGATTGGGCCCCAACATCATGCTCCTCTGGTGAGCTAAGAGAGATTTCTATATGTAGGCTGCACAGACTATCTTTTTTATAATTTTTAAAATATCACCTCCTTTTGCTTCATGACGTGTAACATTATTGTTAGTCCTATTTTGCCATGTACAAAATAGTTTGTCTTGCTCGCTTCACTGTTGTAACTATATTTTTTCCCTAGTCATGTGTACTTACAGAAACATTTTAGGATGAAGTGACATCAACACAAAGATCTGCGAGCAGTGCGGCATGGCCGTTACCGAAAGATTATGGATTGGAATTGGAATGTGCTGATGTTCTCGAGCATCAACTAGAGGTGGCAAGACAACGTGTACATGATTCTCAACATACAATCAACAAGTTGAGACTGGACATGCAGGTATTAGATGCAGGAGTCAAAAAAATGAAACAAGGCACTGAGGTAACAACGAAGGAGTTGGTGATTTTGCAGACTGAAATGTTTGCTATCTAAATCCGGTCAATCCTATTTTCTGAAGAGATTATAGTTCAAATGGTAAGTTATGTTGATGCGCGTCCATGATGTAGGAGCTATATTTGCCCAGTGTAGGTAATTTGTTGTCTGTGTATGCTTTATTATCACTGGTGCCGAACCACAATGCCCAGTCGGTATAATTGGCTACAATTTCTTTATTGTACAGTGTAGGATTATTCTACGTTTCTATGCCTTAGGTTCTCTATTGTATAGTGTATGTTTTTTAGAGGTGATAGTATAGAGTAGGATAATTCTTCGAATATGCTATATCGTTCAAATGGGGGCCAACTCGCCCAAACGTTGTAGTGACCATGGCCTTCCAAAGGCCGTACGATCCATGGGCCATCTATGGGACGGACGATCCATGGCCTTCTATGGCCGTCGGATCCGTGGGCCTTCTATGGGCTGTCGGATCCATGGGCCTTCTATCGGTTATCGGATCCATGGGCCGTTGGATCAATGGGCCTTGTACGGGCCATATAAGGGGCCGTAAACGGGCTAGAGTGGAAATCGTACGTTTTATGGGCTGACCATAACAGGCCGTTAATAGGCCGTATTTGATGACGCTATGAAAATGGCCCAACATATTAACGGGCCACAAATGGGTCGACTGTATCCACGGGCTGAATTTGGCCCACAAGGAGAAAAGGTCAGTAACGGGCCGTAAGTAACCGAATGCTGGAAATAAGCCCAAGAATAAATGGTCCCTGAGAAGGCCGAAAGGTAACACGGGCTAGAAACGACCCAATGGAATAATGGGCCGCTAATGGGTATAAAGTGATACACTGTTCATTACGGGCCAGTTTCACCATGGGCCGTTAATGGGCCAAGAGTTATAAAGGGACTAATATGGGCTGAAATACGTCATGGGCCATACTTGGGTCGGAAGTTCCAACGGGCTGGAATCATATGGGACGGCCTAGATGACGCTACTGGGCCTAATTCCGGTAGGCCATAACGTGCCATGAGTTAGCGGGCTGTAAATGGGCTATATGCGAACATACCGTTAAAAGGCTTTCCGTGGGCCGGCCCACCACCTTTTTACCAAGTCAAACATGCCGGCCTTTTCATAGGAATGGGCCTCTGTTGGGCCGTGCCACATGTCGACGTATCATAGGCGCCTTGTGTCCAATGAGTGGATGACATCTGTCCCAATGATGAGCCGACACGTGTTTCCTCCAGCCAATGATGATTTTACACATGGAAAATCCCCATTGGTCAGGGCTGTTAACGGGTTATCGGATCCAAAACCGGACCCGATAGCTTAACGGCGTTCCGTTACGGTGGATGCCATGTGTCGGTCACCCTTGACGAAAGCACTTCTATGACGCGCGATTAATCATCATGGAAGTGGACACTTCCGTGATGATAATTTCGGTAATGTCATGGAACAATTCTACGACAGCATAGGTATGACTATCTTGATTTTGTCATAAAATCGTCATGGATGTACATGCATGACAAAAAACGCGACCTACTGTGACAAACACGTATCATCACGGAAGTGTATTTTTTTGTAGTGACTAGAATTTAAGCTTCTGTCACTCTAGTAACCCATCATCCAATAAACTACTCCATAATGCTTTCTCTTAGGCCCAAAGGTGGTTAAGTGTCATGAAGTCGACATTCACATAACACAACTAAGGGAAACAACAACATATACATCATTAAATACGGAATGAATACCAAATTCACATGATTACTTATGACAAGACTTCTGCCATGTCCTCAATAAAAAATAACTACTCACAAAACATATTCATATTCAAGATCAGAGGGGTATTGAATAGCATAATGGATCTAAACATATGATCTTCCACTGAATAAACCAACAAGCATCAACTACGAGATGTAATCAACACTACTAGCAACCCACACGTACCAATCTAAGGTTTTGAGACAAAGATTGGATACAAGAGATGAACTAGGGTTTAACTTGAGATGGTGCTGGTGAAGATGTTGATGAAGATTGGTCCTCCCACGATAAGAGGATCGTTGGTGATGAAGATGGCTTCGATTTCCCCCTCCCGGTGGGAAGTTTCTCGAGACGGCGGTGCTTCATCCCGAAACCCTTCTTGTGATTTTTTTCTAGGGAAAATGGCACTATATAGGAGTAGGTGGGCCCCGGAAGCCTGCTGTGACGCCCAGATAATCAAATTACAGTGAACCTCTGCTAATGATGCCACGTCACCTCGGTTACATTTGATAAACTCGCATCGGTTCGAAAATCTAGTTCATATCTTAAAAGAAAGTCAAACAAATAAAGTTTTCAAATGTCAAAAGAAAAATGTTCATTGGGTTGCAAATATTCACTAGCTAATTATCATGTGGCAACCAACACCATTTGGCCGTCCCTTTAATCCCTAGGAAAATATAAGTGGCACAACAGCATATTAATTGCCCTATTCAATTTCTAAAAATGCTTGAACAATTCTGTTGGCTCTAAAAACTTTTTTATGCAACACCACAATGTTGTTCTTGAATTGTGTGCCATATTTCATGATTGACTAAATTCATTTTGTCACTCAATTTAATATGAAATAGTAGCTAACTTAAATACATAAAAGAAAATTTAGAAAATACCCTGCCTCATTACTGTGCGTCTGGGCCCTAGTGGCCACAGAGCACTTTCGGCCGAACCCACACCCCACTTGCCCCCCATCTCAAGCTACGGAAGCAGGGGTGGGCGTGGCGCTCATCCACCAGCGGCATTGTCGGCGACACACACGCGCCTGCCATCTGTCGTCTCCCTCATCCTATAAGGCCAGCCCTCGAACCCTAGAATGTTGACTCGGCCCTCTCCACTCTCGCTCACTTTCCCTCCTCTTGTTTTGGCGCCCGTACCACCGCCGCCGCCGCCTCCGTGACCGTTGCGGTCTCGCGGACACGGCCACCGCTCGCTGCACCATTATGTCCAGAAGCCCCGTCGGCTTCATCTACATCTCCAGCGCCACTGGATCGAGGCCGAGGGACGCCAGTGACGCCGTCCACGTCGATCCCCTTCGACCGATGCCGCTACTTCCTCTTCGTCCACGACCTCGAGCTCGAAGTCCCTACATCGCGTGAATCAGGCGGCTTCGTCGACTACGGCCACTGCTGCCTCCTCCATGGATCCGCGCCAGTGCACCGTCCCGGCCCTCCCCGAGCTCGCTCGTCCCTCTTTGTGAGCTCCCCGTAGGTTCCCCCTCCTTCCCCTTTTGATATATCACCATACGCCGCACCCCTCGCGCCCGAGCTCCTGGCGCGCTCGTGGTCGGCGCGCCCGTGTGACCCGCCACGGCTGGCCACACCTTCCCCTGGTTCCGCTCGCGTTCACCCCTCTTGTTCCCATGCTCGCCTTCGCTTTGGTCGCAGCCTGTGTTTGCGCGTGCGCCCGCGTAGCCCTGCCGCCCGCTGCCCTCGCTGCTCTTGCACTCACCTACTGCTGCCGCCTGCACACAACCCGCCTCGACCGCACATGCAGCTCCCCACCGCCTGGTCCGATCACACTCCCGGCCATTCCGGCCTTCCTCTTGCGCGTGTGCAGGCGCCTCCCCACGCTCGCGCTTGTTGTTGCAGGTGCCGCCCGTTGCAGCCAGCCGCCACCGTCGTGCTGTCCTCCCCAGCTTGTGTTGCCCTACGTCGCTCCTCCCCCGCGTGTCCTTGCCCGCTGGCCGCCGGCTCCCGGCCACCCGCGGGCCCTGCTACCTTC
Source organism: Triticum urartu (assembly GCF_056163025.1). NCBI lineage: Eukaryota > Viridiplantae > Streptophyta > Magnoliopsida > Poales > Poaceae > Triticum > Triticum urartu. The sequence goes on from NC_141874.1 coordinate 536,821,986, forward strand.
GCCGCGGCCGGCGCTCGGTTGGGTTCGCCCACACCCAGGCACCCGCAGCTGTGTGCCCGTGCCCACCTCGATATGGCCTCCTAGGCCTATGACACGGGGGCCCCACGCTCCCTTTTCTATAAAAAAAGAAAGATTAAAAATATTTAAAAATAATGAAATTATAAAAAATAGTTAATCAATTAATTAATTTAATTAACCTAATTAACTAATTAGCTAATTAAACTGTTACTTAGGTACCAGTCTATGACAGTAGGACCCACCTGTCAGTTTGACTGGTCAACAGGTCAAAGCTGACTGCTGAGATCACTCTGACCCCATGTTGACATCATTATTCTTTTTCTGAAGAATTTAATAATTAATAATAAACTACAATATTGTTAAATATTTGAACATTAATATAAAATAATCCTTAGTTTGGATGAAAAAGTTTTATACATGAAAGTTGCTCAGAATTTCGAGACGAATTCGGATATGTCATCTGTTTGCGTGCCACACATCCCTAGCATAGTGGTCATGCAACCATCCCCCTCTGGTTCGTCTGTCCGAAAATGCCAAACTTCGGGAAAACTTTCCCGGATGTTTTCCACATTCGCCGGTATCGTGTAGCCCTACGTTAGAACACCCCTAGCGATGTTTTTTGCTTTGCCGTGCTTAGTATTGCACTTGTTTGCTCTGTATTTACTATTTCTGCCCCCTCTTCTCTCCGGTAGACCTCGAGACTGACGCTGCCGCTGAGTACGACTACGCCCTGACAATCAGTACTTTTTAGCGGAGCTTCCAGGCAAGCCCCCCCTTTGATCATCCTGATATAGCCCATTCCATTCTCTCATGCTTGCATTAGATTTTGCTACTGTTATTGTTTGCTCCTATTTTGATGCATAGCCTGCTTTCGTAACCTGCTCATTATACCTTACATGCTTATCCTAAACTGCTTAGTATAGTATGGTTAGTGATCCATCAATGACCCCCACCTTGTCTTTACTCTTCTAAATGCTGCAAGATGCTTGGAGCTGCTTGAAGATGCTAGTCTTCGATATGCTAGGCCTTCCCCTCTATTCTGGCATTCTGCAGTTCAGTCCACAGATACAACCCTTCCATTTGATACCAATGCATACTTAGTTTAGATCTGATGCTTGCGAGTACTTTGGACGAGTACTCATGGTTGCTTTGATCCCCCTTTTCCCCCTTCTTTCTTCTTTCCGGTTGTTGCAACCAGTTGGTGGATCCCAGGAGCCAGATGCCACCATCGACGGATACTACTACATGGAGGCCGCCGACGACCAGGAGTAGTTAGGAGGTCCCAGGCAGGAGGCCTTGCCTCTTCGATCGTTGTTGTTTTGTGCTGCCCTTCTTAAGGCAGACTTATTTAACTTATGTTCATCCTATGATTTTGTTGCTTCCGCTAGCTCTTGTGTAAGGAGCTTGTATTCGAGCCCTCGAGGCCCCTAGCTTGTAATATAAAGTTTGTATTATTTTATTTGTGTCTAGAGTTGTGGTGTGATATCTTCCCGTGAGTCCCTGATCTTGATTGTACACGTTTCCGTGTATGATTAGTGTACAGTCGAATCAGGGGCGTCACAAGTTGGTATCAGAGCCGACTGCCTGTAGGAACCCTCTTTCCATCTCCTTGGTCGAAGTTGAGTCTAGTCTTTGAAAAACGGTTTTACTAACATGGCTGTGTGGCTTACGGGCCCACGTCGCCATTGGTTGGTATTTGGATCTTTTATTCCTCGTCTATACTGTAGGACTCTGATCTCTCTTATATTTGGGTTAAATGGTTTTGTTAACTCTAAATCTAGGTTCTCGTAAATACCTTCTCCCGGAGAGCCCCTCACTCCGGATGATTGCTTGGCGCACCAGAAGATTCTGAAGATACTCTGCGATGTTTGCGTGAGACCCTTGTGCCATTCGCCGTTGCGATCCCTACCACCATTAAATTCTTGTGGATATATACCTACATTGTCGTTCATACCTTCATCCCAAGTTGATCTTGTTGTTACTAGATGTCCTGAAATACTCTCTGATGTTCTGAGAATCCTTTATGGTTATTGCCTTGCAGTTCCTTGCCGCATGAATACCCCTATGAATAATTCCTCACACTTTTTGAGGATTTTTTTCATTCCTAGTTGATCAAGTGATTCACAAGATACTTTGAAGTACTATCCGATCTTCCGATAATCCTCTCCAACTATTGCTCTACAAATACTTATCTGCTTGCATTATGGTTACTTCCATATGTCTATCAATACTCATTAGCATCCTTTGTCATTTTAATTTTGAGCATTTGATTCGATTTGTTTGTGAATGCTTGTGATCATCAATCCTATTTAAAATTCTTCCTTTTGGCTTAGACGTCACCCCGGACATGAGTTGGTGTTCGACAAATCAAACCTTGATTGATTATCGATCTATGTCTATTCTACTTAATTGTCTTTGATCAGAGCATCTTCTTCTAATCCCCCATTTTGGAAATCATACTCCTTTGCATTCGAGATTTGAATTAGTCCGTTGTTTCTATAATCTGATATCCTTGCATTCTTTCTTCTTCTGGTTGAGTACCAATGCTCACATCAGATCCCTTGTGAACCACCAGATCCTTTGTTGAGTTTTATCTGAAAGCTTCCTTCATATTCAGTAGCCTTGCGAGCCTTTCCTCGGATACATAATGCCTTTGATGGCTTGTATCCCCGCTCTTGCCAACCATACTCTGCTTCTGGGCATGAGTTATTTACTCGTGAAGTTTGTGGTATAGATTCCTAAGATTCCCCTATGGGTTGAATCTATGTCTTCCCTAAATCTATGTGAACTTGAAGTTATACAGGTTATACACTACAAAAAATACACTTCCGTGATGATACGTGTTTGTCACAGTAGGTCGCATTTTCTGTCATGCATGTACATCCATGACGATTTTATGACAGAATCAAGATAGTCATACATGTGTTGTCGTAGAAGTGTTCCATGACATTACCAAAATTATCATCACGGAAGTGTCCACTTCCATGACGATAAATCCCGCGTCACAGAAGTGCTTTTGTCAAGGGTGACCGACACGTGGCATCCACCGTAATGGAACTCTGTTAAGCTATCGGGTCGGGTTTTGGATCTGATAACCCGTTAACAGCCCCGACCAATGGGGATTTTCCACATGTAAAATCATCATTGGCTAGAGGAAACATGTGTCGGCTCATCACTGGGACAGATGTCATCCACTCATTGGACAGAAGGCACCTATGATACATCGACACGTGGCACGGCCCAACAGAGGCCCATTCCTGTGAAAAGGCTGGCCTGTTTGACTTCGTCAAAAGGTGGCGGGCCGGCCCATGTAAAGCCTGTTAACGGCCTGTTCGCATATAGCCCATTTACAGCCCGCTAACCCAAGGCCTGTTACGCCCTATCCGAATTAGGCCCAGTAGCGTCATCTGGGACACTCAATATGATTCCAGCCTGTTTTCACTTCAAGCCCATGTATGGCCCATGACGTGTTTCGGCCCATATGAGGCCCTATGTAACTCCTGGCCTATTAACGGCCCGTGGTGAAACTGGCTCGTAATGAACAATGTATCACTTTACACCCATTAACGGCCCGTGGTGAAACTGGCCCGTAATGAACAGTGTATCACTTTATACCCATTAACGGCCCATTATTCTGTTGGGCCGTTTTCAGCCCATGTTATCTTTCGGCCTTCTCAGAGCCCATTTATTCTTGGGCTCATTTCCAGCATTAGTTTACTTATGGCCCGTTACTGTCATTTTCTGCTTGTGGGCCAAATTCAGCCCCTGGTTACAGTCGGCTCATTTGTGGCCCATTAATACGTTGGGCCATTTTCATAGCATCATCAAATACGGCCTATTAACGATGGCCCGTTATGGTCGGCCCATGAACGGACGATTCCAACTCTAGCCTGTTTACGGCCATAATGCGGCCTGTTATTGGCCCATGTTTGGCCAATCGATCATATTGCCCGTATAAGGCCCATTGATGATACGGCCCGTAGAAGGCCCATTGTTTCTATGGCCCGTAGAAGGCCCATGGTTTCTATAGCCCGTAGAAGGCCCACTGTTTCTACGGCCCGTAGAAGGCCCACTGTTTCTATGGCCGTAGGAGGCCCAGTGTCACCACAGTAAATATTAGCCCATGGTTATTGTGGCCTAGTTTTAAAAAATAGGTTATTGCAGCCACTAGCAAACCGCGGAAAAAGAACTGCAATGACTACAAGCAAACAAATAAACAAGACAACAAGGAAATAAATAAGCAAGTAACTTACGCTAGGCTATCACGGCTGTCACACATATTACATCCACTTGGCATCAAAGTTCGCCACCAGTGCAAATAAATGCACCGACAAAAGAATATACAAAACTGAGAGCACTTCAGAAGGCACTAGGCCTGGCCAGGTTGGAACCCACAAATAGCTGAAGAAGCTGAGTAGACCTCAATTGTGTCAACGATAGATGTATCAACACTAGATTTAAGGCATGATGGTGTGCACGACAGTCCTCTGACATCTTCATTGCATCTTTGACTTCAAGTCGGAGCTGAGCTGAAGCAAGCCTTTCCGCTTTAAGTTGAGACTGGAGAAGTCGAACTGATTGAGGCAGCGACTGCACAGAGGTTGTCTCACACCTCTGGTGAGTAGCTTCAACTCACTGTCTTCGTCAAGACAGGACCTTGTGGTCATCTCGCTGTCCTCAAGATGGTTTGGCTCACTATCTTCCCTAAAGTTCTGCCTGGCGTAAGAGATACAAGTCTGAAAGAGAAACAAGGAGACACGTAACAAGTTTCACAATTATATAAGCAAATAAATGGTAGTTGTTGCAAACATCCAATCAGATGTAAACAGCAAAGCAAACAGCAGTGGAGGAAATGATGCCTATCCAAATCTATACTAGAACATAGTTTGAAGGCTTGAGAAGGATGAACTTACATTACATGTTAACACGGGCTGGACAAAGCCCATCTCCTTGTTGATGGAAGGATAATTCAATAAATTCCCCAAAGAAAATTCTTTATAAGCGTTGCCATTATTCTACATTTTGCAAAGAGTAAATATAGATCAAATAATATTGGAAGAAACAAAGGATAATGAAGCTCAGGTGCAGACTGATGATACATAGTTTGTCGGAGTAATCGGACACGGATACCCCGAAGACGGTGAGACAAGAATTCAAGACATCGGGGCTAGCAAATCCCCTCAGTCCAACTACCAGGCCGACTGCTGGCTGCCGACTGCTCCACCAGGCCGAGTGCTGGCTGCCGACTGCTCCACCAGGCCGACTGCTGGCTGCTGACTCCTCCACCAGGCCGACTGCTGGCTGCTGACTCCTCCACCAGGCCGATTGCTGGCTGCTGACTCCTCCACCAGGCCGACTGCTGGCTGCCGACTACTCCAACAGGACGACTGCTGGCTGTCGACTCCTCCACCAAGCCGACTCCTCCACCAGGCCGACTGCTCAAAGTCAGCTGCAGCCGGACGCGACCCCGACGTGACGGTCGTACCCGACACTGTTCACGTGACACCCTAGCCATCATGTACAGTGTCCCTTGTCCTTGGGCACTATTTATGAAGTGACCCAGGGGACAAGGATGACACCCCGCCATGCCTTGCCCATGCCACCACTTAGCTTAGATGATAAGCTAGCCACACTATATATATGAGCATCCATCCATCCAGGATGGACTCACACTCCCACACCCTCACGCATGCATACTAGCTAGCAAGATAGCTAGCTAGCACACACGCATACCATTCGGCCACTGGAGCTTGCATGCTCATCCGGTCATCCACATATATACGAGGCCAGATGCCTACGGCACTGACCTCAGATATAGCTCCAGGAGCACTCTGTACCAGATATACCAGATATACTCAAACATGCAGGAGTAGGGGTGTTATCTCTCCGGAGAGCCCCGAACCTGGGTAAACTAGCGCGTGCTACTCGCATACCCGCTCCCGGTCCTATCGGCAGCAGTCTTGCCCTCACACGAAGCCAGCTTGTGGCATATGTTGTATTGCACCCCCGTGAGAATACCACGACATTTGGCGTCCACCGTGGGGCGGTACTATGCTACCGCGCTGCTGCTGGTTTCGCAGTCCGGGCAGGACCATCTTCGCCATCACCGCCGCGGTGTCGCGCCGTCTCTCCGGTAGCGCTCGGGGGCTTGACTCCGACCCGCCCCCGGAGTGGCCACGCGGGACGGTGCGTCCTTGTCGTCGGCCTCGCCGCCTTCGTCATCATCCCCGTTACGACGCCGGCCGTCCGTCCGCACACGCGCCGCGCGTGCGGGTTCTTACTTCAGTCGGCCGCATCCGTGCGCGCGCCGTGCCGCGTCGCTCGCGTCTGCTCCACTCCGCGTTGTGCCTTGCTCCGGCCGAAGCGCGCGTTTGCCACCCCATATCTCATCTATGCAAGCAAGCTAGATACAAGTCAAACAATGGTCAAACCATTAGCCAAATGCACTACCCATACCTACCTAGACCATGGTCGTACTCCTACACCACTCCCTACAGTTCTCAAACGATGGCTCTCTGCCCATGCTCCGCCTTCTCCGTCCACGGCAGTGCGCCCACTCCGCCGCGCTACTTCGTCTGGCCGGCTGTACCGCCTCCGCACGCTGCTCAGGCTTCACTCCGGCCCGGTCTCCTTCAACCATCCAATCCATCGATCCATCCAACCAACAGCTTCTCTGATGCCTGGACGCGTCCACACATCCGTGCCTCCCTTGCGTTCATGCACACAGGAGCCCCAGCCCCAGCGGCTAGCGACCAAGCGCTCGTCGGCGCACGAGCACAGCCTCCGGCGTGCAAGCATCCCAAGCCTCTCCTCGCCGTCCGCCACTGCTCGTCGTCTCACCTGCGGGAGCCCAAGCTGCGTCACCGCGCGCCCGAGGGCGTCCCGTGCAGTGCTCCCACGTCCACTGTCGCTGAATGGGGCGCGCGCTATTTATCTACAGTGCTCATCATCAGCGGCAGTACCACGACGTCACCTGCATCGTCACAGTTCTGGCCGGCTCCCCACGCCCGTGCGCAACACGGCGCCGGCTGCCGCCCCAAAGCCGGCATCCCCTGCAGCTGCCGCAACGCCCTCCGCGGCCGCCTTCTCCTTCGAGCCTCCGCTCTCCTCCGACTCGGCTGCGCCCGTTCGCCAGCTTCGCACGACCGGCCTATCCGGCGTCCCGCGACCCGGCCCATCCAGCGTCCCACGACCCGGCCACGCTGGCTCGCGCCCGCATCTCGGCCATGCGCACCTCCACCGCCTGCGCCGCATCCTCACCCGTCGCACTGCTCCACGCCAGCCTTGCTTCCGCAGCGTCGCGGCTCCCCGTCCGACTCCAGCGCCCCGCCTCGCCTCCGCCGGGTCCGCGCCGGCTCCACCCGTTCCGGTCGCCTGCAGGCTTTCGCAGGTCCGTTGCCGGTCCGCCTGCCGGCTTCGCGCAGGCCGGCTCCCAGCGACCCGGCCACCGTTCTCGGCCGCCTCGCCCCGACTTTCGTGCACATGGCCCTCGCTGGCTCCGGGTTCCCACCCTGAGCCCGTCCGCAGGCCACCTCGCACCGCCAACTCACCGCCCTGAGCACCGGCTCCGCCCGGTTGGCTTCGCCCGAGTCCTTGTGCTCCTCGCCGGCCCCTGCGCCTGCCATCTCCCCGCGCGCGGCCGCATCGCCGTTGCCCCGCTTGCCGGCCCCGCCCGCTTCCCGGCTGGACAGCTCGCCGCCCCCGCGCCGGCTCCGCCCGCATCCCAGCCTCCTGCGCTAGCCGGCTCCGCCCGACGACCCGGCCTGCCGGCTTCCCCGGCGACCCAGCCTGCCGGCTCCCCCGCAACCCGGACGCCGGCCTCTGGCGCGACTCGGCCGTTGTCTTCCACTGCGTCCCGCTCCTACCGGCTCGTCAGGCAAAGAATAAAAAGAATGGAGAGAAGAAAAGTCAATCCAGTGGCTGAAAAAAAGAAAGAAAAAAAGGGGTGACCGGGTGGGATGGGCCGGCTGTCCGAGAGGCCGGCTGGGACAAAAAATGTGTGTGTGTGCATCCGGCTGCACAGATCCGGTTGAAGAAATTGCCGGATGCCCACGGCCGACTGGAAAGAAAAAAAATGTGTGTGCGTCCGACCGCTGGCTGCCTGTCCGACTGCAAAGAGCCTGACTGCTGTGTCGGGGTCCGTCTATCCGGTCGGCTGAAGAAGAAGACGAAGTAGTCCCCGGGAGATCCGACCCGACTACTCAGCAGTCGGCCCGAATCTCGGGGGCTACATACAGCGGATGCGCTGACGCGGCCCCGCGAGAAAGAAGACAAAGTAGTTGCTGAGAGATCCGGCCCGACTACTCAGCAGTCGGCCCGAATTTCGGGGGCTACACCCAGCGGGTGCGCTGACGCGCCCCCGCGAAGCTTGCAGACAAGAGAACAGTTTTGTCTGGCTCCGAGCAGCCGGCAGAAGAGAAAAAGAAGAAGATAGGCGCTGCAAGATGCATCGCCGCCTGGCCGGTCAAGCCTAACCGGCCGGGACCCCTCCAAGCACCCGAAGGCTCAACCTCCGTCTTGACTACACGAAAATCAGTGTGAGCTCCTCACCCGCATATTTTTTGCACCGCAAGAGCACGGATAACCCCGAGCGATGCTCGGGGCTATCTCCGCATTTTATTATAGTTGCATCACTGTTCACCCCGGCGCCAGCTAGAGTTGGCCCGGGGGCTAGGTGCTTGGCTTGAGACATTAGTTCCCGCAGACGGCTTAGTAGCGTGCGCGGTACCAAAGGCCCACTCTCAGTCACAGACCGCAGAGCGGCTGTCCGGCTGGCAAGAGTGAACGTTGGAGGCCACCCACGCGAAAAACATCCGGGAAGAAAAATGGTTCACACGACCCAGCCGTTTCCTTTACAAATATCTGCTCGGTCGAATCTGCTCCTAGAGTCTGAGTACTGTACACTCCACTTCGCGGCCCACTCTCAGCCACAGACCGCAGAGTGGATGTCCGGCGAGCGAGAGCACAAGCCAAAAAGTGGAGGGAACACGAAAAAGATTAAGGGGGCTCGGAGGAAACCGAGTCGGCACCCCCCGCATAAAACTTGCAATGCTAAAAGCAAACATTTGATATATCTGCGTGGACTAACTTTGTCTTTTTCATGACCATTTCCATGAACACTCGCCAAAAAACCTCCGCCCAACTTTGCCAAGTTACCCGAAGGCTTGGGGGCTACTGTCGGAGTAATCGGACACGGATACCCCGAAGACGGCGAGACAAGAATTCAAGACATCGGGGCTAGCACAGCCCCTCAGTCCAACTACCAGGCCGACTGCTGGTTGCCGACCGCTCCACCAGGCCGACTGCTGGCTGCCGACTGCTCCACCAGGCCGACTGCTGGCTGCCAACTGCTCCACCAGGCCCACTGCTGGCTGCTGACTCCTCCACCAGGACGACTGATGGCTGCTGACTCCTCCACCAGGCCGACTACTGGCTGCTGACTCCTCCACCAGGCCAACTGCTGGCTGCCGACTACTCCACCAGGCCGACTGCTGGCTGCCGACTCCTCCACCAGGCCGACTGCTGGCTGCCGACTCCTCCACCAGGCCGACTGCTCGAAGTCAGCTGCAGCCGGACGCGACCCCGATGTGACGGCCATACCCGGCATTGTTCACGTGACACCCTAGCCATCATGTACAATGTCCCTTGTCCCTGGGCACTATTTATGAAGTGACCCAGGGGACAAGGATGACACCCCACCATGCCTTGCCCATGCCACCACACTACAAGAAATATGTCAACTTATGACCTTTTTGTGACCAAAAACATAAGGTCAAAAGCTGGGCGTCGTAAACTGACTATAGCGACCTTTCTTCTGGAATGGTCGCAAACGTTTATGACCAAAATATGTCCACTGTGGCATTTTGGTCACTAGCAACCTCTCCAGGCCACGTAGGCATCCAGCGTGGCAAGCTGATGTGGCACAAGATTCAGCCCGGTCCAATTCGGTTTTCTACATGGGCCTAGCCCAACAATTCGGCCTTTTTAATATTTATTTTTTCTGTTAATTTTCTCTAGCTACATGGGCCTAGCCCAACAATTTAGCATTTTTATTTTCTGGGCCGTGGCCTTTTTGCAAACCATTTCATTAAGCCTATTTTTCTGGTTTTTCTAAAATACACAATGTTCTGATCCACTATAGTTTGGGCCATAGCCTTTTTAGAGCCCAAATATTATTTTGTCAAGTAGAACATTTGGTCTTTTTCATTCACAGATTTCAATTTACACATTTGAACAACAAAATAATAAATCTCTCAATTAACTGATTAAATCCAGAAATCATCCAATCAAATACTCACAAGAGCACATACACGTTTGCACGTCCAACAAGTGCACATACAATCAAAAACAGATACACAAGCACCAAAACTTGGTGGCAACATCAACTAAAACTATGGCACGCATCTCCAACCTTCTTCTGATCTTCTATCACAGCAGCAGCAGTCTCGACAACATTAGATCCTGATCCAGATAAGCTATTAGTGAAATACACTGGAAGTAAATAATATTCTTTCAAGAGGCTAAAATTTATACATACATGCCCAAATGCCCCAATTTAGTAAACACTAAGCATGGAATAACAAAACTTCCAACAACTTGAATGCAACAGATTAACCTGATGTTGTTCTACAATAGTAATCTATACATACCTGCATGGTACATTGGTACAAAGTTTAGGTAATGAAATGAACATCACTATAACACTAACCTAAAAAAATTCCTATTCTACTACCACGACCATCCATTCAACTAACAATACTAGTAAGTGCACAAAGACTAACATCACAAGGCAGGAGACAATTATGACAATTTTGGCAAGTTGGAGAAATCGTTTAATCAGTTTGGGTATACTTAGGTTATGAGCCAAAATAGATCAAGCAAAAAAAGCAGTAACTGGTGATGCATGAGCATGAATATGGTACAAAATTGAGCATATTAACGTTAAGATTTGGGCCTTCCAACTTTACTGGTCATACATACATATACAGAATTGAGCATGAATCATTGGTCTTAGTTGTATATGAGACTAGTTGGGCTCTGTATTCTAAGCTCCAAGCAGGTTACAGAAGAAATTGAAGATGAACAGTATATAACAGACTAAAAAATCAAATAGAAACCCAAAAATTAAATACGAGTATTACATGAAGGATTACAACAGGTTCAATTCAATCAATTTCTAAAGCATTGAATCAGTAGCATAAGCATGCAACAACAACATAAGAATTTAATCAACAGCAGTGCGAGTATAAGCATTTAATTAGCAGCAACAACACAAGCAGCACCACCACCAGCACAAGTGCACACCTATTCAAGCTAGTAGCAGTCTAGCAGGCTAGCAGCAGAAGCATTTAGACAACTAGAGAAGCACAGTACAGCAGCAAAAGCATTGAAAGAGCAGCAAAGCAGGTTTGAACTGTCACATGCATATCTTATAAACTTGGGCAAGTGTTCTCAGGTTATCCTTAACATCATGCATTAACTTGGGTAATTAGCATCAAACAATACATATCAGTACAAGGCTAGGCAAGATAATAAAGACTTGGGAAAAGATAGCAGAGTTATAAAAAATGATATGTGCCCTTAAAGAGAGGGCAGTGTCAAGTGCGGCCACAGACATAGGCATTAGCCGCACCCATGACCCCTAGACACTCTCACAACTGAAGAGGAGGTGCCTTGCGTATAGTCTCCTTCGAGTCTGCGAGAGAAAGAACAAGGTGAAGGTCAGTACGCATCAAGGATGCTGCTGTTTTGGGTCAATCTAAGTCAAGGGCATAAGAGAATTTATTCAAAAAATAAAATAACATGTGAACATCTTGCAAAAACTATCATCATTTATAAAAAATACAAAACAAATATGCATACGAAGGTGAAATATCACAAAGAAAGCACTCATCAGGTAGCAGAACAGGAGAATTAGTTAACACTATACATTGCAACTTCAGCAACTACAGAAAGGAAAAAAAATAGGGCACATCCATTCTCCAAGCATCCAGTGTATTATCAGAATGACGAAACTTTCATAACAAACAGAAAAGCATATGTGGTGGTAAGATGATTGACATACTGAATCTTTTATGGCGAGTTTGGCGAGTACTAGTTAAGCAAACAAACATAAAGAAGGACTAAAAGAATAAACCTTTGTAACAAAGTAACTAGAATTAGCACCAACTGCAAGATGACATGTGGTGCAGCAACTAATTATAGCTAAATGGGTTGTCCAAATACATAGATTATCATTAGATGGATGAAACCAACAAGATCCGATCATACAAATATTCCAGGGTATCTGACTTTGTTATCCAGAAATATCGCATGACTGTAGTGCACACCAGGATAAATTGCAAGACGGAAACACTGGGAGCAAGCACTGATGTAGTAATAAGCTTTCATGGAATTTTATTTTATGTCATGCTAAATGCAGCAGGCATGCATAACTTGATTCACAAGGCTGCACGCAACATACACAGTGAACTCTCATGAACAAACACACCACAGCTTTAAAAACAAAATTTCAAGCATCACAGTGCACCATACGAATCAACAATGAAACACTATAGTTCATCAATATCACTAGGCCCAACTAGTGTGTGGTGGGATATCGAACCATTTCGAATTTTTTTCAGTGGATTCCATACAGCAAGGGGGATTTTCCACAACTAGCTCTCAAGAACAAACACACCATAGCTTAAAAGGAAATTTCCAGCCTCACAGTGCACCATATGAATCAGTGGTGTGTACACAAAATATATACAGGTTCATACAAAAACTAAACCAACCCCTACTGTGCTCACTAAACACCAGCACCCAGGCCCAACTTTGTAGCGATGATTACATAGACGCACTGCTAAACTAACGCGACATGGAAACCAGATCCACGCATCGAGAGCTAGCAGAGGAGGTCGGGACAGCTGCCAGAACCCCACATGAACAAAGCAAGGGTAATCCATCTAGAAATTGGCGCGTTTCTGGAACAAAAGCCCGGTGAGCGACGACGAGAGCGAGAGCGAGCAAGCTAGGGGTCTCACCTTGAGGCCGATGTAGCGGTCGTTGTGCACCCTCTTGAAGTGCTTCACCCCCTTCTTCACGATCGCCTTCTTCGGCAAAGGCACCGCCATCTGCACAGTGCACGGAGGAAACTTAGTAACAGGAAGGCACGAAGGACCGGCGGCCGGCGATGGTGTATCCCTCGACGGATCTGCATCCACAAGGCGAAGTGAGAGAGGGGGTCAGCTACATCCTACCCGTGCGGATCGATCAGATCGGAGGGGAAAAACAAGCGGGGACGAGGGGCACCTACCCGTGCTGGTCCGCCATCGCGGCCTTGTCGGGGACGAGGGAGAGTTGGGGAGGCGTCCAGGCAACTTGGAGGGGTAGAGTCCAGCAGCAACCATCGAGGATGTGGCTATCTCTAGCGTGGACAAGAGGCCGTGACGAAGGGGGAAGTCGGCGAGATGCAGAGCCCGGAGAGCGTCCGACGGTGAAGGAGCCGCGGCGGAGCGTGGCGTTAAGTGCTCGGAATGGAGCCGCCGTCGCGCTCCGGCCGCGGTCGTCGAAGGCGCTGCAGAGCAGCCATGGAGACGAGGTTGCGGTGCCGGCCATGGACTCTAGAGAGAAGGAGGAGGGCGGCGCTACCGAGCGCGAGGGTGGATCGGCGGCGGGTGGGTGGGGGTGGCGGCGGGGCATGCCTCGATCGGATCTAGGGGATCGAGGGGAGGGGGAGAGGCCGAGAGGGTGGGTCGGGAGTGGGTGGGTGGGTGGCGGCGGCGGGGATCGAGGAGGGTGGGTGGGTGGGTTAGGGTTTTTGTTACTCGGGAGAGGCTCCACCGTTGGATGGATGCACAATAGACGGCTCATATTGCGTCCAATTTGATGATCCGCGTGAAGGTGGTTCCTCGCGTCTCATTGGCCGGTTGTCTCGCTTTTGAATATCAAAAAATTGGACTCAAATCTCTGATTTTTTTAAAACATAACAATGGCATAGTTTGTCAAAATAATCTCGTATTTGCATTAGTGTGCATCTTGAAATAGCAAACAATGTTGCCAAATAGAGCTTTAATTTTTATTGCACAAAAAAATCTTTTTCTATTTTCCGAGTGCATAAATGATTTTTTTGTGAAGAACCTACCAAATGTTTGTTCCAAAATAGCACCACTCCATTTTTTTCTAAAATATTATACCACATTTTATATAAAATTGACCAAATAGTTGCATGACAAAAGCTTTTGATCCACCTCTCGTGAAAAAACAATTTCCATTTTTTGAGTGCCCAAAATGAGATTTTTTGTGAAGGACCTACCATATATTTGTTGCAAAATTGTACCAAATCAATTTTATAAAATACTAGTACATATTTAATTCACAATTGACCAAATGGTTGGGTGTAAAAAGATTTGATCCACCTCTAGTGAAAAAGACAAATTTCCGCCGATTCAGTCGGAAGTGGGTCAAATTTGAACTATAGCTGCCATGTCGTTTGCTCTTTATTTTTTCCAAAAATCATTTCTAGGTACATAAGTATCTATTTAATCAGAGAAACACCAGAAAAATTCCAAGATTCAACCACTAGCTAGGAACAGTCATTCCCGCCATTTTGACTGCATTTTGAAACGGGCATAAAATTTTTAAAAAAAATCAAAAAATTGGGAAACCTTCGCATTGTGTCATTATATGTGGCCAAGTTCCTAGGAAAAATAACAAACTTGTAATACGGCAATTATTTTAAAAAAGTGGTCTCAGAAACGAGCTATCATGTATGGAGATCAATGGCTTTCAAGCCAAATGATCAATCTTATGGCCACATTCATGGCATAGTTTGTTCAAATGATCTCATATTGTGCACAAGGGTGCATATTGGAATGGCAAACAATGTTGCCTAAGAAAGTTTTCATTTTCTTTGTACGAAAAAACCATTTTTCATTTTTTGAGTGCCCAAAAGGAGGTTTTTTTTGTGAAGGACCTCCCAAATAATTGTTGCAAAATTGGACCAAATCATTTTTCTAAAATACTAGGCCATATTTAATGCACAATTGACCAAATGGTTGGGTGCAAAAAGTTTTGATCCACCTCTCGTGAAAAAGACAAATTTCCGCCGATTCAGGTGGAAGCGGGTCAAATTTGAACTGCAGCTGCCTCATAGTTTGCTCTTTATTTTTTCCAAAAATTATTTCTAGGTACATAAGTATCTTTTTAATCAGAGAAACACCAACAAAATTCCAAGATTCAACCACTAGCTAGGAACGGTCATTCCCACCGTTTTGACCGCATTTTGAAACGGGCATAAAAAATTCAAAACAAATCAAAAAATTGGGAAACCTTCGCATTGTGTCATCATATGTGGCCAAGTTCCTAGGAAAAATAACAAACTTGTAATACGGCAATTATTATAAAAAAGTGTTCTCAGAAACGAGCTATCATGTGTGGAGATCAATGGCTTTCAAGCCAAATGATCAATCTTATGGCCACATTCATGGCATAGTTTGTTCAAATGATCTCATATTGTGCACAAGAGTGCATATTGGAATGGCAAACAATGTTGTCTAAGGAAGTTTTCATTTTCGTTGGACGAAAAAACCATTTTCCATTTTTCGAGTGCCCAAAAGGAGGTTTTTTTGTGAAGGACCTCCCAAATAATTATTGCAAAATTGGACCAAATCATTTTTCTAAAATACTAGGCCATATTTAATGCACAATTTATCAAATGGTTGGGTGTAAAAAGATTTGATCCACCTCTTGTGAAAAAGACAAATTTCCGCCGATTCAGTTGGAAGCGGGTCAAATTTGAACTGCAGCTGCCTCATGGTTTGCTATTTATTTTTTCCAAAAATCATTTCTAGGTACATAAGTATCTATTTAATCAGAGAAACACAAAAAAAAATCCAAGATTCAACCACTAGCTAGGAACGGTCATTCCCGCCGTTTTGACCGCATTTTGAAACGGGCATAAAAAATTCAAAAAAAATCAAAAAATTGGGAAACCTTCGCATTGTGTCATCATATGTGGCCAAGTTCCTATGAAAAATAACAAACTTGTAATACGGCAATTATTATAAAAAAGTGTTCTCAAAAACAAGCTATCATGTGTGGAAATCAATGGCTTTCAAACCAAATGATCAATCTTATGGCCACATTCATGGCATAGTTTGTTCAAATGATCTTAGATTGTGCACAAGAGTGCATATTGGAATGGCAAACAATGTTGTCTAAGGAAGTTTTCATTTTTGTTGGACGAAAAAACCATTTTCCATTTTTTGAGTGCCCGAAAGGAGGTTTTTTTGTGAAGGAACTACCAAATAATTGTTGCAAAATTGGACCAAATTATTTTTATAAAATACTAGGCCATATTTAATGCACAATTGACAAAATGGTTGGGTGTAAAAAATTTTGATCCACCTCTCGTGAAAAAGACAAATTTCCGCCGATTCAGTTGGAAGCGGGTCAAATTTGAACTGTAGCTGCCTCATAGTTTGCTATTTATTTTTCCCAAAAATCATTTCTAGTTACATAAGGACCTATTTAATCATAAATACATGGTTTGGTGGCGATACATCGAGGTTTGGGCGGTGGCCGAGGGCCCTAACTCTAGAGCGCGTAAACTCGCATGCCCGTCGCGTGGTCACCGCGTGACCGTAATGTTGCCATGTGTTCTGGGCGGCCTAGGCATGTCTAGTGGGTTGGGCACTCCCCAGGTTGGTGCTAGGAAGAAAATTACAACATAAGATTCTCACGAGGAGACCGATCGATATTCAAACATGAATTAGCAGCCAAGTGTTTGATTAGCGGTACGGGAAATGCACATGTCCAATGGGCGTGAGTTTTGGCTAAGGATGATCATCTACTAAGGAGAATGTCTTCACAAATTTTTAGCTCAAAAGGAGGATCCTAGGTGGTACTTGCTTTGCAAAGTACCACGCTGGACAAAAATATGAATGTTGAAGCTGGGCTCAAAATAATGAATGGAGTGAGCTGAAATTTTGTGGAGGATGGTTATTTGGGCATAGGAAAGCATTGTAGAAAATTGATACCATTTGGACATGCCAAAGTAGTACTTACTTCACAATGCTCTTCTATGGACAGAAACTTGGGAAAACTAGTGAGAGAGATTGGATGAATGAAATGAGCTCAAAATTGGTGTAGGTAAGTTACTTAGGTATGGTCATGCGCTGGTAAATTTTCAGATCATTTGGGTAAGCCTAGCTAGTACTTACTTCACAAAGCTTCTCTCGAGGTAGAAACTTTGGAAATTTCCCGAGAAAGATTTACTAGGAAAATTGAGCTGAATATTACCATGTGGCAATGATTTGGGTATGGAAGAGTGCCCGAAAAGTTTGAGGGTAATAGGAGGGGTCTATATAACACTTGCTTTGCAACCGTGCCAATTTGGCCATAAAATATAAATTGAACCTGGGCTCACATAGATGATTTGACTGAGCTGCAATTTGGAGGAGGGTGATAATTTGGGCATATGAAGGAACTGTATACATTTCATGTCATTTAGAGATATAAAAAAGGTACTTCCTTCACAATGCTTCTAGGTGGACAAAAACTTTGAAAATTTGCCGAGGAAGATTTGCTAGGCAAATGGAGCTGAATTTTGTCATGCGGTAATGATTTGGATAGGAAAGAATGCCAAAAAATTCCGAGGGAAATCAAGAATATATAAATAGCACTTCCTTCATAAAGTGTTGTTGTGAACAGAATAGGAAAATGAATATTGTTGAATTAGTTTTGAACTAGGCAAGGAAGGATTTTTACATATTTGATGAATATATGCCCCAAAGAATTTATGAGATTTTTTTGGGAATTTTTGGAATGATAGAAATATAGGTTGCTTCACAACCTAGGGAAAAAACTGCCACATGGACATGACACATAGGCAAAACTGATGAGATGGCACCTAGTCATCACAACCCACCACAATCTACAAGGCTATGACCATCTATATTGGTCATTAACAACTAGAAATAAGGCAGCGGACTAGCACTGTTTGCTTTGTGACCATTTCGTGTAAGGAAATTATGACCTTTCTGACCAAAATGGTCGCAATGGTTTAGGGTTTGGAGCCCCTGAACAGCTTTTGACCAATTGGTCTAAAATGGTCATAAATTTATGACCAATTCTTCAAGGGTCACTGACAGAATGTCATAAGTTGACATATTTCTTGTAGTGCCACTTAGCTTAGATGATAAGCTAGCCACACTATATATATGAGCATCCATCCAGGATGGACTCACACTCCCACACCCTCACGCATGCATACTAGCTAGCACACACGCATACCATTCGGCCACTGGAGCTTGCATGCTCATCCGGTCATCCACATATATACGAGGCCAGATGCCTACGGCACTGACCTCAGATACAGCTCCAGGAGCACTCTGTACCAGATATACCAGATATACTCAGACATGCAGGAGTAGGGGTGTTATCTCTCCGGAGAGCCTCGAACCTGGGTAAACTAGCGCGTGCTACTTGCATACCCACTCCCGGTCCTATCGGCAGCAGTCTTGCCCTCACACGAAGCCACCCTGTGGCATATGTCGTCTTGCACCCCCGTGAGAATACCACGACATAGTCAAATAGCAATTAATTAAGTACATCGTTACAAGGCAAAAGGGAGAGAGGTACTGACAAGAGCAATGCAGAGCCCATTATTGTTTTGAGATCGTATGATCCTTTGAGCAAGGAGATTCATCTGAAATTAGTTTTCATACAAGAGAGAAGATGAGGCACAAGCACAAATTTATCAATTCAAATTTTGAATTGATATCATAGACAATACCTGACGCTGGGCTCCCAACAGTTCTAATAGCGGTTTGGCCACTGGAGTAGGGGTAAAGTGTGGTACAGTTGGGCCTGTCTTTTCTTTGGCTGTAGATCTATCTGATTTAATAGGTATCACTACCTTTCACAAATACCAAGTTTGTACTCCTTGAGGATCTGCACTCACCCTCTTCCTTTTGGACATCTATTACAAAAGAACAACATTTGAGTGGAAAAACATAGTGTGACGACACATGGAATAGTTACAGAAAATGGATAGGTATGGCATATACTCATATATGATGCTTAAACTAAGCAGATGGTGTAACAAAGTAGAAGTAATGCAAGAGGTCAGATGCAAAATATGTGCGACCAATACAACTTTGCAAAGTTAGAGCAAGCACCTTGATGGGTGAATAAGATAGGCCATCCTCCACCATGCCAAGTTTGTTAGATAGGGGATCGTTCCGCAATATTCCTCTCGTGCACCCATTCTCATATTCATTTTGATAATGTTCAATATCTGACATGCATGAAAACATAAAAACAAGTGAGATTTTCTTTGTAATGCAGAAGTGATTCTAATCCAATACTGCCTCCCTGTAAACCCCTTTGTGCTATCTCTGTAATTCTTTTAAAAGATGCCATGCATGCTGTAATTTGTTGTGTGCATTAATATAATGTGGCCTACTACTCAAACTATGAGAGCTCCAGAAGTGATGACACTTCGCATATGATAGCTTCAACATAAAGTAAAGAAGAACAAGTCGACCTGACCTGACAGATTCAAAATATACTAACGGAGAACAACTCGACCTGACCAGTCGACCGCAAGAGAAGAGTATGATCTTAAAGAAGAGCAGAAGAGCAAGCAGATTGAAGATATTACAAGTCTTTCAATACAATGTCGGTTGGCCACCCATGATAAACCAGAGCGCACAGAGAAATACTATTCTTTCTGGTCTCTCCATATGTGGCTCACATGCATTTCGAAACTAAAGTAGGAACATTTAGCTAACCAATTAAACATCTCTCAGTTTTACTAATATCAGCAATAATATCAAATATGAATTTGTACAACTAAGCTTGTTTAGCTCGATGGGTGGAGAAGTGCTATTACGACAGGAACCACGTAGGCTGATTGTGGTCATCATAAAATGGGGAAAACATAAGCATGATGAGTACAATGTCGACCGTGGCAGTGGGATGGCAGATCTGAAGCTGAAACCACGCAAAGGGTAGTTAGCAACCGATGTTTGGTTTGAAATAACAACTAAGATTTGGTATGGACAAGAAAGTACGGTCAACAAGTGACAAAGAAATGCAATTATGCTATCTCTCTATATGTCGCGACATGCATTTGGAAACTCAAGTGGGACCTTTAGCTAACCAATTAAATGTGTCGGTTAGCTAATATTAGTATCATATCACAACCAGATTTGAACAACTAAGCTTTCGAATCCTGAGTGTTGTGTTGTTTAGCTTGAAGGGTGGAGTAATGCTAGTACGATAGAAAGCACCTACGCAGATCATAGTAGAGTAGATAAAAGGGGAAAACCCTAAGCATCAAGAGAAAAATCAGGAAAGTGGAACTAGCTGCACCAGTGGGTGGCACACATGCTTTTCGAAACGAATATAGGAACATTAGGTGACCAATTAAACGTTCTCTGTTTTAGTGATATGAGCATCATATAAGATTCATATTTCAACACGTAAGCTTTGGGTTGAGGTCTTGAGGAGAAGTTCTAGCACGACACGAAGCACCTACGATGATGGTAGTGAATATAAAGGGGGGAAACCATAAGCTTTAAGAGTATAGTGCCCGTGCCATGGCGGATCTGAAGGTGCAAACCGGACAAAGCTACTTCGCAACCAATGTTTGCTTTCAACTAGCCACTATGATTTGGTACGGACTAGAAAAGTACAGTAAACAAATTATGATCTATTTTCCGGGTGAGATCAATAACTTAAGCACATATGGAAGAGTACCACCTCGCTTGCGACGCCGTGGATGAGAGACGTCCATCTCTTGCAATGGACGACGGGTTAGGGGTAGCGGCTCTGGCAAGGTGGAGGATGGGGTCGCGGATGGAGGAGGCTGGCCGTAGTGCGGAGGTTGTCCTGCCGCCGACGGTGTATGAATGGAGAAATGGAGGGGAGGGGATCTCAAACTTTGGGATGCGCTTCTCTGAAATGGAGGAAAGTTACGAACGTATCCCCCGTTTAAAATTCTGGACATCGCATCGGTTGGGGATAGGACGGTAATCTTGCATCTCCCAAATATTTGCCAGTAACAATTTCGGGCGAGGAGACGGTGTTTTCTCGCCCATGGTTGGCGCCCATGGTGTATGAACAGCGCTGACAGGTAGGGCGGTTGTGTCACGTCTGATGGAAGTTACACATCTGCCCCTATTTAAAATATTAGCCTATATCGATTTCGGACGAGGAGAGTTTGTTTTGCCGCCCACCGTGTATGAATGGGGAAATGGAG
Source organism: Triticum urartu (assembly GCF_056163025.1). NCBI lineage: Eukaryota > Viridiplantae > Streptophyta > Magnoliopsida > Poales > Poaceae > Triticum > Triticum urartu. Next base: position 536,843,254 of record NC_141874.1, read on the forward strand.
GAAGAGACACATGTCTTTCGGATGAGCTTGAATCAAATGTGTTTTTCCGCCCACGTTTGGCGCCCACCCGTGTCTGAATGGGCTCAGAGGCCGTCGTGTCACATCTGATTGAAGTTACTAGTCTACCCCTATCGACAACAGTGTAAATCCGGTCGATAAGGATGTCAAGTGTCAGGGGTAGACTGTAATTTCCATCTCGCAAACACTTGCTTCGGGCAGCCCACAAATTATAGTGGGTGTTTAGCCGCTTCGTTCAAAACTTGGGAGAATTAGCATTCACGTTTTCCCTGGGACCTGGCAAACTAAATTCAAATCCAATTTGTATTCGATTACGAATATCCACAGATAATTATACGTTTTGTTATTTATTTCTTCAAAACCACAACAAAGATTTATTCCGCCTTTATATATGATTATGATTTAGAAATGCCGTGATCTTCAAATTCAGTAGGTTGGATACACTCTGAGTCAAACAATTATTTCATCAAATACAATATGCTCACACGAAAAACAGTTCACCTTATGTCAATCATACAAGTACTGAGGATTACCTCGCCTAAAAAATTCGGATCATTACAACACATGGACAACATAGGGGGTCTTGAAACATAATCCATTCAGAGACATGACACAACATGCAAGTACAATAATCTAATGACAATTTCAACTGGTATCTAAATAAGAACCGGATTACCTTGGGCTTCAGATAGCAGAAACAGCAGGACCTCCTCCATCTTCAAATGCAACATTCTTACTTCCTCCAATTCTTGGGTTGCTTGCATAATGCGTGCCGCTAATTCCGTAATTTCCAGCCTCAAGTTAAAGATTACCTCATTCATGGCAACCACACCATCTCTTTCTGCCTCTAGTAGAGCCTCGAGCACTATAATATCTGTGCTTAGACTGCTCTCCGGCGGTGTTGCCTCTGAACTGTTACCATCTGGTAACATGGATGGCGCACTGCTTCCACAAATAGATTCTAGGGTTGTACATTGTGTCCTAGTGTGAACAGCATCCTGAAAGGTTTCCGCTGGACATCAGTAAGAGATAATTATCGTATGATCCAGGCAGTAAGCTTACATGGTAAACGATGGACGAATTATTGCCGAGCAGGGCAAACTATATTTAAATGGTTTGAAGCAGCATCAGCCGAAAAGAAATTAAAATGGGAAGATGAAACTAGGGATGTAAGTGGCAAATAAACGACATCCGCCAGTCCCATCTAGTTAGTTTTTCCTACCTCCCTAGTTCATTTTCCTCAAAAAACAAAAACTGTTTTGAACTATCATACCACTAGTGGACTTTAATCGGGATTAAACGGGACCCAGTTGACATCCCTAGTTGAAAGGGAGTGTACAACCGCTATATTTAAGTTGCCAAGGCATCTAAGTAGTTGAAATAATCTAAGAAAGCACTTAACAGTGTGGACTCATATAAACTACGAAGACAGTCTTGTGATGAAGTTGAGAGGAAAAGTTAAGGACTTGAATGAAATAGGCATGCATTTCTTTACGAGAGTACAGCACGCACTGCTGACATATTGGCCAACTCAGGTATAGCGTAACAACAAATAAGCATTCGAATCAAGCAATACAGCAAAGCAGACAACTGAACTATTTGTAATTCTGTAGGATTACACGTTGAGGGCACAGGCCAAGAAAGCAGCCCACTCGCAGTACATTTCACATGTACTAAAACACACTGGCTTACCATATGTTGCTGTGAAGCGTAGCTGCTGTTGCAATGTTCTTTGAAGATATCGTCAGCATCCCGTGGTTGCAAATCTAGTTGTTGTAGTTTATTCTGCACCATCTATTTAGGTAAAATTAATTTTAATCGCATGCACTGGTCCGAATTGATCATCAATGGTTCATCTAAACTAATGAAAGAAGGGTGTGTGCATACACGACAATATATCTGCTTCCCTCTATTTTTATGCTTGTTCGATGTGCCAAACCCAAAAGAACAAATATTTTGCTTGATGGGGTTGCAGCTCCATAATTAATAGAAGCATCAAATTAGTCATGCAACTTGGGAAGATCAAGAACACACAAACAAGTAATGAACAGAGGCTCGGAGCAGTGATGTAATAGCTAGCATCAGAAAATGTAGGGTAAAACGAACAAAAAGCAGCGGAACCACATGCTAGTTTGCTGATGTGTAATTAAGTATAGAGAACATTAAGCAGTCTGATGGAACCAACAGGTGGCATCAGAACAAAACTAAAGCATATTAACTATATGTGCACTGGTATGTAATTTAGCACATGTAACATGTTCACTGCCAGAAGTATGGCCCTGCAGGTGCAAGCAGAATAACGCGTCTCATGAAAAACTGAATGATGCCCTGAAGAAATTCAAAGGTGTGGTGCTTATGTTAGGAAAGTGAACATAGGCGCCGACCGTTGGATAATAGTACCTGATTCTTGGCGGCGTATGGGTATTGTTTTCATACTTGATAGCTAAGGATCGTCGATGGTGCTCGTGTTGCAGTTGAGTTTGGGCCGGCTATCGCCATCGCTAAAGAGGCTCCGGTGCTACGGTTGTGGCGCCTGTCAACATACAAGAAAGCTCATCTGTGGTAAGTGAACAGTTGCACGATAAAGAGAAAAACCGAAGGAGTACAAATCGAAATAACCTGATGAGGCTGCGGCGTCGATAAAGCAGGGCCGGTGGAGTTGAATATGGCGTCCGTGGAGCGGGTCCGGTGCATTGGATGAAGGCTTCGGTGGGCGCGTTGTACAGTGCTTTCGGTGAGGCGGATCTGTTGCGGCGGACGAGGGCTTGTATGAAGGGCCAGCGAAGGGGCGGACGAGGGAGTCAGTGAATGGCCTACGATGTGGCGGACGAGGGCGCCGGTTAAGCAGATCCGGTGCGGTGGACCATGATGGCGGTCAAGGAGATCTGGAGCGGTGGACAAGCCAGTCGCTGAAGCGGCTCTGGTGAAGTGGTGAGTTGGCAGTTGGGGGTTCCAAGGCGCGGAAGGTAGATCCGGCGGGGTGTGAGGTCCACCGCTGCGGCGGAGGACTATATTCGGCGGCTTGCCGTGGTTGGGGGCGTCAGGGAGGGGAAGGGGAGGGGCTCTGCGAAGAATGTTGGGGGCAAAGATGGGAAAACAATGGAGTTACCAAAGCAGCCCTTTTCCGTTCATGTGGCAGGGGTAAAACAATAATATCGCAGGGCTAAACTTTTGGGCACGTGATATTTCGATGTGAGCGGGAAGTTTGAAAGTTTTTGGCGCCTAAAATTATAAGTATTATGCTCTCGTACGGCCGACTATGATATCATGGCCGACAATTTGTTTGTTTTGCATGCAAAAAAATGTGCAAGTTTTGAAAATCAATGTCTCCAACTCGAAACTTAGATTGTCCATTCAATTCAAATATGGATCATTGAGCTACTACAAGAAAATACCATCATACGGTCCAATTCAAATGAAATTCCAAATGTGTTTATCCTAAATATGATGACAAAAGCAAAAATGTGTATGTGTATGAATAAAGTGGATGACTATAAAGTTTGAACATGCCCGTATGTGTATATCTCTAGGTTTGATATATGAATTTGAAATCACGAAATCCCGGCTTAAAAAATGTACCTCCGTTTAAATGAACTAGTCGTCAACCCGTGCATTCGCCCGGGCTAGCCTACAAAAGTATGTGCTAATGAGAATCTTATGTCCTAATAAGTTGAAATTCATTAGGTGGCCTGATTGGACCACCTAGTTGTTATACTTCCTGCGTTTCAATTTAGTTTGCGTATTAGGATTTTCCCAAATCAAAATTTTATTGTGAACAATATGAATGTTTACAATAAATAAATATATATTTATAGATGATGTGAAAATATATTCAATGAGGAATCTACATAATGATATGGTAGTGTAGATGCTAAGAATTATTTCGATAAACACGCTTAAAGTTTACAAAATCTAAGTCAGGACAATATTAACATGTGAAGTAAAATCAAAATGAGTGATTAGTTACTTGTTAGAAAATTGAACAAAATGATATAGTGTATCTATAATATAATAACTGACATGCTTAACAATTTGTTATAGTACTATCGCAGCTTAACATCTTCATGTAATAGGTTGTTTTGTAGAGAAATGCTTTACAATAATCATTATTTTCCACTTTCTTTGATGAACTCTGCTTATAATGGTACACACATATACTTTTCCAGTAATATTAGAAATTATACAAATAAATTAGTATTAAAAATCACACATAAAATTGACATACCTGTTAACACTATGCAATTTACCTATCCAGATTTTCTTCGGACTACAAAGTTAGTTTTTCTTCTCCAACAGTATGCAAGTTGTTATGCACATCATTTCTTTCTGGCTTGTATGCACAAATATGTTTACATAAGCAGTTGAATAAGAAAGATGACTGTAATTGTAAGGAAGTCATAACATCTATTTTGTATTTCCATTGTTCAAGGGATATCTAAATACCACATTAACATGAAAATTAATATGACTCGTTAATAGATAAATTTATGTAGCATATATAGTGTTAATGCACCAAACGGTGTGACAACATCTTCACCAATTTGTTTAGTCTAATGTTCTCTGACATTGTGTTCAAAACTTAATGCCTCAAATCTTGTAAATCCCATGATTTGCATGTGTTTCATTGGTCTATCCTACATAAGTAGCTAATACCATGATGTCTTATAATTGAAGCTATTTTAATACATTACCAAAGTTGTAAATCATGTTGACTATTACAATATACAGATTTTCAACATTCGAAGAACCATGATGCTTACCTGAAACGGTGGTCCCGACCAAAAGATTTAGTATGCTTTCTCTTTTGATCGGAATGAAAAATAGTTGCCAACAGAATCTAATTAAATATTTGCAATCATGTTTACTGTCATTCTTGCATCTGTGGCCTACTATCTTATGCTATTTACAACACCACATATCATGGTTTCCTGCACTCTTGGATAGTCACTTGACGAACTGCGAATACATATCTCAAACTATATAATATTTCTACTGGTGTTCCCAATTACCTTGTATATATGTCCCAATGTTTTTTTCTAAACCGTGAAATAGAAAAACAGGCAACTTGTTGATGTGCTTGCATTTAACTGGTATCATGTATTCATCTGGTTTAGAATGGTTAGGAGAATTTTTTGTCAAAATGTAACTAACCCCATATAAAACCTATTGTACGCAATTTGATAGGCTCCTTGTAGACTATGAACCATGACGTGATGCACCTTGAATACGCTAGAGGCATAGATAAGGATGCTTGAAACAACCGCTTGTGCGTCTTTTTGTACAACTTTGTGTCCATGTACGTCAAGGTCAAAGAAGGTCACGTTAAGATCATTGTGGCAAATCGATTGTGTAAGTAACATAGAAGAAAACTACACAAATATTGTGGTAGGTTCAAACCTTCAACATATGTAGAACAAAATAACCTGAGGTAGATTGAATAACTGATAATAGGACCAAGTTCTGAAGGAGAACATATCATGTTCAATACTACTTTTCTATCATGCATATATGCTGCCGCAAATCCATATCCTACATGACTTCATTCAGTATCATCATCTCTTCACAGATTTTACATCGTTTCTAATTCCATGTGGTGGAAGAGATAAGTGTCATAGTGGAATATAGATCAGTAGAAAGATATGGTTGAACAAATAAATACTAACATGTGGGTGTCGGACGTTCTAGCCCACTGATGACATTTGACTGCTGTACACATGCATGCATCTCATCGACTGTGAGGCTGCTTCTAGGCTGTCACACATCCTATGTTGCGGGCGATGGGCCTACTCCTGCCCGAACGTGTAATAATTGCCGAGAAACGGAGATCCGGTAACTCACACAGATAAAGCTTGAAGGCATGATATATTGAGATGCAAGTTGAAGGAAAAAATGTGATAATGTAAGTTGTAAATTGTATTGTAGTTTTTCAAATGTACCTGCTATATAGGGTAGCCTCCATAGATTAACTGACACATATTTCGGTTCATTCACATATATATATGCCTGCAGCTGTGCTGGTATTGCGTAATCGACATCGCTTCTAATTTTTCTTGTCTTGTAAACTAGACAGAATCAGGCATGCATGGCTTTCGGAACCACGCGTCCGACAGCACAACCATCCAAGGTTGTCTCAATGCCCCTAACATCCGGATCGCTTGAAATCCGATGTTACTGCTTTCTCAGGCTATATATAGTGTGTATATACTATACTGTAAAAACCAAAGGATCGGAACCACACTGATTAGGACTCAGAAAAAAGAGAATAACAAACATGATAAGTGAAACATCTTGTACCATCTTGAGCGGTCTCATTTTTCAAAGCAGTTTTTTGCCCTGAATAATATGCATGATGCATAGGCTGCACTTCCAGTTCATTTCGGGATTTCTCTTGTACTCCATCATAGGCTGCTACTATCTGCCATTTATGTGTAGAACACAGAACAAAAGCATGCAGATCGGTCTTCTAACCTGGAAATTGGACGCCATAACATTCTCTGCTATCCAACCATAGACTAAGATCTTCTCGTGGAGTCATTCTGCCTTGCCACATACAAAGTATACTCTCATCATGCGGACCCTATCTAATCCTTTGTTTAAGTCGCAACAATCTGTAATTAGGGCAATGCGATGTGGTATGAACGCATCCATTGATATCATGGATGTAGTTCTGCGCTAGGCTCCTTGGCTCAATCTGATCTGCCATATGCGTTTTGAAGGAAGAAATTACTTGAGAAAGAATTCCCTTGTATTACATATATAGAAGATCAAACTCACCTGATTCAATTACCTTAATTTTCTGCAGGTGGAACGGGATGCAAGAATGTAGCGAGGCACGTACACGTATATTCCGGCAAGTACTCATGGACCTTCCATCGGTGAGTACTCTGTCGCCAGAAAATCAAACGTCCTGACATATCAGTGATTAACCTATGATCCTGAGCGGTTCACCTAATGATTGGGCTTTCTGTTTAACGTGGTAATTTCTAGGGATCCTGGAAATTTGTTTTTTTACCTAGGAATTTCTAGGATTGGATTTTTTTACCTTTGAATTTCTAGGATTGATCTACACCGTAATAACTCGGCCCCATCATATTGAGATATATTGAGGTGGAACGGGATGCAAGAATGTAGCGAGGCACGTACACGTATATTCCGGCAAGTACTCATGGACCTTCCATCGGTGAGTACTCTGTCGCCAGAAAATCAAACGTCCTGACATATCAGTGATTAACCTGTGATCCTGAGCGGTTCACCTAATGATTGGGCTTTCTGTTTAACGTGGTAATTTCTAGGGATCCTGGAAATTTGTTTTTTTACCTAGGAATTTCTAGGATTGGATTTTTTTAATTTTGAATTCCTAGGATTGATCTACACCGTAATAACTCGGCCCCATCAGATTAACGGCTTCTAATTTCTGTTTAACGTGGTAATTTCTAGGGAGTCTTGTGACACCCCAAAATTTTGGCCTTGTTTTATTAAAATTTTTGCCAGGAATTAAAACTTTGATTTTTTGGACTCCCTTTTGTTTTTTTTAAACATTTCCTTTCTTATTATCATTGAGTTATTCCCTAAAGTGAAAACTTTTCAAATATGTTATTGGACTTGTTTAACCTCTCAAGAAAAACTTTTCTTTTATCAGTATAACTAATTACATAATTAATTTGCTTGATCTTTATTTTCTTGAAAAATGGTTTTCCAAGGTTATATGGCCATAATTGAACTACAACCATTTGATAAATTCACCTAAAATTCCAACCAAAATTTGGAGATGTCATGTGATGTTTCTAAATCACTTTTATGCAAAAATATCTTTTATTCATGAAATATTTTGAGCTCTACACTCAATTTTTCTTCTCTGGTCCAGAGTGCAATTTTGCACTACAACCCATCTAAATATTTCTTTGTAGCCTCCACCAAAATTATGGAATGTTGGTAGTAGCATATGATTCAACATTATGCAAAAACCTAGTGCTGTTCTTTGAAAATTTTGAGTGAATCAACCTCTTTTCCATTCTGGTCCAGCCTTGTGATTTCTACTACAACCCTATTTATTTTTGCTCCAATGACCTTGTGCTTTCTCTTGCTTATAATACTCCCTACCAAACCCCTAATTCCAGGAGCATGCACTTATTGGATCATTTTAGTTCATGAAATGATGCCATCTATCTCCTGTCCAGAATTGAAGTTCAGCAAAACTTGCACTAGCAAGTTTCTCCTTTTGTCCAAATGACCTCACCGCTCTCTCTTGCATCTAAGGAGACCTTGATCTGGAGATTTTGGCCACCCCAAGTACTGCCTAGATGCCCTTGGCATTTTGACAAACACCCTGTGTGCATAGCCAGATTTGGCATGGATTCAAGTTTACATTGTGAACTTGGCCACCTGACCTAACCACCCTGTCCATTCACCCTCTAACTAACCCTAACCTAGCCCTGTTTCTTCCCAACCTCAACCGCGACCTCTAGCATGCTTTAGCATTTCGTCGAACAGCTTCCGTGCGTGCTCTGGCCGCGCCCAGAGCGCGCGTATTGCACGTGCCGCGCCCGAGTCGCCACGTCGTGCCCCTAGTTTTTTCCCGCACCAGAGAGCCGCGCCACGCACTCCCCCTCTCACCGCAACATGCCAAGCAGGCCCCGGTGCCCTGCAGCACCGCCGTCAGAGCCGCTTGGCGGCATGCCCGCGGCCGCATCCGCCACCGCCATGGGCAGCGCCGCCCAAGCCACCCCGGCTCGCCACCTGCCCCTGGGAGCCGCAGGAGCTTATCTCCTCGCTCGTCGGCTAGCTCCCGTCGCCTCCATGTCGCCCTGCAAGCTACAGAGAGGCGGTTCGCCGGCATCCTCATCCACCGCCACGGAACCGACCTCGTCGCGCTATAAAAGGAGGTCCCCGAACTCCCCCGAGCACGCAGGCAACCCCAGGCCACCCCAATGGCACTCCCCTAGCTCGCATTCGACCCGGGAAGGCCTCCTTCCCCACCTCCGGCAACCGCAGCCGCCGCCACTGCCCCAGCCATTTCGGCACCACCAGGGCCTCCCACTCTCCGTTCTCTTCAGCAGGAACCCCCTCATCCTCCCGTGAGCCCTTCCCCCTACTCGATTTTGATCGGGAACCACCGTAGCCCCAAACTCACTTTGCTCCCGAAGCTCCCTCCGCCGCGAAGCTCACCGCCGACGACTTCTTCCACCCCTGTCGACCCAACGACCACCGGGAGGACCGCCTTGGTCTCGCGGATCCATCCAGACCCTCTGGAACCCGCGGGGAGCCGCCGTTCGCCGGCGACGACCGCCGTTGCCCCGCCTCCGTTCGGGCAGAGGAAGGAGAGGGAAAGGCGACTGGTCAAACCTGACCAGTGGGCCCCCTGGACCCACTGTCAGTGACCCTGTACCTATCCACGTGGGTTAAGTGAAGGCGTAATCCACCCCAGTACGTTTCCCCCGCTCCGAAAGCGTATTCCCCTCTGAAATGTTTTCTTTTCTGTTTTATTTTAAATAACAGATTTTGACCACAACTTTGACTGCCTATAACTTTTTAAATATAACTCCAAATGAATTAATTCTTTTTCCTACATCTCTCAAATATTGTCTAGTTTATTTTAAGATTTATTTGAAAAATTTCCGAACGACTTTTTTGTACTGTTTTTGAAATATGTGTTATTTGTATATTTTTGAAAATAGGATTTTTGGAGAATGGAAGAAAACTTTCAAAAGTTTGGAGAACACCCCACCTCTCCACACCTTTAAGGCAAGCATTCTGAACCCCGGAATAATATTTTTGGTGTGTTAGTTGACACGTTTATAACACCACCTTATATCGGAGAACTTGTTATTTCATGTGATATGATCATTTGCATGAATGCATATTAGTGATTTCCTTGCTGTTGGAAATGAATATACTTGTGATGGTAATCATCCTCATGTGCCTTGCATGCATGCCGGAAAGGAATCCGGGAAAGCCTCTGCCTTGGGTAGGAGTGAGCTTGTCGCCGGTCCCCGTCGGGACGGTTATGTCCGGTATGGCATGGTAAGGTATATTGAGTGGTGATTATGTTGGTTGAATTATATTTGTTATACGTGTCATGCAGGAACTTATAAACCTCCTGAGTCGACCGTAGACCGAGTCTTGTTCCAGTAACCCCCATACTTGCCTCGTACTACCACTTGTCCCTGCCGCAGGTAGGGTACGGTTCAGTAAGTCGTCAACCCCTTTCCAGCACACACCATACAGAGAGGCCATGGTGGAAGATATGGGTTGTAGCCGGTAGGCAGGCCACCTGGTCCGGGGGCATGGGTGTTTCCGGTTGGGACCGAGAGGGGAGGCCACCCCTTAGAGCACGCGATATAAATTTGATCCCATGCTACGCGAGGTTGTAGCCTCCCCACTTAGAGTTTTGCTTAACAAGTGTCGTGGGTGATTCCAAACACCGATGAGTTAAGCTGGTGTGTGCAAGTTAGGCGTGTTTTCAACTAAAAGGCCGTAGACGGAATTAGTCCCGATGGACTAAAGGGATCCGTTACTCGTGGGTAAAGAGTACACCCTCTGCAGAGATTAAAACCTATTCGAATAGCCGTGTCCATGGTTAAGGATTACAGTCTGGGATGGGTCAAGTGTTGGTCTTAGTGTCGGTCTTCGGAGGAGATATTGTTAAATCAAACTTGGATACCGACTAGTTACTTGTGAGGACCATGATTATTATTTTGTGATGGACTAACCCGTTGCATTATCTGTATTATCGAGTATCCCTGGGACGGTTCTACCTCCTGGATATTCATTGTGATTATTTATTTTAAAACCCTTTATGTGGTGTCGCTCAGACGCCCGACTGTGGAATTTCATTTAAAGCCCTTTATGTGGTGTCGCCCAGACGCCCGACTGTGGCATTTCTCTTATAAGCCCTTTATGTGGTGTCGCCCAGACGCCCGACTGTGGCATTTCTTTTAAAGCCCTTTATGTGGTGTCGCTCAGACGCCCGACTGTGGCATTTCTTTTAAAGCCCTTTATGTGGTGTCGCTCAGACGCCCGACTATGGCATTTCTTTTAAAGCCCTTTATGTGGTGTCGCTCAGACGCCCGACTGCGGCATTTTATTCCCACTCGATTACTGCTTATTCATGTTGCATGAAAATAACCTGCTTGCATGCATAAAAGATGTTTTATTTATGACTGACGATGTGATCATGGAATTTTTCAGTGCATGATTATCAATTATATTATACCTGTGTTCTTAATGTTTGCGAGTACATTCAAAGTACTCACTGGCTTGTCCCTGGCTATTGTCTTGGCCAGATTGCTTGCTTGGAGAGGAGCGTGGCGATGACAGCCTCGAGACCTAAGCAACGGTGATAGCAGCCTCGCGAAGATAGGAGTTATCCTGGTCAGCTGTTCCTGTGGGAAATGGAGTCCCATAGACACTGATGTCTCACAAACCGCTTCCGCCATCGACCACTAGAAACCCAATTGTTGTACTCACAGGCCAGAATGGTCTTGTACCACATATCTTGTATTTTGCTTGGGATTTCTGTATCAAGTTGGAGCCTCATCAGCTAACAGTAATCCTGGGGCTGATGAGCACGACGGTCTTTTTCTGGAAATTTATACCCGGAAAACCCGGTCGTGACAAGTCTGTAATTAGTATAGGTATAGATTACAAAAGCTAATGATGGAGTCGAATTCCAAAATTCCAATCTTTGGTTTGTAATTCTGGTACATCAAGGTATATCATGCATGTTCAAAAGTATCGTTATCTCATAGTACAAACTGTGAAACAAATTGATCAACCATGAGTGCACAATATCTCAATTACGCTAAAGTCCCTCAAATATAGACACCTCACTCTTTATCTGAAGTCAACCCCCCCCCACCACCACACACACACAAACAGAAGTCGTTCTCTCCCCCAAACACCAACACACGAGCACATTAACACCCCTCTCTCTTGTAAAGTCCGGACCCAACATAGGTCTCTATCACTTTGTCTCTCGGGCATGCACACATCTCTTCCCTCACTCTCTAGGTCTCCCGCTATCTCTCTTACCCAAGCACACGCACTATGTAGAGTGTATATTTCCCATACACACAAAACGCCGCCCCCAAATGTCTATCTCCCTAGTTATGTGGTTCTCACGCACTCACCTCACACACCACCCCCACTGCAAACAAGCACACTTTGTCTCCTTGTGCACCACTCTCCTCTTTCTATCTCTCCCACATGCGGACCCGCCCCAGCTCCTTCCCTGTATACATATATGTCATGACTCTTTGCATAGCTCCCTAATGTATAATCGTTCTCGATTTCGCACATTGTTCTCTACACCATCTATTCTAGATCTCTCATGAAGTCCCTATCACACACACGATGACTCGCTTCCCTTGCGTCTCCGTTCATAGGCCAATTCCAAACAACATCAACATTGTATCCCTATCTATACGCCATTTATGGACACAAACGACCCCTCCCGCCCCCTCTTCCTCTCTCACCCTCTCTCTCTCTCTCTCTCTCCGTCGCTAGCTCTCTCTTTCTCTCGCTCTGACACCCCTCTCCCACACACAAACTCGATGTCTTTTCCAAATAGTCTGCTCCCCCCCGCACGCACCCGTGCTATATCGCTACTACACATGTCACACCATTCCCCCTTCCCTTATACTAGGTTTACATCATCAGTGGTCTCTCTACTCCACATACACTCTCTCCCTCTCACACACAAACGCGTGCACAAACACACACAGACACGCACAAACACCCATTTATCTGGATCCTCATCTCTCCTCATGTTCGCATGTGTATGTCGCACACTCACTCTCCAATTGTGTATATGTGTCTCCATGTTACACAACACAAAGCCCCATGTACATGTCTCTCTCTATCCTGCACACACATAGACACAAAGAATCTGTTATCATTGCCTCAGTCTCTAACATATCACACACGCACTCTCTCTCTCTCTCTCTCGCAAACACGCTCAACAAGGGTTTCCCCGTGAATAACTTACCGTCTATTCATCAACAGTAGTGGAAGTACGACGAACACGAGATGTGAAAAATAATAAATCTACATGTGCTTAGACCACCTAGTATGACTGCTAGGACTAGAGCAAGCCAAAAAGCGCGCCACTGTCACCCCCTCCTTGTCGGCGACGGGAAAATCTTTGTTTTACACAGTCGAGAAGAAATTGTGCTAAGGCCCCACATGCCGAGGCGTTGAATAGAATGTAGATGCTAGTTTACGGAAGCAAGTACCGATAATACTTTTGTATCTCCATACTTATATTTCTTCTCTTATAAAAAACAGAGTTGGTGATGATGGTACGTGTGCCATCTTGCAATATAGACCGTCCGATCTATATCTGACGGATGGAAATTAAACTTAAAGATAACCGCACCCCTCTCCACATTTGGAGACAAGGCCTTCCCTCATTCATCCTTATCTCCAACAAACCTCATTATTGAGCAATTAAGAAAGGAAGCCTCTGGAACAAACTGGCCTGGTGGCTGCTGCCGGCGTCGTCAATCCCCATGCCTCCGCTCAGTCCGACCACCAACCACCACCACACCCCACTCCTCTTCACCTTATCTCATATTTCTCGAGATATCATTAGTTTTTACACATGGGATTACTCCTGGAAGGGTCAATCACAACAAGTGTTTTATAAAAAAATGCATCTCGATGTTCTGTGCAATGCACGGATCTTGCTAGTACTCCTACACAAGACTAAGTTGGTGATGCTGGTGTGTCTGCCATCCGTCATTTCTGACCATTAGATCTACATCTAATGATTGTGAGGTAAGTTGTTGCCTTTTCTCACCAACATCCCACTTGTCTACCAATTTGCAGAAAAACCCATAATTAGTATCTTAAAACCAACCACATCCGTCCCTGACCTCACCAAAACAGCCCAAGGAATATATTTTAATTGAAACATAATATATCTCTAGTGACATATGTATATCAAAATTAGAGTGTTTTGTACCAAGTTTGTGAATAAGTATTATTCTAATCATGATTCATTGCAACGGAGATGAACATTGCTAGTATTTCCAACCATGCATTTTTTCCTAGTATTTCATAGTTTCGAGTTTTCCATCAAGATATTAGTCACTCAAGGTTGATATTTACTTTCAATCATGTACACATATGCACTATGTAACTAGCCTTGCTTATTGGCTTCCAAAGCTTAACTTTCACTCCTACTTACAATATGTAGAGTATTTACCAAAAAAATACCACTTTCAACCAGCCCTAGGAAGAATCTATTGTACAAAAAAATAGCAAAAATATACCCAAAATTTCTTAATCCACGTCAAAAACTACCTAGTACTCCTACCGATTAGGTTCATTTAAACCCATTTATGACAGGGTTGGCCCAAACATCTGTGCTGACGAGGCAGCTTAAACCAACACATTTTGTTTGACCGTTGACACGAGGGACCCACATCTGACCTTCTATCCTGTTATTCCCCCTAAAATCATTATTTTTCCTGAACATTACTTCAAACAGTACTGATGCGTGTTCGTCGGTGGCGCCGGTGATGAGCGAGTTGGCCGCCGCTCCACCGGACGGGCCGGACGCCGCGCTGGCCTCCGCACGGGTTGGCAGGCTGGCCCGAGCGTGACTCACAAGCGAGCAAGCCGCCGCACTGGCCTTCGCTCGAGCCAGATGGTTGGCCTTAGCACGGCGCGCAGGAGCAAGCCGCCGCGCTGCCGTGCCAATCTAGCTAGCAAACCATGCAGATAAGCAGCTGGACGGAGCTATCTTGGCTAGCTAGTGGCCGCAAGCGCCGGACGGAGCTAGCATCTAGGATGCCGCAACATGGGCTCCGCACCGCCGACGGTTTTGACCTCGCCTTCTGCCGACGGTGGTAGCTGCATCCCATGGCCGAGGATGACTAGGTGGACGGGCCGGATGTAGGAGGTCACTCGAGGATTTTTGTTGGTAAGAGCATGTACAATGGTTGATAAGGTAGTCTTATCTCAAGTCTGCCACGTATGCAAGTGGTAGTAGTTTCTTGGCATTTTAGTGGTTTCTTGAATTATTAGAGTATATTTCTGCTTAGTTGGAGGAAAGAGAAGAGGAGAGAGAAGGTAAGCTGGCTCTTCGTGACAAGCCAGCTCTAGCACGTGCTCCTAGGCAGTTTGTGAGAATGAGAAGTGGGCCACATAATAAAATTAGTACACTCTTTTGATCTATTATTGTACATGTTGGCTATAAGATGGGCTGTAGATGACATGGCACTGGCTTATAGCCAGCAGCAGATGATAGGGGTTTCTTGTAAGGAACAATGTACGTACTACTAGCGACAAAAGGCGATTCTAGGTTGCGTTGTACTCCAACGAGTACTACTAGTGGTCGTGGGAGTGTATACCTCATTTTGTGGGTTCGATCCCGGCCGAACGCACGGTGGCCTTTTTTTAAAATAGAACTACTACACTTCGCTGCGAGCCAATATTTTACACGGGTAGTATGAGTTTTGAAGTCAAACGAACGTGCGGCCCCACAATCTGGGTGCACTGGACAGCCTAGCCACGTGAACGGGTTTTCCTTCCCAGCATCTCATGGCTCGCGTGCTCGCCCTAGCCACACCTCGCTTGCAGCTTCCTCATCAGCTAGTAGCATATTTAAACTAGCGCCTCCCAATTAAGCCCGAGGAGCCGGAAAAGCCTGGTGGGGCATTGGGAACTGTGCAATATGGCTCTGTACGTAAAGTGCTCTACTACTACTCTGTAGCTTGTGGCATTGCACACATGGACTTCACTCCATTATCGGCTCTACTATAAAAGAAATTCCTCTTGACGTGTTTTTTTGAAACGGAGGCAAAAGCTTTGCTTCATCTCATTCATAAAGAAGGAACTACTAACAAAGTTCGACGAGATCCATTACACCTCCACAAATGGAAGCGAAAAGCCTAGTCTCGTTGTATCAATTAACTAAAATGTTTTGCCCCCACAGTAACCGTCGCTGATAAACAGGCTGCTAGTGTGTGCGTGAGAGGAGCGGCTGAGTAGGCCAGTTACATGAGAGGAGCGGCTGAACAGAGCACCGAGAGTACCCACTAGGCCACTACGCAGGTGTACTTCCCCTGCATTGATAGTACAGCGATGGTTCTAGAGAACAGTAGTACCCTCCACTTCCAACAGTAGCTCCTTGGCCTTGAGATTCAAGAGTTCAAAACTGGTGCACTATACTAGACTAGACTAGAAGAACAGCACATCGCACTACTAGTTGAGAAAATTAGTACTAGTACTGCTACAGTACGAGTACGTACTCCTCCGTCACATAATGTAAGACGTTTTTTGACACTAGTTGGCATGTACAAAAAATGGCAAAAACATACCCAAAATTTCTTAATCCACGCCAAAAACTACTACCTAGTGCCAAAAATTTCTTACTAGTGCTAATATTTACAGTATAATGCAATCCCATAATGTTCCATAATGCACCTAAGAGAATTTAGGATTTTCAAGTATATTAGTCGCCCTTCATTAGTTAGCACTAATGACTCGTATGCCTACCCCAATGCACTTAGCGTTTTCAGCTTCACATTTATCTCCCTTCCATATGCAAACCAATCAGCCGCCTCTACCATTTACTTTTTCTTTGCATGCATGCAAGCTGGACCTAAAGAATTGTGTGAAACAATCCGTTAGCCTATGCATGGTTAGTCCTACCATCATTACACTTAATGCGGGATTAACTAGTGTCGGTGTTCTGGGAACAGGGGTCCCCAGACTTGCCTGCCTGCGGCCTGTGGCATGGCTCAAGTAGGGGCCCAGCGCGGCCCATCTTCATCAGCTCAAGCTCAAGACCCTCGCGAGGGGCCAAGCCTCGCAGGGCGGACGGCAGGAAGCTTCCTCAGAGGCAGCCTCATCAGGCGGGCTCGCGAGGAGGTGGAGAGATCAAGGCTGGAGTACCTCGCGAGGAACCCGTGACGCAAGCCATGACGATCGAGACCAGGCGGGCGCCAGGCGGGCATCGGCTTGCGCAATGTCCTAGTTTCCTCTTTGGTGCAAAGGGGGCAAGCACAGGACAAGGCATCAGGCAAAGGTTACCATTTCGGTGCAACGAGACCAAGACCAGCCGGACGGCAGGACGGATGTCACCGTGGAGCCCAAGATGGCGTCATCGCCAGTGCTTTTGGCAGCCGAAGACCACCTTTGGTCAGGATAACTTGTACTAGATGTTCCCCTTCGAAATGGCCAATTGTTGGCGCCCTTCCTGCTCATTATTTGGGGAGAGGCCCAGGGCCTCTATAAATAGAGCTAGCCACCACAGAAGACGACGACGACCACAACGGCTGGAAATCTGGTAGAACCATAGCAGAGAGAGAGAGAGAGGCGACTGAACTCACCCTAGAAGTTCATCGCACTAGCTCAAGAACACCTCTCGCGAGGCTGTTCTTCCCTTGTACTGTCCATCATCAGCCCTAGAGGCAATCTACCACACCACACACTGGAGTAGGGTATTACACCACAATAGTGGCCCGAACCAGTATAAACATCGTGTCCCTTGTGTTGTTCATCATTTTCATCTTAGTTCGCACGAGAGGATCGGACGTAGACCGGTAGGGGGGAGATCTCCGCGTGCACCCTAGTGTTCGAACCTCGAGGGTCTGCCGGAACCCGAAACCCGACATTTGACGCGCCAGGTAGGGGTGCGCCGGAGTCCTCCCTCCTGACGACCCGCTCTCCCCCGACATCGCATCCCGCCCTCATGGCGGACAACGCGCCGCCCGCTCCGGCAACGGATGCCGACACTGGGGCCAGGGGGCTCCGGTCCTTGGCCCCCGCCTTGCGGCAAGTGCAGTGGCCGCGCAAGTTCAGGCCTGAGATGCCCCGCGCTACGACGGCGCGATGGACCCGATGATTTTCCTGCTGGCGTACGAGGAGGCCGTCCTCGGAGCCAGGGGCGACAATCAGGTGATGGCCAACTGGTTACCCATGGCCCTCACCGGCATCCCGCGCGCGTGGCTCCTCCACCTGCCGACGGCCTCTGTCACCTCCTGGGAGGAGCTGCGCGACATCTTCCTCACCCGTTTCGCCACACCAGTGCCGCCCGTCATCGCAGCTCTCCTGGGTGGCTCCCAGGCACCACCCTCGAGTCATCACGTCAAGCCGTTCGCCCGCTGGATCAGCACCGCCTCCAGGCGCCAAGAAGCCCCCCCCGGGCTGGGTGCCGCCCGAGGCCGATCTAACCTTCGACGGAGGACCACCCCTTCAACCCCATTGGTTCGGGCGCGCTCCCGATGCTGTGCACCCCCACCATCTGCCAGGTAGCCGTCACCAGGACCCTCATCAACGGTGGTGCCGGCCTCAACATGCTCTCGGTGGAGGCCTTCAGCCTAGTCCACATGCCGCCGGAGCGGCTCCAACCCAGCAGGCCTTTCTCGGGCGTCGGAGCCGGTTCCACCGCCTCCTTGGGACAGATCCGCCTCCCAGTGACCTTCCGCACCTGCGACAACTTTTGCATGGAGCTGATCGACTTCGACATCGCCCCTATCGGCCTCCCCTACAACGCCATCCTGGGCTATCCGGCCTTGGCTCGGTTCATGGCAGCAACTCACCCGGCGTACAACCTCATGAAGATGCCCGGGAGCAGCGGCGCCCTTACCATGTCAGGAGACAGAAGGGATGCGCTGCAGGTGCTCCGACATGTTTTCAGGGCGGCCGCGGTGGCGCAGCCCACTAGCACCGACGCCCCTGAGCCCAAGGGCGCTACGCCGGCTAAAAAGAAGCAGTTGTTCACCCAAGACAAGGCGGAAACCAAGCAGGTACCAGTCGATGAGGACGGGTCCACTAGCGCCACCTTCACCATCGGGGCCAACCTCGAGCCTGAGCAGGAGAAGGCCCTAATCAGGTTCCTGCGTGCGAACAAGAAGGTGTTCGCGTGGGAACCAGATCAGTTAGCGGGGGTCCCAAGGGAAGTGATTGAGCATCACCTCAACGTGTGCCCCAATGTACGCCCCGTGAAGCAGAAGGCAAAGCGGTAGTCTACTGAGAAACAGGCTTTCATCATTCAAGAGACCCGGAAGCTAGAGGCGGCAGGGGTTATCCGCGAGGTCCGCTACCCCGATTGGCTGGCTAATCCTGTTGTCGTGCCAAAGAAGGGGGGAAAGAGCGCATGTGCGTCGACTTCACCAACCTCAACAAGGCCTGCCCGCAGGATCCATTTCCGCTCCCTCGCATCGACCAGATAGTCGACTCCACCGCAGAGTGCGACCTATTGTGCTTCCTGGATGCCTTCTCAGGCTATCACCAGATCAAGATGGCGGTAGAAGACGTGGAGAAGATGGCTTTCCTGACCCCGTGTGGAGTGTACTGCTATACGTGCATGCCGTTTGGGCTGCGCAACGCAGGCACGACCTTTCAGCGGCTGATGCACATCGCCCTAGGCCGGCAGCTCGGGAGGAACGCTGAGGCTTACGTCGATGACATTGTGGTGAAGTCTCGTGAGGCAAGAACCCTGATACAGGACCTGGAAGAAACCTTTTCCAGCCTCAACAAAGTGGACCTATGGTTCAACCTGGAGAAGTGCGTATTTGGAGTCCCCTCGGGCAAGCTCCTGGGTTTCCTCGTATCCCACAGGGGCATCGAGGCCAACCCGGAGAAGGTCAAGGCAGTCGAAGATATGAGCCCGCCGAGGACCCTCAGAGAAATGTAGAAGCTCACCGGGCGTGTGACTGTGTTGGGGCGCTTCATCTCCAAGCTGGGGGAAAGAGCCCTGCCCTTCTTCAAGCTGATGAAGAAAAAGGGCCCCTTTGAATGGACTAAAGAGGCCGACAAGGCATTCCAAGACCTCAAGAGGTACCTTACTAGTCTGCCGGTGATGGTAGCTCCGCGTCTTCGGGAGCCCCTGGTGCTCTACCTTGCGGCCACCCCCTACTCCGCCAGCGCAGCCCTGGTGGCGGTCAGGGAGGAGCGTTGTGCCAAGGCCGCATCGACCGTCCGAACTGAAGCAAAGCAGAGCCAGGAGGGCCTCGCGAAGGCCGCAACCACAGCCGGAAAGGGACAGCCGCAGCAGGAGAATGCACCCGGAGCAAGAGAGGCCTCTTCTGGTGACCAAGCCCCCGGGGCTCCGTCGTCTCCAGAGACGCCTTGACCTTTGGAGGACGCAAGCAGCGCCAACACCCTCAACCTCGTCGAGCATCCTGTGTACTTCGTCAGCACGATGCTATGGGACGCAAGGGCACGGTATCCCATGCCTCAAAAACTCCTCCTCGCGCTACTAGTAGCCTCGCGCAAGCTGCGCCACTACTTCCAAGGACATCCCATCAAGGTCGTCTCAGCATACCCCTTGGAAAGAGTGCTCAGGAGCCCCAACTCAGCTGGAAGGATCGCCGAATGGAACATTGAGCTACAGGCATTTCAACTAGAATTCAACACGACCAGAGTTATCAAGGGAGCCGCACTTGCAGATTTCGTGGCAGAATGGGCAGAAGCGCCGGGTCTCGAGGCAGGCGAAGACCGGTCACTTTCCCCGGGAAGTGAAGCACCGGACGGCTGGGTCGTGTACTTCGATGGGGCGTTCTCCCGACACGGTGCAGGAGCTGGCGCAGTGCTTGTGTCCCCTACCCAGGACAAACTCTATTACGCCGTGCAACTCTGCTTCCAGCACGGAGAGAAGGTCTCCAACAACATAACAGAATATGAAGGCCTGATAGCAGGCTTGAAAGCCGCGATCGCCTTAGGGGTAAAGCGCCTCACCATCAAGGGAGATTCACAGCTCCTTGTCAACTTCTCCAACAAGATATACGAGCCGAAGGACGAGCACATGGAGGCTTACCTCGCTGAAGTCCGCAGGATGGAGAAACAGTTCTGGGGGCTGGAGCTGCAGCATGTGCCTCGCGGCACCAATCAAGAGGCTGACGACATTGCCCAGAGGGCGTCTAGGCGGCTGCCACAGGAACCTGGCGTCTTCGAGGAGCGGCTCTTCAAGCCCTCGGCGGCACCGTCGCTATCAAGCGCGGCGCAACCAAGGGAGGAGCCTCCTCACCCGCCTGCATCTGGAGCTCCGCCTTGCGGCCCGGCATCAGGGGCACGCCTGCTCCTGGCGTTGGAGCCTCAAGAGGGATGTTGGATCCCAGAGCTCAAGGACTACCTGATGCAAGGGATTCTGCCGGAGAACAAGGAGGAAGCGGAGCGTGTGGCACGGCAGGCCACGGCTTATTGCATCCAGGATGGCAAGCTCTACAGGAAGCGGCTAAATGACGTGTCCCTACATTGTATTTCCAGGGAGCAAGGAAAGGAACTGCTGGCGGACATACATAGCGGAGACTGCGGGCACCACTCGTCGTCACGAACCCTCGTCGGCAAGGCGTTCCGCATCGGGTTCAACTGGCTCACAACACTCAGGGACGCCGTTGAGCTGGTGAAGGCTTGCGAGGCCTGCCAGTTTCATGCTAAACAGATCCATCAGCCAGCGGGGGGTCTGCAGACCATACCCCTCTCCTGGCCGTTCGCAGTTTGGGGGTTGGACAATATGGGCCCGTTCCCTCGGGCGCCAGGGGGCTATCGCTACCTCTACGTCGCTGTGGACAAGTTCACCAAGTGGTCCGTGGTGGAAGCTGTCCGCACAATCCCGGCAGGCTCGGCAGTCAAGTTCATCAAGGGCCTCGTGAGCCGGTTTGGGGTGCCTAACCGCATCATCACTGACAACGGTTCACAATTCACCAGTAATCTCTTCAAAACATACTATGCTAACCTTGGAACGCAGGTATGCTACGATTCGGTAGCACACCCCCGGAGCAATGGCCAGGCTGAACGAGCCAACGCGGAGGTCCTGAGGGGCCTCAAGGCCAGGACCTTCAAGAAGAAGCTAGAGGCCTGTGGAAGGGGCTGGCACAACAAGCTCCAGTCCATGCTATGGTCAATCCGCACAACAGCGACCAAGCCGACTGGCGAGACCCCGTTCTTCCTCGTCTGCGGAGCGGAGGCTATTCTCCCTCACGAGGTCAGACGTCGCTCCGCACAGGTCCTGGTGTTCGACGAAGCTCAGCAGGACGCCATGCGGGGGACGGATCTCGTGTTGGGGGAGGAACGCTTTCGGGAAGCCGCACTACGAGCAACAAGGTATCAACAGGCGCTACGGCGATACCACAGCCGCAACATCCGCCCCAGGACCCTTGAGGTAGGGGATCTCGTGCTCAGAAGGGTTCTCTCCAGGGAAGGGCTGCACAAGCTCTCTCCCATGTGGGAGGGCCCGTTCAAGGTTGTTCATGTTTCCAGGCCTGGCTCCACGCACTTCGAGACTCTGGAGGGAGTACCCATCCAGAACCCGTGGAACATTCAACATCTCCAGAGGTTCTACCCCTGAGTGAAGCCGCTGCGTTTTGGAAAAGTCCCGGTGCCTATGAAGAAGGCGAATGCCTATGAAGCCGCTGCGCTTTGGAAAAGGCCCGGTGCCTGTGAAGAAGGTGAATGCATGTGAAGCCGCTGCGTTTTGGAAAAGGCCCAGTGCCTGTGAAGAAGGCGAATGCCTGTGAAGCGGTTGCGTTTTGGAAAAGTCCCGGTGCCTGTGAAGAAGGCAAATGCCTGTGAAGCCGCTGCGTTTTGGAAAAGGCCCGGCGCCTGTGAAGAAGGCGAATGCCTGTGAAGTCGCTGCGTTTTGGAAAAGGCCCGGTGCCTGTGAAGAAGGCGAATGCCTGTGAAGCCGCTGCGTTTTGGAAAAGGCCCGGAGCCTGTGAAGAAGGCGAACGCCTGTGAAGCTGCCGCATTTCAAGAAAGGCCCGGTGCCTGTGAAGAAGGCCAATGCCTGTGAAGCTCGCCGCCCGTGACACTCTCACGTAATAATGAGTGGGGCTGTACACGCCCCGGAGTCTCCAGAGTGCCGCCCTCGGGCCTCGGGGGCTCCCGCCCACGCCAAGTGGCAGCACTTAGCTCCGCGCTGGTGAGAAGATGTTGAAGACTAGAATAGGCGCCGGACGTGGCTTTCCCATTTGCTTTCTGCATTTGGCTTGTTTATTCCCATTTGGATTTTTTATTGGAGTTGCTGACGTTCCCGGCTTGTGGCTCTTTGTCTTTCTCGCTCGCTCGCCTCGTTTTCTCTCGCGAAGTCTTGCGAGGAAGGATCATGGGCACCCTTGTGAGTGTTTTCTGCCCTGATCGTTTGGATGTTTCCTATCCGAGTCCTCTGCGGGAGCACCCCTCCCAATCCGTGCCCCACGGGCATCGTGACACGAGCGCAGGACCTGGGCCGATCGCCCCCACAGCTAAGACCATAAGTTACCCCTCCTACTGATCCTTGCAGGGCACGAAACGCACGAGGAGTCCATGACCTTAGGAGGCGAGGACCGCGCCAAGCCCCACCGAGCTAAAATAGTTCCCGCACATGGGAGCGCGGCGCAAAAACACGGCGTAGAATAGCGGAAACAATGCGATGGTTAAACAGCAACAGTTCTAATACGCCCCCGCGGAGCCCTACATCACTTACTATTTTTTGCGCAGGATAAGAAAGAAAACAAAACGTGCGCGATTCGTCCTGCACCAACCCACTGCGAAGGCTCGAGCTGCTCCCGGGGCTCAGGCAGATCCCTCCTCTCCCTTCAGCGGGGCGCGACGGCAGACTGACCCGCTACCTTCACCCAAGCGGGCGCGACGGCGAGGAGGCTGGTCGCGGCCACCGCTGGAGGAGCTGCTGCCTGCGAGGGGGTTGCCGAAGCTTGGTGAACCCCGAGCACCGCCGCATGTACGCCAGTTGCCATCTTCATCCTGGTCAGAACCAGGGCTGGGCAGGCGGCCGCGGTCGTCATCTTCAGGGCAACACCCGGCACGGCGACCGTCTTCCCTGAACACCCTCACGTGGAGGGTGGCGTCGCCATCAAACTTGAAGTACAAGGTGCACCACCGGCTCAGGCCACGCGCGCGGGCAAACGTTTGCCAGCCGCATGTCAGAGCCCCGTTCCTAGAAACGGCGACCTCCAGTGATGCCTAGGAGGCCCTTCTGCAGCATCCGTCTGCCTGGAGCCAGAAGCCGCACCAAGCGCTGGCCAGCAGTTCATCCATGAAGAAATGGGGGAGCTGGAGCCTGGTGCTGGATGGGTCTGCTGACCACATGACGAACTCCGGTAGCACCTCCGCAGAGCGAAAGCGTGGCCTAGGGGGGCGCACACCCACGGTGTGCCCCCCGTCGGCAACCTGGCGCTCACCACCGTGCCGGGAACCACCTCCCTGGCCGCAGGAGGACACCACGGGGACCGTGGTATACTTGCGAGGGCGGCCTCGGCCGCGCTTGTCTAGGGGGGAGTCAGGCCCAGCCTGGGCGGCCTTTCCTTTCACCGCGGCCGAGAATCTCTTTGGAGCCATGGGGGTGACGAGTAATCGAGAAGAAGGAAAGGAGCAGCAAGGAAGGACAGGCCGAAGGGAGTCGCCCAGCCCCGTACTTATAGCCGGAGGAGGCCAACCGTCGTGCACCACGATCGCAGGTAATCATGACCGGTTTCTCTGCATGCAGGGACTTATCAAGTCATGCGGTCGCCGAGGCATCATGGGGAAGCGCAGTTGCCCACGTCCAATCAGTCGCCACACGGCGCCCAAGGCCGCAGGCTGATAGGGCCCGCGGTGCTTCGCGCTTGCCCTTTCGTTTTCGTACTAGGCCAAGCCCGCGCGCGCCGTGGCCCGGGGGCTACTGTCGGCGTTCTGGGAACGGGGGTCCCCAGACCTGCCTGCCTGCGGCCTGCGGCGTGGCTCAAGTAGGGGCCCAGCGTAGCCCATCTTCATCAGCTCAAGCTCAAGACCCTCGCGAGGGGCCAAGCCTCGCGGGGTGGACGACAAGAAGCTTCCTCCGAGGCAGCCTCATCAGGCGGGCACGCAAGGAGGCGGAGAGATCAAGGCAGGAGTACCTCGCAAGGAACCCATGACGCAAGCCATGACGATCGAGACCAGGCGGGCGTCAGCTTGCGCAGTGTCCTAGTTTCCCCTTTGGTGCAAAGGGGGAAAGCACAAGCCAAGGCATCAGGCAAAGGTTACCATTCCGGTGCAACGAGACCAAGACCAGCCGGACAGCAGGACAGAGGTC
Organism: Triticum urartu; assembly: GCF_056163025.1. NCBI lineage: Eukaryota > Viridiplantae > Streptophyta > Magnoliopsida > Poales > Poaceae > Triticum > Triticum urartu. Next base: position 536,868,272 of record NC_141874.1, read on the forward strand.
ACCATGGAGCCCAAGACGGCGTCATCGCCAGTGCTTTTGGCAGCCGAAGACCACCTTTGGTTAGGATAACTTGTACTAGATGTTCCCCATCGAAATGGCCAATTGTTGGCGCCCTTCCCGCTCATTATTTGGGGAGAGGCCCAGGGCCTCTATAAATAGAGCTAGCCACCACAGAAGACGACGACGACCACAACGGCTGGAAATCTGGTAGAACCATAGCAGAGAGAGAGGCGACTGAACTCACCCTAGAAATTCATCGCAACAGCTCAAGAAAACCTCTGGCGAGGCTGTTCTTCCCTTGTACTGTCCATCATCAGCCCCAGAGGCAATCCACCACACCACACACTAGAGTAGGGTATTACACCACAACGGTGGCCCGAACTAGTATAAACATCGTGTCCCTTGTGTTGTTCATCATTTTCATCTTAGTTCGCACGAGAGGATCAGACGTAGACCGGTAGGGGGGAGATCTCCGCGCGCACCCCAGTGTTCGAACCTCAAGGGTCTGCCGGAACCCGAAACCCGACAACTAGAGGGAGAGAAAAACGTGATGAGCGTCCAATCAACATATGCCTAGTTCACGGTGCCATTTCTTAGGTGCCCTATGCACCTGGACGGAGGGAGTACTAGTAGTAAATAATAGCCTCACCCCTTCGCTGAGGAACGATATACAGTTGGAAGGGACGAGGCCCTGCGGTTACTACGCTCTTATCTCCTCCTTGCCGGTTCCCCTCCCCCCGAAGAGAAGGCAGTTCGTCGCTGCTCCCTTGGATTTGCCAGGCGGTTCTCCTCCTCGTCGGGGCTCGGAGACCTTGGACGACGATCCTGTGGAAGAAATCGCACGCCGCTACGACGTCCTCACCGCCGCAAGACTCGGTGCTTCCTGCACCAACTTTTTCAAGACGCTGCTTAAATAGGCCATGCTTGTTGGTCTTCCATGCGTCCTCGAGGAGAAGGTTATTCTATGGGACAATCCTTCGAACAGTCCACCGCTCCCTGGCCATGGTTGCACGTTGACTCCGCTAGAGTTGCCGACGTTGAGAGGTAGTCGGATTTTGTCCGATGAGCAGGTCAGTAATGGAGTTTGATCATGTAGTACTTAGTTATTCCATTTCCATGCCATAATTTCTCTGTTGCCCACCATCTTATATATAGGTCTAGGTCGGTGCCAACGAAGATTGGCTTGCATACCTCCGGCCAGATACCACCATCATTTTGCACAACATCCACAGCAGTGCGGCCATTCCGGTAGACCCCTTATCCACCATTGGGATTGGCCTTCTGGACTAGCTGGGCTTGAATACGTATGATGATGCCTACATGAGATTGAAGAAGATAGCAATTGCGGACCAACCGAAAAAGTGACGCGGCTACGACGATTACTATCTCATCACGGTGTTCGACATAAGGATTGCCATCAATGCAAGAGGCGGTAACGGTAGAGGCTGGCGCATGTTGGCGACGACAGATTTGTACCCCTACACGATCGAAGACGCTATGCGCCATCTAGGCCGCATCTTCGCGGTGACAAGCCAGTGGACTTGTTTTATCTGGTTGCCATCATACGGTACGGGAGATTACAAACAGAATGCACAAACCATCATTTGCATCCCTAACAGTACTCCATTATTTTGCAGGGACCAGTCATCCCCTGATCAAAATAAGATCGCCGATCCTAGATGTGCATTTGCATCCGACATTTGGTCTAACCTGGAAGCTTGTAGCTGACTTTGGCATATTGGGATCAACTATCTTAGCAGTCGTTACACATGGTACCACTGATGTGCAACATGGTCACACAATCTACCACGATCGGAACGTCACCATCTACCCAGGTATTCCATTTTTTTAACCCTCTCGCCTTCTCTTTCATTGTTGTACTAGTAGTATACTTTGTAGTACTAATAGGAGTACTTTTTACCTTTGTCGGGTGGTTGGTGCTACATATGCCAATGGACGGCTTATCATTGTGGGAGCCAATAAAACATCGCCGGTGGCTGGAAACGGGATAAGGCGAAGACATGCACGCCGGCAAATCTTACCCAGTTTCAGGGCTCTCCGTGGAGATAACACCCCTAATGCTGCTCTGCGGGGTCTCCGCATGATCACTAGCTCAGTGGGTTGCTACAGAATGCTCCTTGAGCTGTTTGGTGAAAGGATGAGGGAGGGCCAGGCTAGCCCGCTCCTCTTCTCCTTGTGGCGTCTCTATCCAAAGAGTGATCTCCCCTGCATGGGAACCCTGGGGGTTTATATAGGCCTACCCCCAGGGGTACAATGGTAATCCGGCTGGGCGTGGGCCCCAACCATCTGTGTCTACGCCCGTCGGCTTCTCCGCCGACTGGTGGGGCCCGCCGGCTACCGACCCTTTGGCCGACAGGCCGGCCCCACCGCTCGAGGGTCTTGTCGGGGGCTGGTTACTGTTACCTTGCCCCTGGTGACGATGGCTTTGTCGTGGTAAGCATGGCTACGGTGCCGCCGCGAGGCGGCTCATCACTGTAGCCTTACCTTCTCTTGTCTCCTTAATGAAGCACCTCCTTGGAGGGGGAGAGCTGGCCGGCTGTGGGAACCCGGCCATACCCTTGGCTGACTGTGGGAAGCCTGGCCGCCTTCGGGATCTCCCTGGCCGAGGGGGCCCGCCACCCACGGGTCGTACTAAACCCTCGCCGTGGGTGACGTCACGATCATCGTGGCAACAGTGCCACGCCGGACGGGGATGGCCGCCCCGTACGGTGCACTGTGGCCATGCGTGCGCCGGGATTGGGGGGTGGCAGGCTTTACTGTAGCCACGCCCCGTCTTGTCGTCGTTATGTGGGTGCAGACTCTGAGGGCAAGATCTTAGCCGCCTCCTGAGGGCCGGCTCCTGGGAGTCGGCCCTTTTATGGCCGGCTTCGGGAAGTCGGCCTTCTCGTGGTCTTGTTTCTCAAGGATTTCAGGGCTGGGCTGCCTTTGTGCAGCTGGCTTGACAGGTAGCTGGCTGGGGGAAGTCGGCCCCGTGTCTTGGAAGCTTGGAGGCTTGTTTGGCCTATAATTTTTATGAAGTGCCAGGCGAAGCCGGCTAGGCTACCCATGGTCATTTACTCCGACAGTAGTCCCCGAAGCTGGTTGGGCTCCGAGGCAGAAAAAAGTCGAGGAGCCCAGCCAGCTTCTTATCTTGAGGAGCCGGGAACTAGAAGCCGGTTTCGACTAGGCGCGCCATCTCTTAGAGATCTCGAAGTTTGAAGGCGGGTGCCAGTCGGCGCGCGAGTCCGGCTATGAACTAACCGCTCGTCGTCAGCGCGCCAAGTGGCATCCTCCGGCTGGAGGGGCCTGCCAGCCCACGCTCGCGATGGGACGCCGCCGCAGTTCTGGGGCCCGCCACTACAGGGCCTCGGCCCATGCGCGGATCTTCTGCGGCCTGGACGGACCACGCGCGCCCCAGTGGCGGTTTCCCCACGCCGTAATGGCGCAATAATAGCATGGCGTGGGGGAGTGGGTGCAGTTAATCCCACACCCCCCACGTCCTGCCTCCTCGGCTTCGCCGCACGAGGCTATAAGTAGGGGTAGAGGAGGGGAGCGCCAAAACGCTCGCGTGCTCTCCCTCGCTCCGCCCCCTCCTTCTTCTTCCTCCTCTCGTCACGACAGCTACCTGCCGCCGCTGGGCCTTCCTGCCAATCTTCTTGGCTCGTCACCGCTCGTCGCAGCTGGGTCGTGCGCCCTCCTTTCGTCATACCTTTCTCGCCGCCGCGCTGTCCTCATGGCGTTGTCGAGCTCCTGGGATGGATCCAACGTCCAGGATGACCACATCGACTTCCTCCGTCGGACGAGGCGGTTGCCGGGCGCGGATCTCGTACGGGTCCGCCTCGCGCCGGAGAGGGAGATTTCGCCGGTGCCAAAAGAGGATGAGCGGGTGATCTTCCGCTCGCACTGCCTGCGCGGCTTCGGCCTGCCGGCGAGTGGGTTCCTCCGCTCGTTCCTTGAATTTTATCATCTCCAGCCGCATCACCTCACTCCCAACGCGGTGACGCTACTGTCGGCCTTCGTCACCCTGTGCGAGGGTTTTCTCTATGTTCTCCCCAATCTTGAACTGTGGGGAGAGTTCTTTCAGTGCAAGCTCGGCACCGTCGTCGCGAGCGTGCCCACCCCATGTGGTGCCTTCATCGCCATGCGGAGGGCGAGCGACAACAACCCGTTTCCACTCATCCTGTTGATCTAGTCGGTGAAGCTCTCGTAGAAGTCCTACTTCTACGTGAAGAATATTGCTCCGCAAGGGGACTTCGTCAACCTGCCGGCTTACATAGCCGGTCCGCCGGCTGGGAGGCAGTCTTCATGGTCCTTCCAGTCCAGGTCGCTGTCTTCGGGCGGGTCCGCCTCCGTTGCCCGGCTCCGGGTGGTGCTCCAGTCGGAGGGTCTGTCCTGGGCCGACCTGGCGGCCGCCTTCGTGGAGCACCGGGTGCTCCCGCTCCAGGGCCGACCTCATATGATCTGCCAGATGAGCGGCCGCTTCGACCCGTGCCGGCTAAGCACCAAGGAGATGCCTCACGCCAAGGTGTCTTACATGGTGAACTACATTTCCAACTGCAAGCTCACCGAGGAGCTCGCGCCAATCCTCCTTCGGTGGTAAGTTTCTCTTCCTCTTTGCTCGTTGTCGAGTTCATGTTGGCCGACTCCTGACCAGCTGGTCTTTCTTTGGCAGAACCCCATGCTTCCGCCAGCAGCCGGGGCCACAGGGGTGGAACGCCGGTTCCTCCCCAACTGTACGATGGACAATGTAGACGACCCAGACCTGGGGGCGGCCGCCATGGAGGATGACGTCGCGGGGGAAGGCGGCGACGCAGGCGGGTCTGGGCTCGGGGCCGGCTTCGAGGACTGGCCTGATGACGACGAGGCCGAAGTCATCGCGCGCCGCCGACTGGCGCCCGAGCACCATGGTGCGGGCCCATCCGCCGGGCCGACTGCCCAGGGCAGCGCGCAGAAGCGCCGGGTCGCGTCGACCCACTTCGGCTGTCGGCCAAAGAAGCCCAATAGTACCGCGGTGGCGACCAAGCGGGATGAGGCGGCCGCGAAGGCAGCCCGCTTCCGCAAGGTGGTGAAGCAGCCGCAGGCGGTCTCAACGTAAGTGTCGCTGTTCTTATGCCTTTCTTTTTTCTTCTTCTCCGGTTGATGTTTTTCCAAACCCTTTTTCTCAATTTATCAAACAGGGCCCCTCTTTCCCTTAGGAGAGTCCCGGCCGCCTCCATAGTCAGAGCCCTAGGAGGGTCTTCAAACTCGTGCCGGGTAGATCCCTGCGCCGACCTTCTAGAGGCGACAGAGCGGAACGCGCAGGAAGCACGAGAGGAGCGGGAGGCGAAGGAGCGGAGGGCGGCTCGGAGGCGGAGCAGAAGTCGGCGGAGGCATGAGCCGTCGCAGCCGCCAAGGCCCAGGCGGAGGCCGTAGACGTGGAGAGGGAGGCGGACGCCCTGCAGAACCAGCCTCCGCAGTTCGTCATTCCCCTCCGTGCCGCGGCTCCTGACACCCCTGTGCCCCCGTTGGAGGAAGCCGACCGCGGCCAGCCGGAGATGGAGAGGGAGATGGCGCCATCGCCGCCGACTGTAGCGGGCCGAGGAGGCCGGCCTGAAGTGCCGCCAGCGCGGCCGGCTGGGGGTGAGCCGACCGTGGGAGGGGATCTTGTGATCTCGTCACCGCTTTGCCGGCGCGCGGGGAAGGCGACTTCAGCGCCGGACGCGCAGAAGACCGTGGACACCGGCTCATCTGCCCAGGACCTAGAAGCGGCCAGCGACAGCTCGTCCGGGTGGACGCCGGGTGGCGGGACATCCGTGCTGAATGTGGCGGCGCAGGATGTCCGGAGCCGGTTTTAGGCCCAAGCCACCGCACTGAAGCAGTACACCCAGGAGTTTCTCACGACGTGGTCAGTTATTCGGGTGAGTCCTCCTGCTCCTTTGATTGCTTTTAATTTCTTCCGTGGGGGCACATCAGCCCCCCACTGGGTGTAGTCCCCGAGTTCCGAGCCGGCTGCTGAGCAGCCGGCTTGGAACTTATTCGATACCTTGATTACCATCTTGTTCTTACTCACGTCCCTTGTCTTCTCTGCAGGAGTACCACAACCTCCGCGCAGCCGCCTTCAACTCCCAGACCCAGGAGTTTAATCAGAAAGCCACTGATCTGACCGAGAGCCGGAGTAAGCGCTCTGTTTTTCTTTTAAGTGGGGGTGCGTCAGCGCACCCAATGGGTGTAGTCCCCGAGATTCGGGCCGACTACCGAGTAGTCGGGTCAGATCTTTTCCTGACGACTTCTTTCTTTATATTGCAGTGGCCAATGCCGACTTGAGGAGCCAGCTGAGCGGAGCCCAGACCGCCCTTCGTGCCAAGGAAGCCGAGTGCACCGCCCTGGCTCAAGAGCGTGACCGCCTGGCCAAGAGGTTGGCCGACCAGGAGGAAAGCCACAGGGGGCCCTGAAGGCGGCGCGGGACAGCGAGGCCGCCCTCAAAGCCGAGTATGAGACCGAGGCGGAAAACTGGGCCGAGATGAGGCAGGAGCTGAGCCAAGGCTACAACCGGGTGGAAGACTTGATTGACGGTAGGCCGCCTTCTTCTTTGCTTCCTTGCCTGCCTTCTACTATTTGATTCATTTTTTAATTTTGTGTCGCTGCTTTCCCCTTTGCGCATATTACTTCCCCGGCTACTCAGCCGCCGCCACCCAAGCCATCGAGGCCTACCGTAACACGCGACGGCAGGCGGGGGCCGAGATTGCGCCGAATGCCAGCCGGTCACTTGAGGAGCAGCTTCTGGGCTTTCAAGCCCGCCTGCAGCCGGCCCATCGCATGCTCTGCCGTCTTCAGCGCGCCAGAGTGCAAGTGCTGGCTGCCCTCTGGCCTGGCGAGGTGATTCTGCGCACCCCAAGTCGGACCGCCGACTGGCTGGAGGTCGCAGTCGGCCGCTTCGAGGCTTTTGAAGGCGTCAGCGGCCCACTCCTGTGCTGGGCGGGCTCTGGAGTTTGTCTGGGCTTGGTATCCTGGGCTGAACTTGGACCAGCTGAGCACCTGGCAGCAGGAGGCTGACGAGGAGCTGGAGGCAGTGCGGCCGGCTATCATCCAGCGTGCCTCGGCGATCACCGAGTATACCGATACCAGCGCCTTTGCTCCTGAGGTGGATGATACCGGCGTCGCTCAGCCAGAGGAGTGGTTCGGGCTGAACCCGGCCGAAGGTGAGGACTCGGCGGAGGAGATTGCCTTCAGTGATGAGGGCGAAGAGGAAGAGGGAGAGGACAACGAAGACGCTACGCCGGATGGTGAAGCGACCAGCCCGCCTCAGCCCGATTGTGCTTCTAGCAACGATGCCGAGACTCGCCAGCCGGTCACTCCTCCAGCCGGCACCGCCGACTCCGCGAACCTTCCCCACTCGCCTGTTGCTCCCCTGGCTTGATCCGCCGTCCTAGATTTCCTGCTTGTTACTTCTTTGAACAATCTTTAAATTTGCGCAGTTCCACCCACTGGGTGTGTATTCAGACTATGTTGAATGCTGGCCTTTCGAAGGTCTTTTTGTGTAAATATTATGCATGTGTTTGGCTTCCGCTTATGTTTGCTTTTTATCCTTTGGCTTTTTCCTTTGCCGCCTTCCCTTGGCCGCCGCCTTCCCAGCCGGACAGCTGCTCTGCAGTCTGCGGCCGGAGAAGGACTTGGTCGTTTTTGGGAAGGCAAGTACTTGAGCTTTCTCATATTGCAGCAAGGTGAGCGGGAAGCCGGCCAGCCGACTCCTCTAGTAGTCGGCTGGCGGGGTGGGAGGCCGGCTCGTGTTATATAAGTTCGTTAGTCCTTAGCCATTTTTTCGCGTGGGCATCCTTTCCTGCCCTTGGCTCTTGCCAGTCGGACAGTCGTTTCTTCGAGCTGCGACTTTTGGCAAGAGGGGGCTTGGGTGCCGGCACACTACTTGTCTAGCTGCAGGTGGAACTTCAAATATAACTTGAGGCAGCGAGTCCACGGGCCGATTGGTCGAACCCGGTGCCGGATGAAGAAAGCAAGTGTAGCAACATAATCGTATGCGTGATACTCATCTTTCATAGATAAAAGAGGGTAGTCCCCGAGTACTCCTCGGGGCACCCCTTGTCTCGTACTTAGTACAAAAAGGTAGCGTGCTACGTACTGCTTTTTAACTGTAAAATCTTTGGAGGAGATTGGCATTCCACGGTCGGGCCGACTCCTTGCCGGAATCGTCTCTCTTGCGTGCCTTCGGCTTCTGCGCGTCGATTAGGTAGTAGGAGTTGTTGCCTAAAGCTCTGCTGATGATGAAGGGGCCCTCCCAAGGGGCCGAGAGCTTGTGCTGGCCGGCTGTTCGCTGGATCAGCCGGAGCACAAGGTCTCCCTCTTGGAAAGATCTTGGCTTGACCTTCCGGCTGTGGTAGCGGCGCAGACCCTGCTGATAGATGGCAGACCGACTGAGAGCTAACAGCCGGCCCTCTTCCAGCAGGTCGACGTCGTCTTCTCGTGCTTCCTTGGCTTCCGCCTCTGTGTACATGCGGACCCGAGGCGAGTCGAACTCGATGTTAGTTGGGATGACGGCCTCGGCACAATATACAAGGAAAAAAGGGGTGAAGCCGGTCGATCTGTTTGGGGTAGTGCGCAAACTCCAGAGGACGGCCGGCAGCTCGTCCAGCCAGCAGCTGGCCGAACGCTCCAGTGGTACGACTAGTCAGGGCTTGATGCCGGAGAGGATGAGGCCGTTTGCTCGCTCGACCTGGGCGTTTGACTGCGGGTGGGCAATGGATGCTAGGTCCAGCCAGATGCCGCGTGTTGTGCAGAAACGTGCCAGTGCTCCCTTTGCAAAATTTGTGCCGTTTTCGGTGATGATGCTATGCGGTAGGCCATACCGGGTTATAATATCTGCGATGAATGTGACGGCAGTCGGCCCATTCAGCTTTTTGATCGGCTTTGCCTCAATCCACTTGGTAAATTTGTCCACAGTGACAAGCAGATGTGTCATGCCACCGCATGCCGTCTTGAGCGGGCCCACCATGTCTAGCCCCCAGACGGCAAAGGGCCAGGTGAGGGGGATGGTCTTGAGTGCAGAAGCCGGCAGGTGTTGCTTGGAGCTGAAAACTTGGCACCCTTTGCAGTTTTTGACTAGTTCCTTGGCGTCTTCCAAGGCAGTCGGCCAGAAAAATCCGTGGCGAAAAGCCTTGGCGACGAGTGATCTTGAGGCTGCGTGGTGGCCGCATTCGCCTTGGTGGATGTCCCTGAGGATTGTTGTGCCCTTCTCTGGTTCGATGCAGCGCTGGAAGACTCCAGTGACGCTGCGCCTAACAAGCTCTCTGTTGACGATTGTGTACGCTCCAGCTCGGCGTTGAACTTATCTTGCCGAGATCTCGTCGGTTGGCAGCTCTCTGTTTACTAAGAAGTTGAGGATGGGCTGGGCCCAGGATGGAGCTGTGACTTCTTCTATTGTCAGGATGGCCACTGTGATAGGGGCGGGTGGGCTGGGTAGTGAAGAGTTGGGGCCGGAGTCGGCCATCGCCTGTTGTGTTGATGTAGTCCCCGGTCCGGCTGCAGTAGTCCCCGGGCCGAGTTCTGAATTCCCCGGGCTGGGTGCGACTATGGCAGTCCCCGGGCCGCCTGTTGGACTCCCCGCGCCACCTGCTTGGTTTCCCAAGTCGGATCCGACTGCGTTGGGGTCAGGCGGCACGAAGATGGAATCAGATTCTGGAGACGGCTTGAGGAGTCGGTGGAGAGAAACGCTGACTGGTATGGCTTGCCGGGTGGATCCTACTCGTGCCAGGGCATCTGCTTGCATGTTGTCGGCACGTGGTACATGAAGGAACTCACATCCCTCAAAATATCCACTGATTTGCTGGACGAGGAAACGATAGCTCGCCATGTTTGCGTCTTTGGCGTCCCAGTCACCGGATGACTGTTGGACCACCAAATCCGAGTCGCCATAGCACAAGATCCGGCGGATGCCGAGTTCTTTGGCTAGCCGGAGCCCGTGTATGAGCGCCTCGTACTCGGCCACATAGTTGGAGGCGGCAAAATGAATTTGCAATGTATACTTGAGCTTGTCGCCCTTGGGAGAGGTGAGGACGATGCCAGCTCACAAGCCGGTGTGCATCTTGGACCCATCGAAGTGCATCCGCCAGTGAGTGGAGTCGGGAGCCGGTGGCAGGTATTGTGTTTCGGCCCAATCGACGAGGAAGTCGGCCAGTGCGTGGGACTTAATGGCGGTGCGGGGCTGGTAGAAGATCGCGTAGGGGGCCAACTCAATGGCCCATTTGGCCACTTGGCCGGATGCATCCCGGCTGCCTATGATCTCATCAAGCGGGGCAGTACATATGACCGTAATGGGGTGCTCTTGAAAATAGGGCTTGAGCTTCTTGGCAGCGAAGTACACACCATAGCACATCTTCTGGTAGTGTGGGTAGTTCTGCTTCGAGGTGGATAAGACTTCGCTTAAATAATACACCGGCCTCTGAACCGGCTGAGCCCGGCCTTGTTCCGGGCGTTGGACTATGATGACGTGCTGACCACCCGGCTAGTAGCGGCAATGTAAAGGAGCATGGGCTCCTTTTCAGCCGGTGCCGCCAAGACAGGCGGCGTGGTCAACATCTTCTTTAGCTCCTGGAAGGCTTGGTCCGCCTGGTCGTTCCACTTGAAATGAGTGGACTTTTTCATGAGTCAGTAGAGGGGGAGGGCCTTCTCTCCAAGCCGGCTGATGAAGCGGTTCAGGGAAGCCAAGCATGCGGTGAACTTCTGGACATCCCGCAGCTTGGTGGGAATCTCCATTCTCTCTATGGCCTTGATCTTTATTAGGTTGCACTCGATGCCGCGTTCGGAGACCAGGAAGCCTAGGAGCTGGCCAGCTGGTACTCCTAACATGCATTTCTCGGGGTTGAGCTTGATTTGGAATCGGCGCAAGTTTTCAAATGTTTCTCTAAGGTCTTCCAGCAAAGTGCCGCGCTTCTCTGTCTTCACCACAATATCGTCTACATAGACATGAGCATTTCTGTCAAGCTGTTTGAGGAGGCATTTCTGCATGCAACGCTGAAAAGTGGCACCGGCATTTCTCAAGCCGAATGTCATAGTCAGGTAGCAGAAGGCTCCGAATGGTGTGATGAAGGCGGTTTTCAGGCGGTCAGCTGGATCCAGCTTTATCTGGTGGTAGCCTGAGTAAGCATGCAAGAAGCTCAACAGCTCGCATCCGGCTATGGAGTCTATTACGTGATCAATCCTTGGCAAGGCAAAGGGGTCTTTGGGGCAAGCCTTGTTGAGGCTAGTGTAGTCTATACACATGCGCCACTTGTTGTTTTTCTTCAGCACGAGGACCGGGTTGGCGAGCCATTCTGGGAAGAAAACTTCCATAATGAAGCCGGCTGCCAGAACCCGGGCTATCTCTTCTCCCACAATCCTTCTCTTCTCCTCCCATAACCGGCGAAGAGGCTGTTTGACTGGTTTCGCACCTTCTCGGACATGTAGCTTGTGCTCGGCGAATTCCTTCGGCACACCCGGCATGTCCTTGGGGGACCATGCGAAAATGTCCCAATTCTCACAGAGGAAATCGGCGCGCTCGCCTTCCTATTTTCTGTCCAGGTTTGCCCCGATGGTGGCAAACCTTTCTGGGTGATCTGGGTCCAGGGGTACCCTCTTTGTTTCTTTGGCCGCCTGAAAGGAACCTTGGGCACCACACTCCTTGGGGTCGGGGGACAGGGCCGGCTGCTTGCCGGTCATGGCCACGACTCGGTCCAGTATCTTCTTCTCTTCAGTAATTACAAGGGACTCGGCCAGCCGGCTGCTGGCAGCCACGCACTCGGAGGATTTCTTGTAGTCTCCGGCTATGGTGATGATGCCCTTGGAACTTGGTATCTTCATCTTGAGGTAGGCGTAATGGGGTACAGCCATGAACTTGGCCAGGGCAGGTCGGCCAAGCAACGCGTGGTAAGGGCTCTCTAGATCCACCACTTCAGACCAAACTGCCTCTCGGCGGAAATGATCCTTGTCCCCGAAGAGGACATCTATCTTGATCTTGCCGATTGGGGAGTAGGACAAGCCGGGTACGATGCCATGGAACACAGTCCGACTGGGCATGAGCTGCTTTGACTTGATGCTCAGCTTCTCCATGGTGTCGCGGTATAGGATATTGATGCTGCTCCCACCATCTATCAGCACACAGGAGAAATGGGTGGCTCGCCTTTCCGTAGCGAGGGTGGCGTCCAGAACCAATGCGTAGGAGCCGGGAGATGGCATGTTGCACATCATACCATGGGTTTCATGAATCACCATATCTACAGATTCGTCGACACAGCTTGTTGCCAGATAATCTTCAGTGTGTGAAAGGCATCAAGCTTCCATGCGATGGATGGCTTTTGCAAACGCGACATGCGGCGATGTAGTTCATGCCAACAGCAAATATGCAAAACTTGATTCGTGCTGATATCTAGACTGAGCCATGTATTCTGCTGCTATAGCACAACCCTCTTTTGTTGGATATTATGTACTGTTGTTTGTTTGAAGCACTCCTCTGGTTTGAAGGATAGATACCTTCCTGGGATCAAGTGCATCCTAACTCACCTGCGTAGGATGTACTGATAATGATGATGGAGATGATGTGCAGAAGCCATATATGCTACTTGTTAGTTAAACCTATGTATAAATTGTGACACTAAATACGACTAGTAAGTAGTACAGTAGCAGTACTAGTATACGTCGGTCAAATTATTCATCATGTCCACACATTGAATTGATGTGACAACATGCTGTGCGTGAGGTGACACAAGAATCCCGGCAGCGTGTTCGGGTATTCTGGACTTCATATTTGGAGTACCACTTATCTGTCGAAATCTTTCATCATTCACTTAAAACAGTCGATTGATCATACATTGAGTACCATATAACTGGAATTACCGATGCAAGTCGAAGAAGGATTGGTTGATGCTGCTGGCTGGCGTCAAGTTCGATTCCACGGATCTGGAGCACCTTGAGGCCAAAGTGAGTGCTGACAGCGCGAGATTTCAGTCTCTCATCGATTTGTTCATACCAACCATCGACAGCGAGCACGACATATGCTACACCCAACCTGAGAAACTTCCAGGTAAGACACCGATCGGCCGTCTACTTAAACAAACATATTCCTTTGTTTATAGCTCTATTTTTCTTTTTAGACGCAGACCTAGTGAAGCAATTACAATTTGACAGTTAATAAAAAGTGAAACAAGTGACTGCAACATGCCAAAGATGTTATGAAAATGCCAACTAGGTACACTAAAACCTGTATTCCACAATACTGCAGGTATCATACTGAGTGGCCTAAGGAAGCATTTCTTCCAGCGCAATTCCAGGGCATTCAAAAGGGGCATGTGGACGCGTCGCAAGATACATTCGGAGTGCGGCATGCACGCGATGTGGCACAAGACCAGCAATACCTTGCCCGTGATGGTGAACGGCCTACAGACAAGCAGCAAAAAAGGTTCTGTTGCTGCACACCAACAAGAACTTCGACCAGTAGAGGACCAACTGGGTGATGCACCAGTACCACCTCGGGGACCTGGAGCAAGAGAAGGAGCGGGAGCTGGTCCTCTGCAAGATTTTCAACGAGACGAACACTAGGGCCAGGAGTAAAAACATTATAAGTTAGTTTGGTATTGGTAGTTGTACTACCTTGTCGTTCGCAAGTTGGTATTGTTGTTAACGATATTTTGGTATGAACTTGCATTTGCTTCCAACCATCATGTCGAGGGTCGACGTGGATATAAAGCTGAATCATTTGTTTTGAAACGAATTTTCAGACGCCTGATTTTTATTTCATGGGTAGCATAAGCACCCGCCGTTGGAATTCCCAGTTCTCCAATTTTTTCGAAACAAGTGCATGCACTTATTATCACGATAAAAAACAATATCCGTGCTGCATCCTAGTTATCAGTCTGTACTTGCAAAATTCTCTCGTTTATTGAGCACGTATATTGTTTTTTCAGGTCGAGCAAGTTTCAACTGGGTTGTAGACTGCCCAGGGTTGGTTTTATTTTTAACAGGCCCAACCCATGAAGACAACGGGGCACAAAGATCCAACAGGTATCTACTGGCCTCTGGCCCGCCAACGTTAGTTATATTTTGTCTTACAACATCCGCAGGCAGTTTTTTTTACTGAATCAAACACACAGCCCAGTTCTATTATCCTCTTGAAACGCATGGCCTACATCCGTTTTCTAATCTCTACCTATAGTTTTACTAGTTCATATACACGTATCATTATATTGAAAACACATAAAATTCCCTTTTCATATTTACATCCTTATTTTTGCTGTTTTTTCCCACCGAACGCTGATTTTTTTACCACTAGTTTTCCCTTAAACCAACTCAATTGTCCCACGTCTTATTTTCTTACAAAAACAAAACTATTTTTTTGGCAAATCAATAAGTTCTTAAAAAATGTTTATCATTTCGGGATTACAACAGTTCGGATTGCACCGAAATATGCAGAATAGGTTGAACTTTTTGACCGTGGTCCTGGGCAGAAAATGGGCTGTAATAAATTACTTAAGAATTAGCAAATGGGCTGCAAATTATAAAAAATAGCAAATGGGCTTTATGTTGTCTGCCACAGATATGGAGGCTGACTTGTGGGCCTACTAAGTTCATGCGTCCATGATACGTCTCCAATGTATCTATAATTTTTTATTGCTCCATGCTATATTATCTACTGTTTTGGACTATATTGGGCTTTATTTTCCACTTTTATATTATTTTTGGGACTAACCTATTAAGCGGAGGCCCAGCCCAGAATTGCTGTTTTTTTCCTATTTCAGTATTTCGAAGAAATAGAATATCAAACGGAGTCCAAACGGAATAAAACCTTCGGGAACGTGATTTTCTCACCGAACGTGATCCAGGAGACTTGGACCCTACTCCAAGGAGTCAAAGAGGCGGTCACGAGGGTGGGGGCGCCCCCCCCTAGGGCGCGCCCCCTGCCTCGTGGGCCCCTCGATGCTCCACCAACGTACTACTTCCTCCTATATATACCTACGTACCCCCAAACGATCAGATACGGAGCCAAAAAACCTAATTCCACCGCCGCAACTTTCTGTATCCATGAGATCCCATCTTGGGGCCTATTTCGGAGCTTCGCCGGAAGAGGGCCGTCATCACGGAGGGCTTCTACATCATCATAGCCTCTCCGATGAAGTGTGAGTAGTTTACCTCAGACCTTCGGGTCCATAGTTAGTAGCTAGATGGCTTCTTCTCTCTTTTTGGATCTCAATACAAAGTTCTCCCCCTCTCTTGTGGAGATATATTCGATGTAATCTTCTTTTTGCGGTGTGTTTGTTGAGATCGATGAATTGTGGGTTTATGATCAAGTCTATCTATGAATAATATTTGAATCTTCTATGAATTGTTTTATGTATGATTGGTTATCTTTGCAAGTCTCTTTGAATTATCCGTTTGGTTTGGCCAACTAGATTGGTAGTTCTTGCCATGGGAGAAGTGCTTAGCTTTGGGTTCGATCTTGCGGTGTCCTTTCCCAGTGACAGAAGGGGCAGCAAGGCACGTATTGCATCGTTGCCATCGAGGATAACAAGATGGGGTTTATTTCATATTGCATGAATTTATCTCTCTACATCATGTCATCTTGCTTAAGGTGTTACTCTGTTTTTAACTTAATACTCTGGATGCATGCTGGATAGCGGTCGATGAGTGGAGTAATAGTAGTAGATGCAGAATCATTTCGGTCTACTTGTCACGGACGTGATGCCTATATACATGATCATGCCTAGATATTCTCATGACTATGCTCAATTCTGTCAATTGCTCAACAGTAATTTGTTCACCCACCGTAGAATACTTATGCTCTTGAGAGAAGCCACTAGTGAAACCTATGGCCCCCGGGTCTATTCTCATCATATCAATCTCCATCACTTTAATCTTGCTTTGCTTTTTACTTTACCTTTACTTTTTTACTTTGCATCTTCATACCAAAAATACCAAAAATATTATATCTATCAGATCTCACTCTCGTAAGTGACCGTGAAGGGATTGACAACCCCTAATCACGTTGGTTGCGAGTAGCTATCGTTTTGTGCAGGTACGAGGGACTTGAGCGTGGCCTCCTAATGGATTGATACCTTGGTTCTCAAAAACTGAGGGAAATACTTACGCTACTCTGCTGCATCATCCCTTCCTCTTCAGGGAAAACCAACGCAAGCTCAAGAC
Organism: Triticum urartu; assembly: GCF_056163025.1. NCBI lineage: Eukaryota > Viridiplantae > Streptophyta > Magnoliopsida > Poales > Poaceae > Triticum > Triticum urartu. The sequence goes on from NC_141874.1 coordinate 536,884,430, forward strand.
GTAGCAGTACACAAGGTTTCTCAAAAAAGAAACTTAGTTAACAATCGACTCTACCAGCATCAGACCGTTAGATGTCAATCTAACGGCAATCGTGCTTCTTCAGTCTCTGATCTTCCTGCCCCAGCCGCCCAAACCAGCACCGTCCGAACCGCCTGCTCTCGCCTCCCGTGGCCGGCAGTGCTGCCGGGCAGGCCTCACGGCCCCATCATACTCGCATCCCTATCATGTCTATCCCTCTACTCACCCACACCTCCTGTTATTTTCCGGTGACGGCAGCCGAACCAGTCAACCCTCATACTCTCCACCGCGTGGGCAGCCATTGCCGTGTCTTCCCCGGCTCAGTGTCGTTCCCTTCGTAGGACTCGCCGTCGTCCACCGCCCTGGTGCTCTCGGCGCGGCGTGGTCAACAATGTCCATCCAACGGCTGTAGTTCTTCTTCAACCTCTGGTCTTCTTGCCCCAGCCGCCCAAAGCAGCGCCGGTCTTGCCGCATGCTCTTGCCTCCCATGGCCGGCTGTGGTGCCTCGGAGGCCTCACCATACCCATACTACTCCCACTGCTGGCCAGGCCATCCCTCCACTCACCCACTCCCCCTGTTATTCTGCGGCGACGGCAGCCTCACACTGCAGCCGAACCAGTGAACCCTCGTACTCCTCTCCGCGTGGGCATCCACTGCGGCATCTTCCCTGGCTCCACGTCGTCCCCTTCCTAGGCCTCACCGTTTTACACCGCCGTGGGGCTCTCGGCACAGCATGGTCAATGTGGTCAACGACCGACTTCCATCGGAAGAGTACTGTACGTGGAGAGGCTGACAGCTGGGTCCACTGCAGCCGCAAGGAAGTGCCTCCTTATTACGCGCAAAATAATTATTCCTCCACATGACAGCAGGGACCCACCAGACGGGCCACCAGTATTTCGCAAAAAAAACGTTTCCCCTGACTCCTGGGACCCACCGGACGGGCCACCGTATTTCATGAAAAAAACGTTTGCCCCTGACTGCTGGGACCCACCGGACGGACCACCGTATTTCGCGAAAAAACGTTCCCCCGGGTGTCAGCTCGGACCCACCGGAAGTGCCTCCTTATTACGCACAGAAAAATGAATACTCCCCCTGCTAGTTGGGACCCACCATGGTGGGAGGCTGACTTGTGGGCCTACTAAGTTGACGGGGACGGAGGGCTTTGTCAACTTAGTCAATATGAACGATTCTTGCTCCAGTGACCGTACGATGTCCATCCAACGGCCATCGTGCTTCTTCAATCTCTGCTCTTCCTACTCCAGTCGCTCAAACAAGCGCCGGCGGGACTGCCTGCTCCCTCCTCCCCGCGGCCGGCTCTGCTGCCGCGCAGGCCTCACCGCCCCACCATACTCCCATCGCTTTCCTAGCCATCCCTCTACTCACCCACACCTGCTGTTATTCTCCGACGACGGCAGAGGAACCAGTAAACCCTCGTACAGTTGTACTCCCCTCTGTGTGGGAAACAACTGCCGAGTCTTCCCTGCCTCCGTGTCGTTCCCTTCCTAGACCTCGTCGTCGTCCACCGCCCTGGTGCTCTCGGCGTGGCCTGGTCAACCTGGTCAACGACCAACATGCATCTGAAGTGGACAGTACGTGGAGAGGCCGACAGCTGGGTCCACGGCCGCACGCAAGGAAATGCCTCCTTATTACGCGCAAAATAATGATTCCTCCACCTGACATCAGGGACCTGTCGGGACCCCTATCCTAGGTCACACCGATCTAGCAAGTAACACTTCATATCACTTTGCGGCCTCACGCACGGTATTCCCACGGGTGCCACCTTACCTGGCCTGGGACCGTTTGCGCCTTTTGGCTCACGTATATGATAGTGTCACTAGCATCCATATGACAGAGAACCCGGGCCGACATGACTAGTCGTGAACCCAAAGTAGCACTAACTTACAGGGACAGGCATACATGAATCAACCTCGAGCATGTCGGTCAACAGCGTATGAATCCGGGCTGTAGCACTGGGCTAACAGGACTCCGGGAACCCGGACTGTAGCAGGCTAGGCAGGACTCCGGATGTCACCGCGGGACATTTCCCCGAAGGGACAGACACAGGAAAGAAGTGAATCACATGCCGGCCAGTCAAGTGTTCTGGAGCAGTATTGCTGGGCTAGCAGGACTCCGGTGAACCGGGCTGTAGCAGACTACTATGGCTCATGGAAGCACAAGACTACATTTCCCCTTAAGAGAGGCTACAAGAGGTAAACAACTAGGTTGTCGGATCCCACACATAGCAATACACGTTACACGTACGCATAACATGCAAGTATGTGTTATACAACATGACATCACAACATAACTCAAACTCATATAGATAAGGGCCCAGAAGAGCCACATAGCATTCAATACAAACAAGGGTCTCATGACCCATCATTCAGAGCATACAAGCAACGAAAGCATTACATGTCTGAGTATAGACAACTACAAAGGAAAATACTAAGAAGCCTGACTAAACACGACCCTCCCAAGGGTACAAGATCGTAGCTGGGATACAAGCTACTTGTCGAAGTCACTAGTGTAACCAACTGCAAAACATAAATAAGCAAACGTGAGTACAAAGGTACTCAGCAAGTCTTACATCAGAACTATCTACATATGCAACATTATCAACAAGGGGGGGGTCATGGAGTTAACAGCATCAAGCCAGCTTTGACTCAGTGGCTAATCAATACTACGAGTATCAAAAACTTCTTTGAGGTGAGAAGACGCACACGAGTCCACATATTCACCATATCAATAATCCACTATGGATCCGTTCCCGTCTCCCTACAAGAAGGCCATCCATAGCACTCACGCTTATCTTGCAGATTTTAGAGTATCCACTTCAAGTTGTCTATGTACTACATAAGTTCTCCAAGTTTCCATATCCGAGGAAAATGGCTATTCGAATAGATAATATTGACCCTGCAGGGGTGTACTTCTTCACACACGCTCTCGCCACTTATAGCCCTGTACACGTCATGTACCTTGGCAACCTTCAAGAGTTAGCCGGGCGAGGGTGTCGGCCACGACCTGACTAACCACACAAGTCTCTTGTCCAGGTTTATCGCCTATTCGGGTTCCATCAGCAAGGAGATCCGGCCGGGGTGCCGCTCATGGCCCCAAACGATGTGTGCAGGGTTCCCAAGCCCACCATTCGGGTGCCACTTGGTACACCGTGCCACGGTGCCTAGTCTGTCCCAAGCCTGTCCTGTCGTACACCACCTGGTAGACAAGTAGCACTACCTACAAACACCAGAAACTAGTTGCAACTCCTGGACAGAGATCAAGTGGATTAATAAGCCGAGAGGGGCCGGATAACCGGAACCCAATGTGTGGTAGTAACTGGACTTGGATAACATACACATAACTCAGTTCTTAAGGATGGTTCCAATGAGACAACCCATCATGTACTCCTACATGGCCTCTCATCTCTACCTTTACCAAAATGTGTTCACACACTTAGCCTTTATCGGTAGGACATGTTCACCACTCCGATTCATTCCCGATGAATCAGACCTGACACAACTCTAAGCATAGCTGGCATAAAGAAAGCAAGCATGGATGAGCAGGCACATCAAGGCTCAAGCAACTCCTACTCATGCTAGTGGGTTTCAACTATTTACTGTGACAATGACAGGTCATGCAGAGGAATGGGTTCAGCTACCGCAGCAGAGAGTAGCAGTTTGAATTGTTGTTGTCCTAATGCAGTAAAAGGAGCAGGAGCGAGAGAGTGGGATTTATCGAAATGCTTAAGGGGGGTTGCTTGCCTGATAGAACGACGAAGGGGTACGGCTCCTATGACAGGTACTCGGGAACACCTTCCGGAGTGGAACCTATCAAGAAGAAACGGTGCCGGCGATCAACACACAAACAAATGCAACAAAATGATGCATGAACATGACATGTGCAAATGCTAGGGTTTGGGCTAATGTAAGTTGCTACCAATTGGTTGAAGCCCATTTGAATCAAAGATTCAAATGCAAATTCAAAATGAAGCATTTAAAATGCCCATATTATGTTTTCACTTATACAGCATGTATAAGTTGGTTTTTCATGCATGTAACTGGAATAAATGGATTCCTTGCATTTTTTTATGATTTTTCATATATAAATTATTTCATTCTGAGCTACGGTCTAATTTCTAGGAATTTTAGAAGTTTTAAATATTTTCTGAAATTCTCTCAATTATTTAAAATCCAGAAAATCAATTACTGCATCAGCGTGACGTCACAGAGGCGTCAGCAGGGCTGACCAGGTCAAACCTGACGTGTGGGGGCCACACGTCAGTGACACTGGGGTTAACCCCGAGTCAAACCTGGGCTGATTAGCTTTGACTAAGCCCTGGGGCCCACTGGTCAGTCTCAGGGGGGGTAATTAGAAGGGGGGTTAAGCACTAATTAAGCTGCCACGTCAGCGCCCGCCGGAGTTGGCCGGCGGCGACCAAACCGCGCGGCGGTGCTTCGCCGGAACGCACTTCAGGCGGCGGAAGAGCACGCGGGGACTACCAATCGGCAGCCCGCGCTTGACCGCATCCACCTGGGCATGGGGGAGGTCGCGGGGACAGCGGAGCTCGCCGGAGCAGGGCTCGCGGCGGCGGCCGGAGCTCGGTTGATGCGGGTTAGGCACTGCAGGGTGCTAGGCGGGCTGCGGTTTGGCCCATTCGGTTGCTGGGGACGCAATGAGCATGGCGACGTGCTCAGAAGCAGTTGGCAGCAGTTGTGAACGCGGCGGCAGGAGCATCTCGGGCTCGTCGAAACGGCGACTGTCGGTGTCAAAACAAGCGGATCTCGGGTAGGGGGTCCCGAACTGTGCGTCTAGGCCGGATGTTACAGGAGCCAAGGGACACGAAGTTTTACCCAGGTTCGGGCCCTCTCGATGGAGGTAAAACCCTACGTCCTGCTTTGATTAATATTGATGATATGGGTAGTACAAGAGTAGATCTACCACGAGATCGAAGAGGCTAAACCCTAGAAGCTAGCCTATGGTATGATTGTTGATGTGTATGTTGTCCTACGGACTAAAACGCTCCAGTTTATATAGACACCGGAGAGGGTTAGGGTTACACAAAGTCGGTTACAATGGTAGGAGATCTACATATCCGTATCGCCAACCTTTCCTTCCACACCAAGGAAAGTCCCTTCCGGACATGGGACGGAGTCTTTAATCTTGTATCTTCATAATCCAAGAGTCCGGCTGAAGGTATAGTCCGGCTATCCGAACACCCCCTAATCCAGGACTCCCTCAGTAGCCCCTGAACCAGGCTTCAATGACGATGAGTCCGGCGCGCAGATTGTCTTCGGCATTGCAAGGCGGGTTCTCCCCGAAATTCTGTGTACCTGTTGAATAAAGTCCGGTTTCTTGTAGATGTTGCGCTCCTTGGCTTCTATGCCCAATAATGGCCGCTTCCCACGTGTCAAACAAATATGAAAAGTCTGAGTGTTTTTACATCCACACCCCTAGCCGCGTAAATGAGCTGCCCTATTTAAGGGGACGAGGATTTAGATCCAAACCACACCTTCTCCCCTTCGCGAGTGTTCATCAGAGCGCATCCGACAAAGGTCCATTCCACCATGGCCAGCCGTCGCAACTCCTCCCCTCGCCCTTCCAGCCCTAAGCCTGGATATTGGGAGAGATGCTCCATCCCGCATAGCGAGCTAGTGACGCTCCAGACCAAGGGATTTCTCCCCCGGGCCTATATGGTCCCGGTTCGAGCCGGTCTTGTCGTCTATAACGGCGGAGAGCAAGCAGAGAGTGCCCCTAATCCCTCCAAAGGAGAGCGGGTGTGCCTCGTCCCTTATTTAATAAGGGGGCTCGGATTTCCAATCCATCCATTTATCCGGGGGCTGCTGGAGTTCTACGGCCTCCAGCTACATAATCTCACGCCTACCTCCGTATTGCATATCGCGGGCTTTGTAGCCCTCTGTGAGCTGTTCTTGGGTGTTGAGGCTCATTTCGGGCTGTGGAAAGAACTATTCTGCCTCGTGCCCCGTTCCAAGAAGGGGTCAATGTATCAAGTGGGCGGAGCCGAAGTGTGGCGCATCGCCGGGACCGGATATCTGTCCGGAACCCCAAAGAAGGCGGCCGAAGACTGGCCCTCGGAATGGTTTTATATAGAAGACGTCCCGCTGCAGGATCCTGTCCGGATCGGCCTCCCCAAATTCAACAGTGCTCCCTTAAAGAAGCGCTTAAGCTAGCGCCCACGGAGCCCTCAGAGGGAAAGTGACAGGGACATCATTTACCTGATGGGCCGAATAAGATTGTTAGCCCATTCCGTACTAACCATGATCGGGGTTATGGCCGAATGCATTATGCGGGGGGTGCAGCCGCTTCAGTATAGAAGCCACCCCATGTGGAACTTCAACGGGGAGGACGACGCCACCCGCTACGGCCGTAAGGGGCCGGATTCAGCTGCCGCTCTACTAAAGATCTTGTCCACTTTGTATAAGGGAGAAGGGGAGGAATTTCTGCGCGTCAACTCTCAGGGTGGATTCTCCATGCACAATCCCCCAAGCTGGGTAAGCGGCCGTATTTACTTGTCCATCCGTTTTGTATTCCCATTGTTAAATATTCAGTCTGACGACTTCAACGCAGGAACTGCGCCGGGATGTTAAGGAAATAAGCAGCCCTCCTCCACAACCCGAGGACCCAGGACGGTCCCTCGACCCGGTCTCTCAAGAGGATCCGGACATATCTGTGGAGCTGATTGATGGAGTGTTCCATCAATTGAGTAAGGACAACGCCTTGGTGGCCATTACGGCCGATTACCCAGGGCTAATCCTGACCCCCAGGTAACTGAGATCGAAGTCCCAGTACCCCGAATAGGTGTCCGCCCACTCGTGTTTTCAGTTTCCTGATTACAACCGAACTTTGCAGGGGAGGTTTTTAAGGCGGAAGGCCGAACCTGCGGCGACAAGCCAACGAGGGGCCGTAGGGCCCCGCGGGCAGAAAAGAAGTGCAGTCCGGACCGAGGCGTCAGCGCAAAGGTATGGCGCGCCCCCTAATCCCAGGTGTTATACCTTCGAGGCACATTGACACTCGCGCTCTCTTCAGGACAAAGAGACCTCGCCGGACTATATCCGGAGAGGCTTCCAATCGCGCCTCCACCAGCCAGGCTCCAAAGCCTGGTCCGGAGGCGGAGGCGAACGCAAGGCGCGCGCCAGACGCTCCTCCGACGGAGGATGTGGATGGGTTGTCTGCCACTAATTCTGAGGTGGAGAGTGCCATGAACCATAGGCGTCGCCAGACAATTCTTCGCGACGCTTGTTTCTCCCAAGGGGTGTTAGATGCCTTCAACTCGGGAGATGCGTACCTCCGTGCCGCTCAAAATGGTCTCGCCAGAGCCACGGAGCAATATGTAAAAGACATATGGGTAAGAACATTCTGGTAATTATACATATACCAGTAGCCCCCGAGACTTGAAACAGTTAGAATAACTGATTTAAGGATCATTTGTTATGCAGGTTCTTACAGAAAAGAATTCCCTACTGTCCAAGGAGCTGGAAGAGTGCAAAGCCCAACTTGAGGCCGCACTAGCCGCAGCAGGGGAGCCCAAGGAGACCCCTCTGGTAATATACACTTCGAAAGATAAGTATTTTGCGAAGCATGGCATGGGTGCGAATCTGACAAATGAAATTGCAGATGGCGCCGGATTGAATCCGGAAAGGAAACACCTCCTACGCCAGCTAAAGGCTGGTGAGAAGGTGCTGACAAAGGTGAGGCAGGAGAAGAACGATCTCCAAGATGCCAACACCAAGCTGGGCGTCGAGCTGAAAGATGTTCGTGCCCAGCTGTCAGACTCCGTGAAGGAGAATCAGCGGCTTCGGCGCGGCATATTTAGTAAGTGCTTGAACGAACCTTTGAAAGAAAGTTCGGCGGGGAAGTCGACTAACAGAGCAATGTCTGTAGGTGTGCTTACAGGTCGTCCTGCAGAGGAGATGCCCGGTTCTACGGGTGACCTTCTTCCCGAGATCTCGCAACTGCTCGATTGAGTTCGGTAGGCAATGCAAGGCATCGCCCAGGCCCTGTGGCCATCCGTCTCCATGCCCGAAGGTCTTGGAGAGCTTGCGGAGAAGCTAAAGGGAGCACGGCGGCGCTTCCACTTGTGGAAGATATCAGCCTGCCGTCAAGGTGCTAGGGAGGCCTGGGCCATGGTGAAGACGCGGTATGCAAAGGCTGACCCCAACCACATGGCCGAGGTCGGTCCTGTAGGGCCCGATGGGAAGGAGATCCCTGTAAGCTTAGTATACGGCCAAGTAGAGTTGGCCGCAAAGTATTCCCAGCAGGACTGTAAATTAGACAGCCTGTTAGATGATATTAAAGAGGAATACAATCAGTCAAAATGACTATGTAATTTAATTAACATTTATAATGCCTTCTAGCCGGATTGTAGATCATTTGTCATGGCCGACCTTTTCGCTTCAGCCTTGGGACCTGACGGTCCGGAGTGTGTCCAAATTCCCATGCGGTTATATAGGAACCGGGGAATGCATGGAGACCAGGCGTAGGGGTCATTAGGACTTGAACAGACAAGTGCCCGGCTAGTTATGTTATATTACATGGTTAGTAAGAAACATCTTCCAGGGAGAATAGTTCCGTTAGGGGTTCCTTTCCTTGGGAGGCATGCCCTAAGGTGCATGTCCATGAGGCGAAAAGAAACGCAGGAAAAACATCTGGGGGCGTATAGATAAAAATAAAAAAAGATCATCTTTAGTTCACCGACCGAATATTCCCTTAAGAATGCTAGCTTTCGGCTTCACCCAGTCTGAGGTACACGTCCGGCTGACCCGGCAGTAACAATCGCAGAGGTGCTCCCTTTACCACCTAGCCGAACAATCAGGAACATAGGGGTAAGCACAGGAGCCAGGCAACCCAGCTTGGCCAAAACTTAAGTCATATCGATGCATATAATGGTGAATAAAAGGTACATGCGGAAGTGTGACACATGTGTTGGGCATGAAGCCTGTATGAATAAGCTTCTGTTTAAAGAAGCCCCCAGGTTTAATGAGCGTGAATAGCGCGTCACTTTATGAGCCGTTAAAGGCTGTAAGAGAGAGAGAGAAGAAGATAAATGTAAGACAAAAAATATATAAAAAATGGACAGGGGAAGGAGACGAACACAGAGTCCGGCGCTAGGCATAGAATCTTCGGAGACGGACTACGTTCCATGGGTTTGGTTCGAGTCTGTTATCCGATGCATCCCGCAGGCGGTACGCTCCACCAGTCAGGACTTGGTCGATTATGAAGGGACCTTCCCACTTGGGCTTGATTTTGTCCTTTTTCTTGTCCGGTAGTCATAGAACTAATTCGCCAACATTGTAATTTTTGGCCCGTACTTCTCTGCTTTGGTATCTTCAAGCTTGCTGTTGATAGAATGCGGAACGGGCTTTTGCCACGTCACGCTCCTCCTCCAATGCGTCCAAGCTGTCCTGCCGATCGAGCTCGGCTTCTCTTTCTTCGTACATGCGCACTCGAGGTGAGTCATGAATTATGTCGCAAGGCAAAACTGCCTCTGCGACGTACACCATAAAGAATGGTGTGTATCCGGTGGTCCGATTCGGTGTGGTCCGCAGCCCCCAGAGTACGGAGTCGAGCTCCTCTACCCAGTGTGTGTTAGATTCCTTGAGGGACCTCACTAATCTGGGTTTGATGCCGCTCATGATAAGACCATTTGCACATTCGACCTGGCTGTTAGTTTGTGGGTGATAGACGGAAGCATAATCGAGCTTGATGCCCATGTTTTTGCACCAGAGTTTTACCTCGTGGGCCATGAAGTTCGTGCCGTTATTAGTGATGATGCTGTGGGGGACGCCGTAACGGTGTACGACCCCGGATATAAAGCCTATCACCGGTCCGGATTCGGCCGTCTTAACAGGCTTGGCTTCTATCCATTTGGTGAACTTATCCACCATGACCAGTAAGTATTTTTGCTTGTGGGTTCCGCCTTTAAGGGGTCCAACCATGTCAAGCCCCCAGACCGCGAAGGGCCAAGTAATGGGGATAGTTTGGAGGGCGGTGGGTGGCATATGGCTTTGGTTTGCAAAGAGCTGGCAACCGGTGCATCTTTGGACTAAGTCCTGAGTGTCTGCCCGGGCCGTCGGCCAATAAAAGCCTGTACGGAAGGCCTTGCTTACAAGGGACCGGGCTGCAGCGTGATGACCGCTGAGTCCGGCATGAATTTTAGCCAGGAGGTTCCGCCCCTCCTCTTCGGAGATGCACCTTTGAAGGACTCCGGTAGTGCTTTTCTTATAAAGCTCTCCCTCGTGGACTCTGTAGGCTTTGGATCGCCGCACTATGCAGCATGCCTCATTTTGGTCTTCGGGGAGTTCCTACCTAGTAAGGTAGGCGAGGAATGGTTCTATCCACGGGGCGATGATGGCCATTATTACGTGGGCTGAAGGTGTTATTTCATTGGCAGAGCCTCCGATTGTGTCAGAATGTTCGGTGTCGGGAAGTGCGGTTGGGTCCGGGCTGTTATTGTTTGGCTCCCCTTCCCATACTACGGATGGCTTGAACAGCCTTTCCAAGAAGATGTTGGGGGGACTACATCGCGTTTGGCGCCGATGCGTGCCAGGACATCTGCCGCCTGATTATTTTCCCGGGCTATATGGTGAAATTCAAGCCCCTCGAACTGAGCTGACATTTTTAGGACGGCGTTGCGGTAAGCTGCCATTTTTGGATCCTTGGCATCGAAGTCTCCATTTATTTGGGATATTGCGAGGTTCGAGTCCCCGCGCACCTCTAGGCGTTGGATGCCCATGGATACTGCCATTCGGAGACCATGTAAAAGGGCCTCATATTCGGCTGCATTGTTGGAGTGCGTGTACATAATCTGTAGTACGTATTGAACTGTGTCTCCTGTGGGGGACGTCAAAACGACGCCAGCCCCCAGTCCGGCCAACATCTTGGAGCCGTCGAAATGCATGATCCAATTTGAATATGTGCCGTACTCTTTAGGGAGTTCGGCCTCCGTCCATTCTGCGACGAAGTCGGCCAAGACATGCGACTTGATGGCTCGCCGTGGCTTATAAGTTATGTCGAACAGGAGGAGCTCAATGTCCCATTTTGCAATCCGGCCCGTTGCATCACGGTTGTTTATAATATCGTTAAGTGGTAATTCCGAGGCTACTGTTATTGTACACTCTTGAAAGTAGTGTCGTAGCTTCCGAGATGCCATGAATACCGCGTACGCAATCTTTTGATAATGCGGGTACCGTGATTTGCAGGGAGTGAGGACAGTGGACACATAGTAAACCGGCTTTTGAAGGGGGAATTTGTGTCCATCCGCTTCTCGTTCGACGACGAGCACTGCGCTTACAACCTGATGTGTTGCTGCAATGTATAACAGCATTGGTTCGCCAATGTTTGGCGCGGCCAGGACTGGGTTTGTTGCCAGTATGGCTTTTATTTCGTCGAGTCCGGCCGTGGCTGCATCCGTCCATTTGAAGTGTTCGGTGCACCGAGGGAGGCGGTAAAGGGGTAGGGCCTTTTCTCCCAAGCGGGAGATAAAGCGGCTTAGAGCCGCCACGCATCCGGTTAACTTTTGTATTTGTTTGAGGTCCTTTGGGATATCCAGTTGCGACAGAGCTCGGATCTTGGCTGGATTTGCTTCAATTCCTCTTCCGGATACAATGAAGCCCAAGAGCTTTCCGGCTGGAACGCCAAAAACGCATTTTTCCGGGTTGAGCTTGATGTCGTATGTTCGGAGGTTATCAAATGTGAGCTTCAAGTCATTTACTAGAGATTCAACATGTCTTGTTTTGACGACCACATCATCTACATATGCCTCAACTGTTTTGCCGATCTGGCTTGCCAGACATGTCTGAATCATGCGCTGATATGTTGCGTCGGCGTTTTTGAGCCCGAAGGGAATCGTGTTGAAGCAGAATGGGCCGTACGGTGTGATAAATGCAGTTGCGGCTTGGTCTGGTTCTGCCATCTTGATTTGATGGTAGCCGGAATATGCATCGACAAAACACAACGAATCGTGTCCTGCGGTAGCGTCGATAATTTGATCGATGCGGGGGAGGGGGAAGGGATCCTTTGGGAAAGCCTTGTTAAGGTCTTTAAAATCAACACACAGGCGCCAGGATTTGTCCTTCTTTGGTACCATCACCAGGTTTGCTAGCCAGTTCGGATGTTTTATATCGCTGATGAATCTGGCCTCCAATAGCTTTGCTAGCTCCTCTCCCATGGCCTGTCTCTTAGGTTCGGAAAACCGCCGAAGAGCCTGTTTGATAGGTTTGAATCCTGTTTGGATATTTAAGCTGTGCTCGGCCAGCCTGCGTGGGATTCCTGGCATGTCTGAAGGGTGCTAGGCAAATATGTCCCAGTTCTCTCATAGGAACTCTCGCAGTGCGGCGTCGACATCAGGGTTTAACTGTGCCCCGATGGAAGCTGTTTTATTGGGGTCCGTTGGATGGACTTGGAATTTGACTATTTCGTTCGCCGGTTTAAAGGAGGTGGACTTGGATCTTTTGTCGAGTACCACATCGTCCCTATTCACCGTAGAGTGCAGCGCAGTTAGCTCCTCAGCCGCTAGGGCTTTGGATAGTGCCTCGAGGGCCAGTGCGGCTGTCTTGTTTTCGGTGCGGAGTGCTATGTCCGGATCACTAGAGAGAGTGATGATCCCGTTAGGCCCGGGCATCTTGAGCTTCATGTACCCGTAAGGGGGTATTGCTTGGAAGATTGTAAACGCTTCCTGCCCTAGCAGAGCGTGATAACCGCTGCTGAATGGAGCCACCTGGAACGTGACCTCTTTGGACCTATAATTATCCGGCGTGCCGAACACCACATCTAGTGAGATTTTTCCTGTACAGCGCGCTTCCCGACTGGGGATTATTCCTCTAAAGGTTGTGCTGCTTCGCTCAATGCGGTTCCAGTCTATTTCCATTTTTTGAAGGGTCTCCTCATAAATGAGGTTCAATCCGCTACCGCCGTCCATGAGTACCTTGGTAAGACAAAAGTCGTCCACTATTGGACCGAGGACCAATGCGGCTGGTGCTCGGGCTGTTCGGATTTAGGTTCATCACTGGCGTTAAAGGTAATAGCCGTGTCACTCCATGGGTTTATTGTTGCTACTTGGTAGACTTCGTCAAGGCTGCGGAGTGTCCTTTTTCGCATATTATTTGATGTGAAAGTCTCGAAGACTGTTAATACCATATTGGTGTCTCTGGGGTGGCTTTCTGTGGCCTCCGGAATTAGGAGATTTTCGCCAATTTTGGCCACTTGCCGGAGTATCCAACATGCTCTGAGGCTGTGAGTTGGTGTGGCATCCTCTGTATTGTGAATTTTACAGGGTCCATTAAGCCATCCTTCTAGTACGGTTCCATGCCCTGTAGAGGGTTTTTGCTTTTTAGTGCTTGACCCGGGTGATTGGTGATGATGCACCCTTTTATTTCGGACTGGGTTTGTATTCAGGGCCGGATTGTCCCAAAATTTTATTTCGGTTTTCCAGGCGCTTTCCATCGCACAGTACTTTCGTACAATGGACGCCAAGTTAGCGAAGCGTGTAATATCACGGCGACTTATGGCGTTGAGTATTCCCTTGTCCGTGCAATTATTGCAGAAGATTGAGATTGTGTCTTCCTCGCGGCAGTCCCTTAGCTTGTTCTTAACCAGGAGGAATCTGGCCTAGTAATGATGTACTGTTTCATCAGGTTCTTGCCTGATTTTGGATAGATCGCTTATGTTGGGGTGGGTGGGTGGAATTAAATCCGAAGCCTCACCCCATCTAAGGCTCAGAGGCCGAGGAATTTCCGAACTCGGAAATTCGGATTCCTGGATGTTGTCCAATGAATCCAGCCCGTCGCCTGACTCTAAATTCAGGTCTTGAGTGATATCCTCCCCTCCGCGGGTATCCATCTTGGAGGGATCAAGAATCCGGACATAGCGAGTCCTTAAGATAGATGAAGGGTCGCCGCACTGTCCCTCTACCACGGCAACGTGATGGGTGACTTGGGGAGAGTTAATCTCTCTCAGATCGGGTTTAGGCCCAATCTGGTCGTAATCCGTAGCGACTCCCAGGGCGGCGAAGCGATCCAAGAGCTCGTTTATAGAGGAGAGCTCCATTGGATCTAACTGCTCGGCGAGTTCCGAGCTGACATGAAGATTGTTTTCGATGGCTCGAGAGGTCATCGTCAGCGCAGAAGCCGAACAGGCGGTCATAAGAAAACCACCTAGCCGGAGGGTTTGGCCGACAGCCAAAGCTCCCTTAGAAACGGTGTCGTCTTTAAAGACGGGGTGAGGCATCCTTCCTGATGGCGACGACACAGAGGAACTCTCAATGAAAGCACCAATGTTGGTGTCAAAACCGGCGGATCTCGGGTAGGGGGTCCCGAACTGTGCATCTAGGCCGGATGGTAACAGGAGGCAAGGGGCACGAAGTTTTACCCAGGTTCGCGCCCTCTCGATGGAGGTAAAACCCTACGTCCTACTTGATTAATATTGATGATATGGGTAGTACAAGAGTAGATCTACCACGAGATCGAAGAGGCTAAACCCTAGAAGCTAGCCTATGGTATGATTGTTGATGTGTATGTTGTACTACGGACTAAAACCCTCCGGTTTATATAGACACCGGAGAGGGTTAGGGTTACACAAAGTCGGTTACAATGGTAGGAGATCTGCATATCCGTATCGCCAAGCTTGCCTTCCACGCCAAGGAAAGTCCCTTCCGGACACGGGACAGAGTCTTTAATCTTGTATCTTCATAGTCTAGGAGTCCGGCTGAAGGTATAGTCCGGCTATCCGAACACCCCCTAATCCAGGACTCCCTCAGCGACTGCGGCACGAAAACAAAGAGGAGGAGAGAGGGGTTGCGACGGGGTGCTCACGGGGATCACGCAGAGCAGGCCAGCGGGCTCGGGGAAGGCCCGGAGCGAGCGAGGGGTCGCCGGCGATCTCATTCGCTGGAGGTTGAAGACGACGACGATTGCGGCGTTGCAGGGCCTCCCGCGTCGCTTCGCTGCTCGGGGATGACGTAGTCGACGACGGCGGTGCTCGCAGACACATTAGGGAGGCGAGGCGATGGCGGCGGCCGCGGTGGCACACGGGTGCGTGCGAGGGAGAGGACAGAGGAGGGGGAGGAGCGAGAGGGAGTGAGCGAGAGGGACCAGGGGTGCGTGGCGACGCTGCAGGGATCACGGAGCAAGCAGGGAGGCAGGAGGTGGCCGGGCGTGTGGCCGCGTGCGGTGAGCGCGTGCTCGGTGTCATGGCGCGGTGGAGAAGACGACTAGCAGGGCCAGCTGGCTGGGCCGGCCAGTGCCAGGCCTCAGGTAAGGCCCAGGTAAGCCTTTTCCCTTTTTTGTTTTCTTTTCTATTTCTGACATTTGTTTTTGACTTAAAAATAAATACCAGCACAAATATAAAAATGTTGAGATTCCTTGTGACCACTAGTTATAATTTACCATAGGCCCTCACCAAATTCCAACATTTTTGGAGCCTCTAAAATATTTATATTATTTTAAACAGCTCCAATTCAAATACATATGGGTTCATTCAAAAATCCAAAATGTCTAGCAAAAATGTGCATCACCCCTGGTTGTTGTTTCCAACATTATCCAAAGACCATGAACATTTTTGAAAAGCATTTTGGGTTCATTGAAATTCCATTTTTAATTTGAACCTATTTGAATTTGTTTTGGTGCTAGGGTTTGAAACATCCCCATTTCAACTTCATTTGAAATTTAAACATGATGCACAAAGCAAGCCTAGGTCATACCAGAACTAGGGATGTGACAGGACCCACCGAAAGGGCCTCTGTATTTCGTGAAGAAAACGTTACCGCCGCTGATAGCTCAGACCCACCAGCTATATCTTCGCACGCAAGGAAGTGCCTCCTTATTACGCACAAAAAAATGCATACTCCCCCTGTTAGCTGGGACCAAGTATAGTGGCAGGCTGACTTGTGGGCCTACTAATTTGACGGGGACGGAGGGCTTTGTCAACTTACTCAATATGCACGATTCTAGCTCCAGTGACCATACGATGTCCATCCAACGCCCGTAGTGCTTCTTCAACCTCTAGTCTTCTTGCTCCAGCCGCCAAAACCAGCGCCGGTCGTGCCTCATGCTCTTGCCTCCCGTGGCCGGCTGCGATGCGACGGAGGCCTCACCGCCCCCTACTACTCCCACTGTTGGCTAGGCCATCCCTCTACTCACCCACACCCCCTATTATTCTGCGGCAACGGCAGCCTCACACCACAGCGAACCAGTGAACCCTCGTACTCCTCTACGCGTGGGCATCCACTGTCGTGTCTTCCCCGGCTCTGCGTCGTCCCCTTCCCAGGCCTCGCCGTCGTCCACCGCCCTAGTGCTCTCGGCGCGGCGTGGTCAACGTGGTCAAGGAACGGCTTCGATCGGACATGGACTGTATGTGGAGAGGCTGACAGCTGGGTCCACAGCCGCAGCAAGGAAGTGCCTCCTTATTACGTGCAAAATAATTATTCCTCCACCTGACAGCGGGGACCCACCGGACGGGCCACCGTATTTCGCGAAAAAAATGTTTCCCCCCTGACTGCTGGGACCCACCAGCTACATCTTCGCACGCAAGGAAGTGCCTGACAGTCGGGACCCACCTGGTCGAAGCGTACGTAGCATTGTCATTCTGGTCGCGAACATGTACGTACATATATACTGGTGGATGTAGAGGCGAGCACATGTCGTAGTAGAGGCGCACACGTAGCATGTGCACGTACGTACAGCGGCTAGGGTGCAAGAAAGAAAATACGGCCACATATGTGTACATACGGGCGGGGTCTCGAACGCCTACTCGCGCATACGTACGGCCAGGGCTCGTGTACATGGCTGGGTCGGAATGGAGAAACAACGTCGTCGTGTTCATGGGGAGGCAACGAAATGCGTCGTGTTCATCGGGAGGCAATGGAATGCATGGGAGCCAACCGGCTGGGTCGGAACGGAATGCATGGTCGTGTTCATCGAGAGGGCTTGGACGGAACAGGCGATGGAAACGAGGCCTGGCGTACCGCACAACGGAGGAAACAGACCTCCTACGTTCGGAACGGGGTCCTATTGATCGGGAGGGGTCCCCTGCAATGCTCACTGTTCATCCAATCAATTGTCTTCAGTTAGCAGCAGTAGTGAAGGAATCGCTCGATCGAGTTCAGTTAACAGCCATCGATCGATCGCTCGGGTTCAGTAACGCGTAGCCTTCAGTGCAATCGCTCGGGTTCAGTTAGAGCCCAACGCCTCGCTCGGGTTCAGTTAGAGCCAACGCCTCGCTCACACGCGCGTACGTGTATGAGAGAATGGGTTTTGTCACAATTATCGTCATAGAAGTGTCATATGTATGACATAAAAAAAATTCGTTCGGCCCAAAATGTCACAGATGTGTCTTTTTTTGTAGTGATACTCCTGGCTTTTTGTCAGGAAATTTTTTTAACGCTACAATCTCTTCGGATGCGAGAAGTGAATGGAAAGTTGTGCATTAGAGAAGTGGGAGTCGACCTTGAACCTTTGTGTTCATTCCCATGGACCCGATGTGGAACTTATCATGGAAGCTTGTTATAATAATATTCCCCTTGTGATAAGTTCATCCGGAACCTATATTTGGTTCTTTGCAACCGTTGTTCTGACCATATTGTTTTCTTTGATTCCATTTCTCGGACATGTTAAAGTACTTGTCTTCTGCAGAACTTTTCACCTGTACAACCTCTATTCTACTCTACCCTCGAGTATTACCCTCTGGTATCTCGAGAATATCATGGAACTACATACCTTCTTATCAGTTCTTTATCAACTATTATTTCTCATTGATTCCAATTTTCCACGGATTCTGAGTTGTTAGACACTCGAGGACACCGATAACTGATTTGACTCTACACTTTCCTTTCCATTGTTTTGTTTTACCTTTCTTGTAACCTAACATATTTTAGTAGTGATAATTCCCTCCTTATGTAAACGCCTTGGTGTTCAACTCGGTCAGTAAGACTCTGTTACTATTATGGGTGATATTCCGGTAACCACCGATGGACGAGAACTTTGCCTATTGGTCCGCCTCGTTTAACGAGCAGGAAAAGAGTTCTCTTCGTCCCTCGTCCTTGGTACCAACGTTGTTGCCAATATAACTGACAGTCTATGCTCTAACATGCCTTGCTATCAGCGCCCTTCCTACTTTTAACCCACATGGTGGGCCCATAACCCACAGTTCCACAGGATCGAAACCTGACTCTCCTATACATCCCTATTTTCTAAGTTATCCCTCGCGCTTGGCTTTGTATGTAATTCGTGACCCATCTTCCTTGTGATCTGTTCTGGTATCAGATGCAATACTTATTCTGGATGCTCTGAGCCCCTTTAACACTCTGTTTTAGACATCGAAGTATTGCCTACCCGGTTGAAGCTTCTTATTGCACCTCCTTACCTTGCTCTCGATGACTTTCTTGAATTTCAACTCGAGAGATGCCTATATGCCACGTTAACTGCGATAGGCCCTAGGTACCTATCTTGTGTTGAGCTCTGTCCTTCCCGAGTCTTTCCCCCTTACTCCACCCTTTAAATCTCGAGACGAGATTTCTTGCAGTGGAGGAGAATTGTGATGCCCAGATAATCAAGATACAATGAACCTCTACTAATGATGCCATGTCACCACGGTTACATTTGATAAACTCGCGTCGGTTCGAAAATCCAGTTGAAATTTTAAAATAAAGTCAAACAAATAAAATTTTCAAATGTCAAAACAAAAATGTCCATTGGGTTGCAAATATTCACAAGCTAACTATCATGTGGCAACCAACATTATTTCGCCTCCCTTTAATCCCTAGGAAATATAAGTGGCACAACAACATATTAATTAACCTATTCAATTTATAACAATGATTGAACAATTCCGTTGGCTCTAAAAACCTTTTTATGCAACACCACAATGTTGTTCTTGAATTGTGTGCCAGATTTCACGATTGACTAAATTCATTTTGTCACTCACTTTAATACGAAACAGTAGCTAACTTAAATACATAAAAGAAAAATTAGAAAATGCCCTGCCTCATTACTGTGCGTCTGGGCCCTAGTGGCCACAGAGCACTTTCGGCCCAACCCACACCCACTTGCCCCCCCCCAGAAAGCAGGGGTGGCCCTGGCGCTCATCCACCGGCGCCATTGCCGGCGACGCACACGCATCGGCCATCCGTCGTCTCCCTCGTGCTATAAGGTCAGCCCTCGAACCCTAGCATCTCCACTCGGCCCTCTCCACTCTCGCTCGCTTTCCATCCTATTTTTTTGGCGCCCGTACCGGCGACGCACACGCGTCAGCCATCCGTCGTCTCCCTCGTGCTATAAGGTCAGCCCTCGAACCCTAGCATCTCCACTCGGCCCTCTCCACTCTCGCTCGCTTTCCATCCTATTTTTTTGGCGCCCGTACCGCCGCCGTCGCCGCCTCCATGACCATTGCGGTCTCGTGGACACCTGCCACCACTTGCCGCACCGTTATGTCTAGAAGCCCCGTCGGCTTCGTCTACATCTCTGGCGCCATTGGATCGAGGCCAAGGGATGCCGGTGACGCCGTCCGCGTCGATCCCCTTCGACCGATGCTGCTACTTCCTCCTTGTCCACGACCTCGAGCTCGAAGTCCCTGCATCGCGTGGATCGGGCGGCTTCATCGACTACGGCCATCGCTGCCTCTGCCATGGATCCGCACCACCGCACCGTCCCGGCCCTCCCCGAGCTCGCCTGGCGCTCTCTGTGAGCTCCCCGTCGGTTCCCCCTCATTCCCCTTTTAATTTATCACCGTACGCCGCACCCCTCACGACCGAGCTCCCGGCGAGCTCGTGGTCGACGCAACCGTGTGACCCGCGACAGTTGGCCAGCCTTCCCCTGCATCCACTCTCGTTCACCCCTCCCCGTCCCGCCCTCGCCTTCGCTTTGGATGCGGCCTGCGTTTGCGCGCGCGCCCGCGTAGCCCTGCCGCCCGCTGCCCTGGCTGCTCTTGCGCTCGCCTACTGCTGCCGCCTGCTCCCATCCCGCCTCGCCCGCGCGCACATCTCCCCACCCCCTGGTCCGGTCACGCTCCCGGCCATTCCGGCATGCCCCGCGCGCGCGCCTGCAGGCACCTCCCCGCACTCGCGCCTGGCGTTGCTGGCACCGCCCGCTGCAGCCAGCCGCCGCCACCATGCCGGCCTCCCAAGCCACTGCTGCCCTGCGCCGCTCCTCCCCCGCGTGGCCTCGCCCGCTGGCCGCCGGCGCCCCGCCACCCGCGGGCCCTGCTACCTTCCCCGCGGCCGGCGCCCTCCCCTGTCCGGCACCCGGTTGGGTTCGCCCACGCCCAGGCACCCACACTCGTATGCCCGTGCCCGCCCCGATATGGCCTCCTGGGCCTATCACACGGGGGGCCGACGCTCCCTTTTCTGTAAAAAAAAGAAAGATTAAAAAAATATAAAAAAATAATGAAAAAATATAAAATAGTAAATCAATTAATTATTTTTACTTAATCTTGTTAATTAACCTAATTAACTAATTACCTAATTAAACTGTTACTTAGGTTTCAGTCTATGACAGTAGGACCCACTTGTTAGTTTGACTGGTCACCAGGTCAAAGCTGACCACTGACATCACTCCAACCTCATGCTGACATCATTATTCTTTTTCTGTCGAATTTAATAATTAATAATAATTTCAGAATATTGTTAAATCTTTGAACATTAATATAAAATAATTTGTAGCTCGGATGAAAAAGTTTTTTTACATGATATGTCATCTATTTGTCTGCCATACGTCCCTAGCATAGCGAACATGCAACCATCCCCCCCCCCCCGGTTCGTCTGTCCGGAAATGTCAAACTTTGAGAAAACTTTCCCATATGTTTTCCCCATTCGTCGGTATCGTGTAGCCCTGCATTAGAACACCCCTAGCGCTGCTTTTTGCCTTGTCATGCTTAGTATTGCACTTGTTTGCTCTGTATTTACTGTTTCGTCCCCCTCTTCTCTACGGTAGACCTCTTGACTGACGCTGCCGCCGAGTACGACCTTTGTGAAAGTCGGGCGGGCCCAGAGAGCACCTGCAAGATAATTACGTGGCACGATCGGGCATTCTGGGCCCTTGTCGTAAGTCCACGAGACGGGGTGATGAGGTCACAACAATCGTGAGTCTCTACTAATCCGCAAGCTAATAATACACCATGGTTTCGGTATTTGTTCTGAGTTGGCCTTTAGCCTTTATGCACTAACCACCACACGAGAATAGTTATGGGCCTCGACCACGTAGTATGAGCCAAAGCTTTGTCAGACGTCTAGTTCAGCATTGCGGCACGGCTGGGCTAGCACCATCCTGTAGTGGTGGAGCCTGGGACCGCCCTGCTCGCAACGACCCGGAGTGCAACGGGCGATGTGCCCAGACCCCGGAGTGCTTAGGATGTAGACTGGAGGGGACCTCTCTCCTGAGCCTAGGTAGGGATATGACGTGTTGATCTTCTAGGTAGGGCATTGACCCAGAAAAGTGTGTCTGGCCAGAGTAATCAAGCGTGTTGGAAAACGTGGTGCACCCCTTCAAGCAAGATTATCTATTAATAGTTGTGTCCATGGTAACGGACGTTCATACTTATATCCTAATCTTTACAACTAGAAATGGATACTTGAGATATGTGGCCCCGGGATTGCTTTCTCGCAGGGAGTCGAGGAAGGATCTCTGGGCATTAATGTTATAACATGCTTGTTAATTATAAACTGCTATTATTTACTCTTCTACATGCTACAAGATGCTTGGAGCTACTTGAAGATGCTAGTCTTCGATAGGCTAGGCCTTTCCCTCTATTCTGGCATTTTGTAGTTCAGTCCACAAATACAACCCTTCCATTTGATACTAATGCATACTTAGTTTAGATCTAATGCTTGCGAGTACTTTGGATGAGTACTCATGGTTGCTTTGCCCCCCCCATTTCCTCATTTTTTCTTCTTTCCGGTTGTTGCAACTAGTTGGTGGATCCCAGGATCCAGATGCCACCATCGACGGATACTACTACATGGAGGCGCCAACGACCAGGAGTAGTTATGAGGTCCGAGGCAGGAGGCCTTACCTCTTCAATCGTTGTTGTTTTGTGCTGGCCTTCTTAAGGCGGACTTGTTTAACTTATGTCTGTGCTCAGATTTTGTTGCTTTCCCTAACTCTTGTGTAACGAGCTTGTATTCGAGCCCTCGAGGACCCTTGCTTGTAATATAAAGCTTGTATTATTTCATTTGTGTCTAGAGTTGTGTGGTGATATCTTCCCGTGAGTCCCTGATCTTGATCGTACACGTTTGCGTGAATGACTAGTGTACGGTCGAATCGGGGGCGTCACACCTGCCCGGGGCACCACGAGCTCGGGGTGCATGCCCCCCGGGCTTGTGGCTGCCTAGTGGGTCCCCCTCTGGTATTTCTTTCACCAATAATTTTAATATATTCCAAAATAATTCTCTGTCAATTTTCAGCTCATTTGGAGATGTTCAGAAAAATGCCTTTGATATAGCCCTTTTCGGCCTAGAATTCCAGTTGCCGGCATTCTCCCTCTTCATGTGAAACTTACAAAATAAGAGAGAAAAGACATAAGAATTGTATAGTAAAGTGAAATAACAGTCCATAATGCAATAAATATCAACATAAAAACATGATGCAAAATGGACGTATCAACTCCCCCAAGTGTAGACTGAGGGAGTCCTGGATTAGGGGGTCCTCGGACAGCCGGACTATATACTTTGGCCAGACTGTTGGACTATGAAGATACAAGATTGAAGGCCTCATCCCATGTTTGGGTGGGTCTCTCCTTTGCGTGGAAGGCAAGCTTGGCGATTTCGATATGTAGATCTCCTTCTCTGTAACCGACTCTGTGTAACTCTAGCCCCCTCCGGTGTCTTTATAAACCGGAGGGTTTAGTCCGTAGGACAAGAACAATCAGAATCATAGGCTAGCTTCTTGGGTTTAGCCTCTACGATCTTGTGGTAGATCAACTCTTGTAATACTCATATCATCAAGATCAATCAAGCAAGAAGTAGGGTATTACCTCCATCGAGAGGGCTCGAACCTGGGTAAACATTGTGTCCCCCGCCTCCTGTTACCATCAGCCTTAGACGCACAGTTCGGGAACCCCTACCCGAGATCCGCCGGTTTTGACGCTGACATTGTTGCTTTCATTGAGAGTTCCACTGTGCCGTCACGATAAAGGCTTGATGGCTCCTTCGATCATCGGCTACGATGCGATCCAGGGTGAGGTTTTTCTCCACGGACAGAACTTCGTATTCGGCGGCTTTGTACTGCGGGCCAACTCGCTTGGCCATCTAGAGCAGACCGATAGCTACGCCCCTGGCCATCAGGTCAGATTTGGAAGCTTGAACTACAGTGCCGACATCCGCGGAGACTTGATCTTCGACGAATTCGGGCTCATGTCAGGCGCGCCGCACAGTCACGACGAGTATGACTTAGCTCTGCCATCGGACGGTGTTCGGGAGATCGCACCTGCGGCTACTCCGGCCCTCAATCCGGAGCAGATCGTGCCATCCGAGGACGGGTGGATGGACCCCGCCACGGAGGCCGCACACTCCACGGCGATAGAGCCGAATACTGACTTCACCTCCTATGAGACCTGTGTTACTGGACCCTTGGATTTGTCCTCGGCCAAAGGCTCCGAACCGCCTGCGTTCATGCCTATCCAATCTGATTGGGCACCGATCATGGAGTTTACCTCCGCAGATATTTTTTAGCACTCGCCCATGGGCGACGTGCTAGATTCATTGAGGTCTCTCTCCTTGTCAGGAGACCCTCGGCCGAACTATGTCCGGCTCGAGTGGGAAGCGGACGACGAAGGAATTTGTTCCCCACCCACCACCCACTTAATAGCCACTGTCAACGACTTAACCGACATGCTTGATTTCGACTCCGAAGACATCGACGGTATGGACGACGATGCGGGAGAGGAACATGAACCACCGCCCACAGGGCGCTGGACAACCACTTCATCACACGATATATACATGGTGGATACACCCAAAGAAAACAATGACGAGGAACGGGAGGATGCAGCGAAGGATAGTCCCCTCGAGAAGCAACCAAAGCGACGACATAGGCGCCGCTCCAATTCCCGCCTCAGCAAAAACAGTGATAACAACGCAAGAAAGAATAATACCCCGGTCAACTCCAAAGGAAACGACGACCACATGGACCCAGTGATGGAGCAGGATGAGCCAGTGGACGGCGAACATAGTACAGAGCCGCTGTCTGATCACGCCGACGCCGACGGTAAAGCTCATCAACATGTCTCCGGAGAGGAGAACAGTCTGCACGACGATGCACACATCATCCCGGAAAGGCACTTGGAACAAGAGAACCTCCATAAAAGGCTTATTGCCACCACGAGGAGCCTAAAGAAGCAGAAGCAAAGGCTTTAGGCCGCGCAGAATACGCTCAACAGCAGATGGAACAAAGTGCTTGACACTGAAGAAAAGTACGGTGACAGTCGCCACACAAAGAGCTATCCAAAGCGCAAGCTGCTGCCTAAATTCGACGACGAGGTTTAGAGCCCATTCAGCCGAAAAATAAAACGGCCGATCAGCCGGATCGACCACCCTGTGGCCGTGACAGGGCAGCTAACGACGTCGCACACAAGTCAGCGCACAATTTTACGTGAAGACCTGCACAAAAAAGCCGGTATGGCCAGGTCCATCTACGGATCCAGGAAGTGTGCTCCGGCACAGAATCATGGCCGCCCAAACACTACAACCATCTGTGTGGCACAGAATCATGACCGAATAACAACTCGGAATCAAAACCAAACGCTACAACCATCTGAAAAATGCCATGACACATCCAAATACAGGGGTGCTGTGCACCCCCTATGCTTCACCAATGAGGTGCTGGATTATGAATTTCCAGAGGGATTCAAACCCGTGAACATAGAGGCTGGATTGAGGACTTTATCCTTCACATCCACATGGCTCGCGGAGATGATCTCCACGCCATCAAATATCTGCCCCTCAATTTGAAAGGACCTGCTCGGCACTGGCTGAAAAGCCTCCCCAAAAACTCAATTGGAAGCTGGGAAGAGCTTGAGGATGCTTTTAGGGCCAATTTTCAAGGGACCTATGTCCGACCTCCGGACGCAGACGATTTAAGTCACATAATTCAACAGTCTGGAGAGTCAGCCCGAAAGCTTTGGAACAGATTTCTCACGAAGAAGAATCAAATCGTCGATTGCCCGGATGCCGAAGCCTTAGCGGCTTTCAAGCACAGTGTCCGGGACGAATGGCTCGCGAGACACCTCGTCCAGGAAAAACCGAGGATAATGACAGCCCTAACAAGGCTTATGACCCGCTTTTGCGTGGGCGAAGACAGTTGGCTGGCCCGTAGTGGCACCAGCAACCCAGGCCCATCCGAAGTCAGGGATGGCAATGGGAAACCGCGACGCAATAAAAGCAAGCGTCGAAACAAATGAAGACAGCCCAGACAACACGACGGTAAGCGCCGGCTTCAGGGGCTCTCGACCCGGTCAACGGAAAAAGCCATTCAAAGGCAGCAGAGATGGACCGTCCAACCTAAACAAGATTCTAGACAGATTATGTCGGAATCATGGCACCTCCGAAAAACCTGCAAATCACACCAACAGAGAATGCTGGGTCTTCAAGTAGGCCGGCAAGCTAAACGCCGAACACAAGGGGAGGGAGACACCAAGAGAATACGAGGATGAGCCTCGCTAGCCGAACACTGGGGGACAAAAAGATTCCCACCCAAGGTCAAAACAGTGAACATGATTTACACAACTCACATACCGAAGAGGAGGCAGAAACGCGCATCCCGAGACGTATATGCCGTGGAGCCCATCAACCCCAAGTTCAACCCTTGGTCGGCCTGCCCGATCGCTTTTGATCGCAGGGATCACCCGACTAGTATTCGCCACGGAGGATCGGCTACCTTGGTGCTAGACCCAATAATTGACGGATACCATCTCACCCAAGTCCTTATGGACGGCGGCAGTAGTCTTAACCTGATATATCAGGACACCATCCGCAAAATGGGGATAGACCCGAAAATAATTAGCCAAAGCAATACTACCTTTAAAGGAGTAATACCAGGCCCAAAGGCCCGCTGCACGGGCTCTCTAGTACTAGAGGTTGTATTCGGTTCTCCCGACAACTTCCGAAGTGAAGAATTAACCTTCGACATCGCTCCATTCCGAAGCGGCCATCACGCACTACTCGGAAGAACAACCTTCGCTCGTTTTAATGCAGTACCGCATTACGCTTATCTTAAGCTTAAGATGCCCGGTCCATGTGACATCATCATAGTTAGCGGAAACACAGAGCGTTCCTCACGTACGAAGGAATATGTGGCAGCTCTAGCAGCCAATCACTGAACAGCCTCTCCAACCAGAATAAATGATCGGTCGTCAATACCGCGGACACGGTTAGACGAGTCCGGCGCACCACTAGCTGTAACAGCTCAGATAAACCTGAGATTGGGTTGATGGATATACCCCCGTTGGTGGTGCTAGGGGCTTCCCGCATGTAAAAAGGGCTACAGTTTAGCTTGACCCTATTTAGATTGCATTTTAATGGTTCATTAAGAATAACCAATTTTTCGCACGAACACTTTCACCTAGGTTTTTCTCTTTTACAGATGGTCATCGTGCTACACCCTTCCAGGATACGGCACAACGGAGACACAGGCACAGACATGCAGCAGGGTCCCGCTCAAAGGCTTCTTTTTAGATTAAGACCCGGCGTAAACCTTTTTACTGTCTCTTGTTGCTTCACTCCCTTCGAATACTCAACACAACCGAAAGGGATGCTGGCGTTGTTAGCATTTCGTCACGTCAGACTAATGCAAGTACCTGGAAATTCAGGGCTCATTATTGAGGGCGTTACTCAGCCCAGTATATGTTGTAAAGTCCGAATACCCTAGGGAGTGTCCGGCGTCGCGAGTTTGGCCTTATATGCATCAGCTCCGAATCATGTCTTTGGTCAATAGTTGGGTTTGC
Organism: Triticum urartu; assembly: GCF_056163025.1. Lineage (NCBI taxonomy): Eukaryota > Viridiplantae > Streptophyta > Magnoliopsida > Poales > Poaceae > Triticum > Triticum urartu. The sequence continues at coordinate 536,911,385 of NC_141874.1, forward strand.
CCGGCTCCCGTGTTTTGCTACCTTATGTTCCACTCTATCGGCTAAGGTGGCACCGGGAGAACTACTGCAATTGTGCCCTGGTTCATCTGGATGAGCACCTTAGTAGAGAAAGCCGAAAACTGTCTGTCATGATAAAGCGCGAGACTGGTCAACCACTCGATGACTCAGCGGAATCTTCATGATTCCTGCGCATTAACGAAGGACCGGTTTCTCGGTCATGTATGTATGCGCACCGTATTCGGATGAGCGCGGAAGTACCAGGGGCTATATAGTAGCCCCACCGTCAAATTCCTATGGCTAAGTGAAAGTGTTAAAGCTATATAGTCTGATTGCCTTGTTCGCCGCGCTATCACCTCCTTAATGGACCAAGACATTGGGTCAAGTGTGAATACGCGCTTTTCTGAACACCCCCGCATTATGTGCGTGGGGGCTGAAGCCGACGACTGCAAACTTTTGGGTTATATAAATATATAAACGGCCGCACAGGAGGCATCATAATACTTTCAGGCAAAAGTATAAACACAGCCTTTATAATCCAAATAGCATTGTTTTTACAATTGGGATACATGTCACTCGAACATGATACTCTTCGAGCACCGAGCCTCTATTAAACGTTTGCCTTCTAGGACTTCTTCAAAATAGTGCTCAGCCGAGACCTGGCCTACGACCGGATCCCGGATTGCAATAGCGGTGGCCTCCATCTCTGCCTAGTATGTCTTAACACGGGCAAGAGCCATCCGTGCACCCTCTATGCACGCCGACCTGTTTACAGCGTCGATATGCGGCACAACACCAAGGAATCGTTGCACTAAACCAAAATAACTATTCGGCCTTGGTCCCTTCGGCTAAAGATGATCCACGACAGACCTCATGGAAAGTCCGGACAACCTATGGAGCTCGGTCCACTCGACCATTTGTTCATTTAACAGCAACGGACGTGTTGGAGCACTGAACTACAACCAGAAAAATCTTTCCACTTCATGATCTTTCTGATCTTTGAAAAACTCAGTCGCATCAGGAGCACTCATTGCCAAGTCCAAGTACGCGTCTGCAGCACTCCATAATTGATCCAGAGGGGCATACTTCGGATCTCCGAACTTTGTCCGCAACAAAAAGGGCTTCCCAGCCGTGATATCTCTGGCTTGATGGAGCTCCTCCTTCGCCGCTCTGATTTTAGAGCGGGTTTCCTTGGCTGCTTCCACGACTTTCTTCAGGTCAGCCGCTTTCGCTTAGCTTTCCTTTTCAAGAAGCTCATATCGGCCGGCGACAACTTTCAGCTCAACATCCATCTTGGCTATTTTATCTTCGCTCTGGAGATGAGCAGCCTGTTCAGCTCTTAATTCTTCGGCCGCCTTTAGGGCGGCCGCATCACTTCTCCCGGCTTGTTCCTTGGCTCGGGCAAGTTCCGCCTGAAGGGTCTCCACGGCGGCAGCTCCATCTGCAGTCACAGCATATTATAGATACTAGCATCATGCTCCTCTTAATATTTGTTGACCACCCGAAAATTCATATCCTGTGCCTCGTCAAGCCGCTTGTTCACAAGCGCAATGTCGGCATCTGCTGCGTCAAGTTGCCGCCTCAGTCCGGCAAACTCAGCAGTCCGCCCAGCCACCGGACCCTCAGCCGCCTGCACATGAAAGCAGCGTGATAATTACCTGGGACTATGATCCTCTATTTGCCGCCTCTGGACAGCAACCAGAGTCTCAGGGGCTACTATCTGTATAGAGCACACCTAGCATGTGCGGTACCGTCAAAAAATATATATATTACTTTGCGTACCTTAAAGCCTCTTAGCAGGCTCGTAAAAGCTTCATGCAACCCACTTTTGGCGGATGAAATCCTCTCAACCACCGTACCCATTAAAGTACGATGCGCCTCTGAGATAGCCGCTTGCTCCAAAAGACCCATCAGTGCGTCCGGTTGTGCACCGGACAGTCCCGGACTCTTTCTGTTGGTCCCCTTAGGAGCCGAATACTCCAGACTTCGGGTGGCCAAAGGGTTACCTTCTGGCCTTGGCGGATCAGGAGAAATCCTCCATGATGACACCTCAGGGTTGTCCGGCCCAGGAGGCGGGGAGACAGGGGGAGGCATTTCGCCCTCCATCATCTCTGGAAGAAGATCCCCCGAAGACGAACTCGGTCGAGAAGGGCTACGAGCCGGACTTACAAGATATATGTCTCGGTTATTGTCCTCGGAGATAAACTAGGATATATTCACCAAAGTACTCTTGTTCACTTACAGCTCGGTGGAGGGCTGGCCCCCTTGCGGGCGCTGTGCGGTAAGGACGCCCTCCGGGGCAGGGCCCCCTGGCGAAGGTTTCTTCCCTCGTTTGGAAACCTTCGTTTCCAAGTCTTCAGAGGCGGTCCTTTTCCTTCCTTGGGGAGAGGGGATTCTAGATTCTTCTCCCCGATTATCCTCCTTCGCGGAGACACTAATTCCCCCGGTTTGGATGAGTAATGCATGAAGCCCGCTTTTGGCTTCTTTATTCCTCCCTTTATCTTCCCCTGATGGCACTTGATAAGGTGCGTGCTCAAGCATCCTGGCTAGTACAGGATCCGGTGAGCCTTCGGGAAGGGGGGCGAACACCTGATCCTCTCCGCCTTTCTTATCCAGTTCTGGCTGAGAGCAATTTTTTTTCATAATGATGTTGTATCAAATAAAAAGACAGCATGTTCGGCTGCAGAATTACTTACGTGGGTATCTAGACGGTTGCAGTTGAAACCCGCATCCTCGGTGGTGTCCGGACACTTTATTCGTGATCCGAAGAACAATCCATACATCCCTTCGAGCGCAATGCCGAAGAAGTGCTGAATAGTTTGCGGTCCTTCCGAGTTGAACTCCCACATACGGAGAGATCGACGTTGACACGGCAGGACCCGACGAACTAGCATAACTTGCATTACCTTGACAGGACTGACATCCCTTTTGAGGAGATCTCGGATGCGACTTTGCAATGGCAGCACGTCATTAACTGGCCCCCAGTCTAGCACCTTGTTGACCCATGACGCCAGTTGCGGCGGGGGGCTCGAGCGGAAGGCGGGGGCAGCTGCCCACTTTGTACCTCAGGGAGCTGTGATGTAAACCACTCCCGCTGCCATAAGTTGGACACCTCCGGGAAGGAACCCTTTGGCTATAGAGCATCGGTGCCTTTGCTTATTATGGCACCTTCGATCGTCTTCGGCTTCACATTGAAGATCTTGAGCCATAAGCCGAAGTGTGCACTACAAAAAAAGACACGTCCGTGACATTTTGGGCCGAACAAAAAAATTTGTCATACATATGACACTTCTATGACGATAATTGTGACAAAACCCGGTATCATCATAGATGTGGTGGGCTCCTACTTCTATGACAAAAAATCATGATAGAAAATGGGCTTTTCATCCTGGGCGGGCCGGAGACGCAGCTGCATGACATTCCTTGGGCCGTCCATGATAGAAAAAACCGTGGTAGAAGCGAGGGGGAGGAAAATTTTGGGGAGTTCCCGGTTACGGTGGGAGGTTGGGGGCCGAGCGATGCGCGTTTCTCTCGTACACGTACGCGCATGTGTGCGAGGCGTTGGCTCTAACTGAACCCGAGCGAGGCGTTGGGCTCTAATTGAACCGGAGCGATTGCAATGCAGGCTACGCGTTACTGAACCAGAGCGATCAATCGATGGCTGTTAACTGAACCCGATCGAGCGATTCTTTCGCTACTGCTGCTAACTGAAGCCGATCGATTGGATGAAAAGTGAGCGTTGCCGGGGGTTGGATGAACAGTGAGCGGTGGCATTGCCTCTGGATGAACACGACGCAGTGGTGTGGAGGGCTCGATGAATAGTAGATGGTGGAGGGGTGCCTGTGGAGGGGTGGTTGAACAGGACCCCGTGGTGTGGAGGGCTGGATGAACAGTAGATGGTGGAGGGGTGCCCGTGGAGGGGTGGTTGAACAGTAGCCGCTGGAGTAGCGCGCGGTGGAGGCTGGATGAACAGGAGCCCGTGGAGGCTGGAGGAGGTCGACGGTAGCCCGTGGAGGCTGGAGGAGGTTGACGGTGGAGATGAACAATATCCTGTGGAGTCCCGTTTTGCAGTACGCCACACCCTCCCGATGAACAGGACCCCCGTTTCGACCGTAGGAGGTCCGTTTCGTCCGTTTTGCGGTACGCCACACCCCTCCCGATCAATAGGACCCCCGTTTCGACCGTAGGAGGTCCGTTTCGTCCATTTTGCGGTACGCCACACCCCTCCCAATCAACAGGACCCCCGTTTCGACCGTAGGAGGTCTGTTTCCTCCGTTTTGCGGTACGCCACACCCATCCCGATCAATAGGACCCCGTTCCGAATGTAGGAGGTCCGTTTCCTCCGTTTTGTGGTACGCCAGGCCTCGATTCCATCGCCTATTCCGCCCAAGCCCTCCCGATGAACACGACCACGCATTCCGTTCTGACCCAGCCGGTTGGCTCCCACGCGTTCCCTTGCATCCCGATGAGCACGACGCATTCTGTTGCCTCCCCATGAACACGATGCATTCGGTTGCCTCCCCATGAACACAACACATTCCGGTGCCTCCCCATGAACACAACGACGACGCTGTTTCTCCGTTCCGACCCAGCCATGTACATGAGCCCTGGCCATACGTATGCGCGAGTAGGCGTTCGAGACCCCGCCCGTATGTACACATACGTGGCCGTATTTTCTTTCTTGCACCTTGGCCGCTCTATGTACGTGTACATGCTACGTGCGCGCCTCTACTACGACACGTGTGCGCCTCTACATCCACCAGTATATATGTACATACACGTTCGCGAGCAGAATGACAACGCTATGTACGCTTCGACCAGGTGGTTCCCGACTATCAGGCACATCCTTGCATGCGAAGATGTAGCTGGTGGGTCCCAATAGTCAGGGGGGAAACATTTTTTCGCCAAATATGTTGGCCCGTCCGGTGGGTCCCCGCTGTCAGGTGGAGGAATAATTATTTTGCACGTAATAAGGAGGCACTTCCTTGCTGTGGCCGTGGACCCAGATGTCAGCTTCTCCACGTACAGTCCACGTCCGATGGAAGCCATTCCTTGACCATGTTGACCACGCCGAGCCGGGAGTACCAGGGCGGTGGACGATGGCGAGGCTTAGGAAGGGGACGACCGGAGCCGGGGAAGACGCGGCAGTGGATGCCCATGTGTAGAGGAGTACGAGGGTTCACTGGTTCGCTACGGTGTGAGGCTGCCGTCGCCGCAGAATAACATGGGGTGTGGGTGAGTAGAGGGATGGCCTGGCCAGCGTTGGGAGTAGTAGGGGGCGGTGAGGCCTCCGCCGCATCGCAGCCAGCCACGGGAGGCAGGAGCACGAGGCACGACCGGCGCTGGTTTGGGCGGCTGGAGTAAGAAGACCAGAGGTTGAAGAAGCACTACGGCCGTTGGATGGACATCGTATGGTCACTGGAGCTGGAATCATGCATATTGACTAAGTTGACAAAGCCCTCCTTCCCCGTCAGCTTAGTAGGCCCACAAGTCAGCCTGCCACTATACTGGGTCCCAGCTAACAGGGGGATTATTCATTTTTTGTGCGTAATAAGGAGGCACTTCCTTGCGTGTGAAGATATAGCTGGTGGGTCTGAGCTGTCAGCGGAGGTAACATTTTTTTCGCGAAATACAGAGGCCCTTTCAGTGGGTCCCTGATGCCGACCGCGGGGAGGAGGGAGCAGGCAGTCCCGCCGGTGCTTGTTTGAGTGGCTGGAGCAGGAAGAGCAGAGATTGAAGAAGCACGACGGCCGTTGGATGGCCATCCAACAGTCACTACTTGTGCATCAACCTTTTTTTAGGAAAGCCTCAAATCTGCGGAAAACAACATACAGCCCATCTGCCATTATTTCTAATAATTTACAGCCCATTTGCTAATTATTAAGGTTTTTTTGGAGCCCATATTCTTTTTGTTAGCATTACAGCCCATATTGTGGCCTCGGTTAAAAAATTGTATGAAATTTTGCATATTTCGGTGCGGTCCGAACTGTTTTTAATCCTGAAATTTCGACTCACATTCAAACTGATTTTAAAAATAAATGTATGTCAATAAAAAATCCAACAAATTCTCCACGCATAAAAATTAATGTAATTTAAAATCTCGAAATGAAAAAAAGATATTTGAAACTAATTGCTGGTTTGATGTGTTTTAAAAATGTACATCCCATTTATCATTACTGATGGGCCATTTTCTCGGCCAGCCGAATGAAAGCTCTCCTTGTCTTGAAAGATTTGCAGCCCAACAGGCCTGACAAAGCGACTTACTTGGCAAATCACAAAAAACTCTTCCGATGGAATGTCGTTGACCACTTTGACCATGCCGCGCCGAGAGCACCAAGGCGGTGGACGACGGCGAGGCCTAGGAAGGGGACGACACGGAGCTGAGGAAGACGCGGTAGTGGATGCCCACGCGGAGAGGAGTACGAGGGTTCACTGGTTCGGCTGCGGTGTGAGGCTGCCGTCACCGCAGGGCCTGGCTAGCGGTGGGAGTAGTAGGGAGCGATGAGGCCTCAACGGCAGCATAGCCGGCCACTGGAGGCAGGAGCAGGCGGTCTCCCCGGCGCTGGTTTGGGCGGCTGGTGCAAGAAGAGCAGCGATTGAAGAAGCAGCAGGACCGTTCGATTCAAATCCAACGGTTACTACTGCTAGAATCGTTTGTTGACTAAGTTGACAAGCCCTGCGTACGCGTCAACTTAGTAGGCCCACAGGTCAGCCTCCCAACCGGTGTGTCCCAGATGTCAGTGGGAGGAATCATTTTTGTTTCGTGTAATAAGGAGGCAGTTGATTGCATGCGGCCAGGCCAGCGGAGGGAGTTGGGTGGGTCGGGGAAGCCTGCGTGGCATCACAGCGGGCCACAAGAGGAGGGAGCAGGCAGTCCCGCCGGTGCTAGTTTAGGCGGCTGGAGCAGGAAGATCAGAGATTGAAGAAGCACGTCGGCCGTTGGATGGACATCCAACAGTCACTGCTGCTAGAATCGTGTGTTCACTGACAAAGCATTGCGTAAACAAGTCAGCCTCGAAATCTGTCGCATGTACAGCCCATTTGCTATTATTTTTATAATTTTTACTCATTTTCTAATTCATATGGAATTTATTGCAGCCCGTTTTCCATTTTTAGAATTGCTGGCCATGCCAGGGTCAAAAAATTAACTAAATATGTGGGAAATTTTGAAAATTCACAATTTTTTGCTGGGGAACCAAATATTCTTAATCCAAAAATTAATAGCCATACTAAAACAAATTTAAAAATAAATTAGTACTGTGTCATGTTAAATCCAATGAAATACGTATAAGATATTAGTGAAGAACAAAAACAAAAAAAGAAACTTATATCCCATTTGCTATAAATTATTTGGAATTTTCAACCCCTTTTGATATTACTTTTAACAGACATTGACCATACTCTTAAGCCAGGCCGGAATGCATCCCTCCTCGTCTTGATAGATTTGCAGCCCAGTAATTCGGAGAAACAAATAGGCCTAGCTTGGGTATTCTTCAAAAAGAAATACTGGGCTACCTATTTTCCCAAAGAACTGGTGCATGAGCATTTAGCTTTATTTATTTACTTATTTATGTTTAGGGGACCATGAGCATGTACCTGGGCCGGATTCATGTGAGAGCCTCCCTTCCAGTTAATTATGGGCTTCTCTATTGGGCCTTCATCAGTGGGCTGCATGTTATCAACAAGTGGAAAATGTGTTCCGTACGAAAAATAGTATGCGCTACGTACCGTACGGGGCACTAAAGGATCGAACCATGCAACGACTTACAACACATTGTGTTTGTCTTTCTAACAACACATTTATTCAACCAATAGACAAAATATACTACTGATTGTACATTAAAAATAGCAGCAGCAGCAACCAGGGCTGGGGGTGCAACAGAAGCAGTAAGCAGGCCAGAAGAGTGAAGACGCAGCTCTCTCTTCCAAACCAAACATCAGCCATCATTACAAAAGGGCTACCAAAAAAGAACAAGTGTATGCATCAAACTAAATAAAGATCCTACTACACCAAGTGTACGCATCTAACTAACTGGCTCAGTTAGACATTACTATTTATTAAGCTGTGGAGATTGGTTGACGGCTTGAACCAGATGGGTGCCTGACGGGGGAAACTCCAGTCAGCAGGTCGAAGTCTGATACTTGTGACCCTCTCTCCTACTTTGGGCTGCAGAGCATGGCGGCACATATCAGGGTATGGTGCAAGCAGAGACGCATGGTATGCTGTGTACACACAGTTTTGCCTGATGAACGAAAGCGCGCTGCCATCATGATCCTTGCCATCGGTTATCTCCTGGTTAATCGGATAATTCAGTCCGACAAACAGAGAGCGTGTACCAAGGCTACTTACCAGCCTCCAGCCAAAAATTCCTGAAGGCCCAGAGAAGCTGGGATCCTGCTCAAAGGCATTGCAGTGACTATGATTGTATTCCGCGAAACAACACGTCCGGTACGTGCGAACGATCATCAATCTTTCGCCGTCGTCTGATCGAGCCAGGAACCACCTGCAACTGCCATGCCGCTTTTCTTTGAAAGGTTCTGGGATTAGGAAGGGTAGGGACACCAGATGGCCTACAACATCATATCAAGTTGGAGTCAAATAAAAAAGGGTTCTTGATTTAGTCAATCTTAAGAACAACATGTTATGAGCATGAATGTTTTTTCAGCAAATGTTGACAGTAATATAAGCAAGCCATCATGATATCATAGGAAAGTAACATACTGCTGTAACAGCCGTTTGTAGCGATGACTGGAGTAGGCCAGCAATACGTCCAGCCATAGAAGGAGTCAACAGCGTATATGAAGCCCTTGTGTTCAATGGCATCAGAGAACCATGGAGGATGTATGATCCTGCGATGGACGTGCAGATTTATCCACTTATCGCAGTGACCTATCAGATAGGCGAGACTGCGGTTGAAGAACGCAATTAGCCTGAAGTCTTTATAATTCGCAGATCATCTGGGCACTTGGCAGATTACAACCTTGAGCAAATCAAACTTGGTATCACGTTGGCTATTGTAAGATTCTGAGTATTCTGGGCCGCGGTGCCAAAGCAGTCCAGTGTTAATCGAAGGAAGGGGGATCAATCGCCGGGTGTAGACCTCCACAAGCATCCAGCTACCGCGACCGTCGACGAGCACCATCCAAGACAAGTTCATGCCGACCCATTACATACCGTTAATGTAGTTGATTGTATCGCAGTCAAGGGGGTTGATGCTCGCCACCCTATGATCTTTATGCTACGTGACACGCCGTTTCTGAAGATCAGGCGACATCAGCAAGCAAGGAGCTGGCTTAAAAAGCTCCGTCCTGAGGGCTTTGAGTAAACGGTACAGCCCCGACGAGCATGCGGCTAGCGGCATGGTACTGAGATTGTCCACACGCGAAACAATGAGCTTGATTACCTCTGTGGGGAGCGAATTCCAGCCACTCTTTCGGCGGATGCTGCTCGGTTCTGCCATTGTTAGTGCTTGGGTTTCAGACGAGGGGGGGGAGGCGCCTCAGCGGGGATGGAAGATTGGACGAGATTATGTGCGGACAAAGATGGAGAAGCGAATATGTGCTGAGGGAAGTGGACAGGTGATGATGACTACAACACGCCACTTGACTTACGAGACACATACCAGCAGCGTAGGGTCATGTCAATGCTAGACAACTTGCTTGAGTGATCACAGTACTGGTACTCCCTACAGTGCTATGCCCTAACTTGCTTGAGTAGAGTAGTAGCGTAGGACTCTGCTCTACTACTAGCACCGGAGGAGTGGTATATTCTAATCTAAAATAGTTACAAACTTCAATGCCCGAGCGTGGAACGACTACGAACCGTGCTCAAAGACCGTGTTTGCGTGGTGTTTGGACATGGGCGACAACCTCAACGCCAACGGTGCTGCTCCCGTTGCACCGTATGTGTTTCTGTCCTTCTTGTTCGAAATCGTGGTAGAATTCATGTTTCTACTCTGTATCCTACTACTATGCTAGTCCACATGATTAGTTTCATCTCTGTTATAGCCATCATGATTTATTTTGTGCTTATTCAGATTAAATCTCGCAGTAACTTGCTCATATATTCAACTGGCGCAACGTCCCCTACAGCCACTCGTTTCATGGACGGCCTGGTCGATGCCTCCAAGGAGCCCTTCGTCCACTGCTATGAGTGCCCGAAGCCGTTTTGTGGCTCGCCGGCGGACATGGTGCATCACCTCACGGATGCGTGCAGCAGTCACTGCTGGCCCTTGGCGGAGAACATCAAGTACGAGACGTGCTACCCGTTCACCATGCCGGAGTCGCTGGAGGATCACCGCGGCCTGCTAGTCTCGGAGGAGGACGGCAGCGTCTTCCTCTTGATCGTGGGCACCGGCGAGGCCCGCGCAGTCCGCCACCTCATCTCTGTAATGTGCGTCAGGGGCGACGCTGCTGACGCTGACACTGACACGAGGCCGATGTACGGGTGCGTGGTCAGTGTTACTACCCCTCCTGGTCGCGTGGGCGGCGACACCGGCCTCATCGAACGGACTTGGACTCTGGGAGTTGGGACTATCCCGCCAATGTGGACTTGGAAAACTCATGGCATCCTTTACCCACCGATGCGGTGCACGGGGACTCCAAGGAGGTTCACCTGGACATACACATTATCAAGTTAAATGTTGATCATTAGTCTTCGCTCAATGTAATCCGCTGTCTAAGCATATGGAGACTTCCATGCAGGATCTTGCTCTATTGGAGTATCGCGCATGAATAAAAGTGTATCCGTTTATGGTTTAGTCTAGAATCTTCCATGTATGAATTTTTACTACAGTACTGGTGAAAGACTTACGATGAAACATTTCTTACATCTCCTCTACCCGCTTGCAAGTCATCCTAATTTAATCCCTCCGTCTAGGTGTATAAGGGCATGGTTAATGTTACTTAATAGTATAGCCAACTGTTGACTATAAGAAAGTGCCATGTCATCTGTAGCCAACATGTATAACAATCGATACTCAAAAACTAATTCTTAAAGATCATTTCTTGCAAAGCACAATAAGTGTTATTTTTTCACAAGTTTTGGATGCAGGTTGAACAGTTGAACGCTTTTGTTTGCAAAAGATACCTTTTTATCTATTTCACCCGGATGTTTGTGAGCTCTAGAGATGAAATAATATTCGAAGAAACCTATCCATACCCGTTACACATGAGATGACCCCCACATCCTTTGTCAAAATAAACAACTCCCCGATCAATGCATTTCACTCTTCGGTGCAATGCACGTGCACCTTACTACTATAGATTAGTACGACCAAAAATTGAACTAACATTATATATAGTATGATAAATGCTGATGCATGTCACCTAAAATTATATCATTCAAAACTATGTTCAAAATACGAATCCAACGATATAGTTTTTATTGACATGCGCTAACATTTTGTCTGTTAAATCTTCAGTCAAATTCAATGGGGGACTAATAAACCACAACCAATGTAGTACATGTGTAGAGGGTGGCGCTGCACGGGAGTCTCACCTCTCACTCCGCTCGTGGCGCGGCAGTAAAGCCGTCATATCACAAAACCCAACCACTCCCAGTAATAAGTGGCCTGGTAAAATAAACGGACAAGCAACCATCACATCCCTCCATCTTTTTGCATCTCATCTCTCTGCATTTACTTTCTCCGATTCATCTCGCACACTCGATCCCTAGCTACTACTCCTAGGGCCAGTTCTTTTGGCGACTTCCCTAGCTTTTCCCACAAGACTAGTCATAGTGCAGAGTAACAATAAGGCGCCTCACTCATTTATTTGGGCTTCTAAACTACTACTTCGTCCTGGTTTATTCCTCACCATTGTAATTTGTGCTAAATTTTGACCAAAGATTTAACTGGTTTATTCCTCGCCATTGTAATCCCTCCGTCTAGGTGTGTAAGTCATCTTACGAAAACCAAATAATCCTAAAACGCTTAGGCGCGGTGCATTAACTTCTACCTCGTTTCTTGTTTCTTGACATATCAACCAATAAGAGATAAAGAGTGTGCATGCTTTTAATGACTTGAGATATCAAACACGACATGCGGTGGTTAGTTCATTGCATGCAATATTATTAATTAGCAAATAAACATTAACATTTCTCGTTTTCTCCTCCTCCTTGGTCATCGTGCACAGCCTAAGAGGACTTACTCACCTAGACGGATGGAGTAGTGCATGTCACATGCACTAACATTTCATTAGTTAAATTTATGATCAAAATTTGACACAGATTACAATGGGGACCATTAAACCAGGACAGAGGTAGTAGTTATGGGATTACTAATCTAGAAGCCTAAAAGAACTGGCCCCTGGTACTCCTACTAGTAGTAGTACTCAAGTTGGAATTCCAATTGCATGACACAACTTGCTAGGCAAAAAATTCGATACAGGGTGTAGGAAGCGGTTGGGAATTTGCATGCCTTTCCAACCAGTGAGATACTCCGTACAAGGTACGACAGAGAAATAACCACAGAGAAGGAAGCTAAAAGTAAACAATCAAACGAGCATTTTTGCATTTGTTTTGCATTGAATCGTTTCAGAAGCTTGACTAGTGTTGTTTTTCTACTTTTACAAAAACCGCATCCTAACGTTAAAACACGCATTTGCACGTACATAAGTAATAGTAGTACTCCCTCCGTCTAGGTGTATAAGTCTTCCCTCCTTCTTGGTCACGGTGCACAACCAAAGATGACTTATTGACCTGGACAGAGGGAGTAGCACAATCTGCAAGCATATATCGAGAGAGACGTGTAGTGCGATAGTATATAGTAAAGTTTGTGCTATATGCACATACTTGCAAAATGCGTACGAATACACAAGGTTTCCAAACTTTCCCTTTTACATACTTAATTAAGGACGCTAAAAATTCCTGAACGTTCGGGATCTATCATTTGCGTCCCAAAACTAATGAGATCGCCTTACGAAAAAAAATTATACTCCTCCTAAAAGCCACAATGCTCGCAGGAGCGCTTGCGCCGCGCCACGAGTGCCCTGGTGCGCGGCCGTTTCCCAGCGCGCCGACACAACACCTCTTCCTCAGCCTCACAACTCGCGAGGTGCTGATTGGCGGCTTGCCGGTGGGCGAGCGCGATCTCACCGGTGTGGTGATCCGGCGCCAACAGGTACTCCTCCTCGCTGGAAGCGTGCACCCGGTCCACGTACCGCCAAGCGTAGATGAGGCACTTGGGCCCGACTTCACTCAGGGCGTCGGCACGGGCGTCCTCCGCCACCCTCACGGCCCTCGCACGAGCCTTGTGCCAAAGAGCCAATTGCCTGACTCTCTCGGACGCGGCATAGGCCTCCCAGGCTGCTTGTTCCGCAGTGCGCTTCTCTTCCTCGGCCTTCTTCTCCGCCTCTATTTTGGCGTGCTCTGCTGGAGGCAAAGCCTCCCACAAGGCGACATCCATTTCTTTCCAAAGCTCCTCAAGGCTGGGGGGCTCGGCGGGCGGCGCGGCGTTCTCCTTGTAGCGGGGAGCCGACGCGTCCTCCGGCGCGCGTGCTGGTAAGATTGGGAACGCCGACGCGTCCACCTTGACGCGTCGGGGCGAGGAGTGGAACGCTGACGCGTCCTCCTCGACTAGTGGCGGAGAGGAACGGAACGACGACGCGTCACATCGCGGCGAGGAGCGGAATGCTGACGCGTCCTCCTCGACTAGTGGCGGCGAGGAACGGAACGACGACGCGTCGCGTAGCGGCAAGGAGCGGAACACCGATGCGTCCTCCTCGACTAGTGGCGGCGAGGAACGGAATGACGACGCGTGACCGTCCGCGTGGTGCAGCGAGGGGCTCCTAGGGCTTGGGAGGGGCGATGCCATGGTGGTCAACGTGAGAGGGAGGGGGAGGAGATAGCGATGAACGTGAACGTGAGGGGGAGGAGATAGCGATGTCGTGGGAGGCGCAATATTTATAGCGAGCAATGGCACACCTACGTAAGATATGGACTGAGCTACACTGACTTAACTGCAGGTCCAGTTGCGTCACTGACATGTGGGCCAGACCCCTGTTGGGCCCATATGTCAGTGACCCAATGCACCTGCAGTTAAATAACAACTACATGGGCATATTTGCTGGAGTAAATTACGGGGGAGCGAAGGGGTGGAAATATTGCTGGTCACAATGGATTGGACGAGCATGGGGGGAGGAGAGTCATGCATGCAGATTTTTTTCACCCGGGGTGTAGTGGTGGGACCGCTGGAGGGAGAAGGAGAGTTTGGCAGGCATATTGTTTCCACACATGGAGAGGAAAAGATTTGGAGATGAACGGGCTTCCTGCAGGTATGGGGAATAGTGCATAATAAGTCATCTTGCATGTGGGGCTAGGTATAGTCTCAAGTCATTAAAAACATACACGCCCCACACATGTTCATATTTCAAGGTGCACTAAATTATTGCATGCGATGATTAAGGCTGGCCATAATGGTGGTATCTTAGCTGGTATCATGCACACGGGAATAGCAAACATGCTGATGTGGAAAAGAATTAAAGAAGAGAGGGGGGTTAGAGTAACTAGTGTTCATGCATGCATTGGTAAACACATCTTTTTGTGAAGAATGACAACACTAGTGGAGTACTTTTGCAGACTTCAAAAACTATTCCACCGACTCTACTATCTTGCTAAGAGTAGGTGAAATTTTTGAATCGAGCCCTTTAAACTAGAAGGGAGGTAGTGGTACTCTAATAGCTAACCTTGTTGTGATGACAAGATAGGACATGGCACGCACCTGGACGGAGGAACTAGTCTGCATTGTGCATTTAAGTTTTGTCTGAAGTCAATGTACCTCTACTTTCACCAGACTTATAGAAAAATGTGTCAACATTCACAATGTCAAATCAATATTTTCACACTCATTATAAAACGTAGTTCTTATACTCATTATAATCAGTATTATAGATATTGATATTTTTAGTAAAAAATTGGTCGTGGGATTTCAATGATGCCTATCAAAGCGTGGAGGAAGCGGAGCTTCGGGCTTGCATTGCCGGTCCCTACATACGTATTTCTCTTCATAATCCTGTAATTTTAGAGACTGATTGCGCTTTTGTGGTAGCGTCTCTTGCATCGGGGGACTATGATAGGTCTGCTATGCATGACCTGAAGATGAAAGCGTTGAGCATCTCGAAGTTGATCAACAATCTTCAATTGTCAAGGATTAGCCGTTCGGCCAATAAGGTGGCACTCTTAATCGCTAAGTATAGCTTTGACAATAGATTAGATGGAATTCTTGTAAATAACGTACCGCCCTATGTGGCGAATATTGTATCGAATGAGTGTACCGGTGTGGCTGGTTAATTAATATAAGGTGGTGTTCAAAAAAAGTATAAATTTGGTCAAACACTTTGCAAACGGTTGACGGGAGTAAAAAGGACCAGGGGGAGTATCATGCATGCGGAGTAGGCAAAAAAATTGCTTGTCTAAAAAAAGGCAAAAAAATTGCTCATTTATAGCCGGTCGAAGTCTCAAAGGGCGCGACCGCGCGAGGGAGGCGAAGGTCATGGGAGGCGCGACGTTTGACGGAATTAAGTGAAGTTACATCCACACGCCGGCATGGCGTGCGAACAGGCAGAAGCTATACCGTTAGGCCTACGATATGGGTCTAGTAGACATGACATCTAGTGGGTCCCGCATAGTTCTTGAGAAATCTTTGGGGGCTTGCAACTGTTTATCCATCAGGCAAGCCAGCAACCCCACGCCGTTCGCACGCCCTACTTGTCCCCGTCTCCTACCTTACAACAGTTCGCTCCCAGTCGTCCCGTCCTTTCACATTAGTTCGCTCCCAATTTTTTTGCGGGGTACAATAGTTCAACTTCTCCTAACCCTCCTCCAAAATCCATGGCCTCCCAAATCTCCATGGTCGCTGCTGAGTACCAGGTTAGAGCCATCACCGGCGATCAGTTCATCGTCATCTATACACGTGGATCCGAGACGGTGAAAGCATGGCTTGCTCGCTTCCTACGCATGTTCAACAGTTCAATGGATGAGTGGGTCGCTGGGCTAGATGTTGAATACACCACAGTCCTGGGACGAGAGAAGGATCTAAAGGACAAAGAGAGGAAGAAGCCCGCTGTGATCCAGGTTTGCGTACATAAGGTTTGCTTGGTCTACCACATATGCCATGCCGACGTTGAGTGCCAGGATTTTAAGAACTTCCTCAAGGAAAAAAGAGTGAAATTCGTTACTGTAGGCTTCAAGAATGACAGGGATGTCCTGCGTTGGATAGGTCTCGTTGTAGGCCAGCCCTTCGATCTCCAGAAGGCAAGCCTGGTGTCCTACTCTCAACCTTCAATGCTGACCTTGGCAGCAGCCATGATTGATCCTTCGTACACTAAACTGAAGAAACCTCATCACGAGTTTCATCATGCATGGGAGTCGAAGACATTAGATGAAGATCACATCCTGTACGCAGCAATGGATGCCTACCTTTGTTTAAATGTCTACAAGGGTTGGATGAAGAAGCAGAGCCCAGTGTCCGGTTCAAGCAAAGAAGCGTCAGTGAAGAGGAAGAGGAAGATGGACGAGGACGAAGTCGAGGACGTGGACTCGGACTCCGAGTAGGTGGTAGTGCCGTCGCTCATGCTGGTTCTACTGCAGTGTCAAGCGGACTAGTTGCTTAGTTTATTTTCAAGGGTGTGTTGTGCTGAGGCCCCGGCAGAACTATGTTTATGTTCTTTCTCGTTATTTGAACTCTTTAGTACGTATAGTAGCACTAGTACTATGTCTTACTACTATTCTTCTTGCAGTTGGTACTACTGCTCGTATCTTCATGTTCCTACTGTACTTAATACGTTCGTCCTAATAGTATAATTTGGGTCAGTCGATTTGTGAAATAAGTTCGATGGAGCGAAGGAAGAAGACGGCAGAAGAGGTGGAAGAAGCCCTTCTAGCCATCCATGTTGCATCAAATGGCTCACATGAGTCGACTGACCCAAATTGCTCCTTCACATTGCAGGATCCACGTGGCATTCAAGGTCTCGAAGGTAGATTCTGCATCCGCACCCGGTTTGCGGGCTCGACGCGCGCGCGACCGGCTTCTGCCACGACTGCCACCATGCACGCCTCCTCCGCACAGGCGGAGACGACAATGACACGCTAGTTCCTCCTCGCCGGTGTGCTGGAGCACGTGCTCGTCCTCCTCTTTGTACGCTGCATGCATAGACGTGGCTCCACCAGCTACTCGCGTGCTTGGCAGCGCGGTGGCATCACGAGGAGGGACTGGAGAGGACATGAGCGGGCGAGCCTTCGGCTTCATGGCACAGGTATGGCGGCGACACGGCGGAGATGGGCGAGAAATTGTTGGCTGGAGCAGGCGGGCGCCTGCATGCGCAACGGCGGCGGCATATTGATGAGTGCGCGTGTGGGAGCTTACTTTAGTTTTATATATAAGGTTGGTCAAACTTAAAAGAAAACCGTACTAGTACACGTAAACATTAGAATTAGGCAGCACTTTTATTAGTTAGTACCACATCCACGATATGGAATCCTGTGCAAGCGCATGAACCACGGCCGCGCGGTCGATCGAACAGTGCGTCACCGTGTCTCGCTCGAAGGACATCCACCGAACCTTTTTGTGTGTGTGAAAACAATCCTCAAATATTAATCAACTTTTTTTTCCTGTGAAAGTTCTTGACACTGCAATATTTCCATATATTTGAGTTTAGCTCCAGTTCGTGTTTATTTGGATTTGGATGTTTTAGGTGCACCCTAGTTTTTTTAATACTGATTTTGTGTGTGTGACGGAGAGAGAACGTGTGTATGTGTCCATATGTGTGTTGTGGCGGAAGGGCAATGTGGAGATGGTGTGTGTGTGATACAGACATAGAGAGGTGTGAAAGTGCAAATGATCATGCATGAGTGAGACATAGACAGATGCCGATACGTTGTGTATACATGAGAGAACGGTCTTCTAGTTTACTTGTGTGTGTGTGTGAGAGAGAGAGAGGTAGAGAGAGAGACAGAGAGACGAGCATCCGTAACACAACAACCATCTCTCTCGATTCGTTCGTCCCTCGCATGGTCGCATGCAACACATGCATCAACGCGCACATTTTGACACCCTCACGTGGCCCCTGCCCACCTCAAGGCCCGCACAATCTCTTCGTGAATACCCATTTCTCTCCTTAGGTTTGTTTTCTCTCAATATCTGACACACACACAAACACAGAGAGAGAAACACACGCAGCACAACACACACACACACACTCCCCCGAGCACACAATTCATCCCCATCCAAGGTTATACGGCGACCACTCTCTCTTGTGCTTCTTTGCACCCCAACATGCACAACACCTCAATCTTCAAAGAGGGCATCGAGCAGATTAAAGATGGCGACCACACCGCGCTAGAGAATGCGGGGTCATTTGGAAGCAGGGTGATGTGACGACAGCTGACTGACTCCTCCCCCCCACCCTCTCTCTCTCTTGCACAAAATTACCAATCCCTCTCTCCCCCACACAAAATTGTCAGTCCCTCAACCCACGAGATCCTTCCCCTCTCATCCATGTTTTTCCAGCTCTCTCATCCAACATGTTGTCTCTTCTCCTTCCACATATACAGAATCCAGATGCACACACATCTCATGTATATTACATGTATCCATCTTTCTCACAGACCTAACTTCTTCCTCTCTCTTTCTCTCTCTATCTCTCTCTCTGTCTCGTTAGGTTTGTCTCCTACTCTCTCGTCCACATACATACAATCTTTCCCGCCTTATCTGCTCCATCTTCAAAAGCTCTCTCTGCACGTTTTATTCACACATTGGGATATGTCAAAATGTTGCTTCTATAATGGCTGATGTAGAGTTATGGTTGTTTTTGTTGCATCCTACAAAGTAATAACTATGAAATGCATTTAGATTCTCATTTGACTGGGATTATGTGAGTTTGAGCATGTTGTGAAGTACTATAGACCTTGTATACATCTTGGGATTCGACAATGATTGTAACTATTGAATTGTACAGACCATTACATTTGAAGTCAATAGCCTAACATATTTATTTCATAATTTCAACAAATGATTAGTTCACTACAAACTAAGAAAACAAATGTGTACTCCCTCCATTTTTATTTAAGTCCGCGTATTAGCATTGGTCAAAGTCAAGTTTTGTATACTCTCAGAAAGCTTATAACAAAAAATATTAACATATACAATAACAAATAAATACCATTAGATTCATTATTGAATGTACTCTCACATCATACATATTTGTTATGTTAAATGTTTATATTTTTCTATAAACTTGGTCAAACTTTAGGAAGTTTGACTTCGGTGAAACCTAATATGCAGAGTTTACTACTACTACTCGCTAGTTGCTTAGCCAAATCACTCAACACGCCACACGGGGATTCCAGTGTCACAAAATTTTGAGGTCGGCGGAAAAATCTCCCGCGACCCTGATTCGAGCAGTGGGAAGTTACCATCATAGCCTTCGGAACAGGCCTACGGATGACGCTTGGTAGGAGGCTGTTTTTGTAACTTCAAGTTCACCCTACCCAGCCAACCCCACCCCAGCACCCAGAGTAGTACACCTGAATACTACCCATTTTCTATCCCCACCGCAAAATAGACTTCTCCACGGCACCACAACCTTCGTGCTCCTCCCGTTTACATCGGCGCAATCGTCCACCACAGCGCATCTGCCTCATCGACGACCTCGTACGCCGCACTGGAGCTGGTCCACCGTCATCGTCGTACACGGAGCCTCTTCCCTGGCATCGTCTTCCACGGTCTCGGATCTGCTTCCCAGAAGCCGACGCCAAGCGCAGAAGTACCACCGTCATGGACAATGAACTGACTCCCGTTGCCGACCATGACTCACAGAGGCCGCCGCGACCATCGTTCTCCTCCTCGATTGGTAATGTGTGTATTGAATCACTTAGCAGTACATGTGCAGTTCCAATTTTGTTCATACCTACCCTTCAAATTTCCTGGGTGCTATTGTTCCCGTGAAAGTAATTGGTTATAGCCTCCATTGTCCAACAAAATATCAGCTTGTAATTGTGTGTCGCTCCTGTATCGCACTGTGCTTGGGTACGTTTTTCAGCTGCAACCAGTAGTGTGGCAAATGATGGAAAGGTTTTTAGAACTAGCAAGATGCCCATGCGTTGCACGCATCAAGATGCATTTGTACGAGTAGTTTATCTTGTGGGAGAAAATGATGAATGAGGGAAGGCCTTATTTGCAAATCTGGAGAGGGGTATGGGTATCTTTTTGCAAAATTCCCATTTGTTTCCTTCCTATCTGTCAGATATAAATTGGACGGCCTATATTGCAAGAAAAAAAGTATAGAGAAAAAAAGTTTACAGTAAAGGAAGTAGAGATAAATATTAAATATAAAATAAATATAACAGTAGAGAAGAGAGTAGAGATAGCAGAGACGTCGAGAAAGGATCACGCGCGCGGGGGAAAAAGCGGCCGGGCGTGCGCTAGTTTTGGTGCGGGGCGTCCGACGCGCTTTATAAAATCCAACGCCCTCCCACCGCTCTGTGCCTTGCCACCACTCTCTCCCCGCTCTGTGCCTCGCCATCGCTCTCTCCCCGCTCTTTTTCGCCTCGCCGCCGCCGCGCCACCATGCCGCCGCATCGCTGAGAAACTAGGGGATACCGCGGTGTACGCCCACGCCCCTCCGGCGGCTTCTCCACCGAGATCCGGTTCCGCGGGATGCGCCTTAGCCTCGGCAATTTTGACACCGCCAACGAGGCCGCCCGTGCGTACGACGCGACGGTGTGGCGCCTCCGATGGCCTCATTGAACATTGAACTTCCCCAACGTGCCGACGGGGAGCGGGCGCTGGAGCTCGCGCCTCTGCCACGGCTTAGCACTGACGAGGATCGTCGCGACAACCGGAGGCGGGAGCACCATATCGGCATCACCGAGATGGACGAAAAAGCCATGGCGCTGTGGCGCCAACACTTCCAGCAGGACATCATCAACGAGCGCGATTTCTATGCGCAAAGTTGGGCAGAGAGGGATAAGAGGAGGGCGGAGCGAGCCGCCTATTGCGAGGACAAGCGTAGGTGAAAAGCGGACGCTCAATTCAACATGAGGCTAGGAGCAGCGGCGCCCTGGGAATCCGACGACGATCGGTATCTTCACGCCTACAGTCAAACGTCGGAGGAGGATATCACCGAGGGGGATTCGGACGACGAGGAGTAGTTGAATTATCATTTTTTATCTATCTATGTTGAGAACTATCCTCTACTCCCTAGTATCTACTTCTCGATCTCAGCACTGTAAACACTTTTTAAAGCACCGCGCGTTGCGATTCTGTTGGAGATGCTCTAACATGGCAGACAAGTGCTTTAATGTTGCCCACAAGATGCATGAGTATTACTAGTAGTATATTTTTCTTTCCATGTTGAGATTTTAAAACCACGAGTGCGAACATGCAGAGGAGCAATGAAGACCAAACACGGTATATTCGGGACATCTTCAAGGAGCGTGGCAAGTTAAAGAGGAGCTGCACCGAACCTGTAAAACGAGCTTTGGTAAGTAACACCCTTTCAATTACTTTCATGTAGCCTCGTGTTCTTCGATGTGTATATGTTGTAGTATCTATTTCTCTTAAGCGTGGTGTTCTTCGATGTGTAATAAGAAGAGTCTTAATCGTCCTAATACTTTCGTTTTTAGCTTGATGTAGGAAGTGGGTGTTCTCACCTTGTAGTCTGTTTTTATTTTTTTCCTTTTGAATTCACTTCTTCGAGTTCTGTTTATCTGGCTTCTACTAAATGGATCTAGGTTGCTCTGAGTATTGATCTAAAAAAGAAGTAACTTCATGTCAGGATGCAGTTCCTGCGAGGAGGGAAGTATGGTTAACCTCGAGATCATGTTTCCAAAATGAAGCTGGATTACACACAAGGTACCAGTTCCCTAATGATGTTGGATTAGACACAAGGTGCAAATTCCCAGATGATGCTGGATTACACACAAGCCAGGTGGAGTCGTCAGTTGTTCGTGTCCTCGTGGCATTAATAAAGGCTGAAAGAAAGCATGCAGCAGCCCTTGAGAATGTAGTTGAGTTCCTGAAGAAGCGAAAAGAGAAATCAGATGCTCTCTTCACCCAAGCCAAAGAAGAGATGGAAGAAGCCAAAAATAAGCTAGCAGAGGCAGAGCAGGCTAGGCGTCTCCTTCCTAATAGCTAGGTTCAAATGTTTATCCAGTCAGCATGCCTATAGTGATGTTCGTGCATCTACTAATGTGGCACAAAATGTTTTTTCAGGTCATGTAATAACAGCAATTACTTTCCAAACAATAACAGACGAAGCATTGGACATGGTATAGTTCACGCGCAAGCCCGACATTCCAAGTCCAACTTCCACATCAAACTCATGTTCACAAATATCTACACATTCATACATAATGTCCACAACCATGATTCACTTCAAAGCCAAAAAAATGTGTGGAGAGTTATAAATAAAGAAAATCCTCTACTAGTTCCTCCTACCAGTGCGAGCACAACAAGTCAAGACCATGCGTAAATTAATTATATTTTAGTCATTTTTTGTGTTCTAAAATGCCTGCCGGCTCACGGAAGGACGTGTTGCCGGCACACGCGCGAATTTAGTGAAGGCAGACGGCGCAGTCTTAAGCTGGTTGCACGCGGCGAGGAGGCGTGCTCAGCCGGGCCTGCAGCGAGTGCGACCCTCTTGGCCGGCGCGCCGGTTCAATCCCTGCGCTATGAGAGGTCGCGTCCGTGTCAGAGCAATCACTCCCTCCAGTCCTTTTTTGTTTGGGTATAACAAAATCTCATTTTCCATTCACATTTTATAACTAAAATCCGTGGACAAACTTTGACCCAAAGTACGATGGGGACTAGTAAACCAGAATGGAGGTAGTAGTTTTTTTAATCAAAGAAGGGTTTCCCCTTCCGATTTTCATTACTGAAAACCAGCATCTAAATCTAAACCATAGTATTTACCCTAGAACTACCAGGTTCAACATCTCACAACATAAACCCATACAACCTCCATCGCAAAAAACATACAACCATACGCCAAGGAGGTACGTAGTACTATGAATTCCATTTTCGCTCCATACCAATCGTTCTAAAAACTACTTACTACTTATAACGCGCCATTCAAAATCGGAACTCTTAACCCCGCTAAAAAACGATATTTTAAATGTGGCTACTCAATCTGTGGCAACCGGTGAGCCACCGCGCTCCAAGTCGTTCACCTGTGGTCCCGACCATCAACTCCTATGGATCAAATTATCACGCGAGCTGACTATTCCTACAAAGGTGCTCCACCACGTACCCGGTACCCGTGAATGCAGCAATCGTGCACCTAGGGTTTTAGGGTTTATTTGTTAACGTCGCCTTTACGTAACACTCATGTGTGTGAGACAACGAGAGGCCGACTGCGTGTGTGCGCCTCTTCTCTTCATATATGTACTCCACCGTTTATCTGGTGTCCAAAAAATTATAATAACTACTAGCAATGTGCCAATGCGTTGCCACACGATCAAACTAGATTAATACATATTCACCGATTTTATAGAAAAAAGTCTAGTTTTGAAATACGGATAACGCTAAAAATATGTTATGTTTCACTCAAAATATATTCCTTTGGTGGTTTTGATGAGATAAGGGAGGAATGTTGTTGGTTTCAAGATTCGAGAAGTGGTATATGTCTAATTTCTACTCTTACTAGCAAGATGCCCATGCGTTGCATGGAACATCAAGATCTTGTGGGAGAAAAGGATGAACGAGGGAAGGCCTTATCGCAAATGTGGTGAAGAGTGCGGGTAAATTGCCATATTTTCCTTCCTATCCGTCAAATATAAATCGGACGACCTACATTGCAGGATGGCAGGCCCACCATCATCACCATCTCTATTTTTTATCCCTACTCTTATAAAAAGCATTGTCGGTGATGATCGTGTGACTGCCATCCTGCAATATAGGTCATCCGATCTATATCTGACGGATAGGAAGGAAACTATGGCAATTTTGCAAAAAGATACCCACACCCCTCTCCACATTTGCAAATAAGGCCTTCCCTCGTTCATCCTTTTCCCCCACAAGATAAACTACTCATACAAATGCATCTTGATGTTCCGTGCAATGCATGGGCATCTTGCTAGTTGTTGCAAAAAGCACATGTGTGTGTGAGAGAGAGGGAGAGTGGAGGAGGACGGAGTGCATGTGTGACAAAGACACAAGAAGTGTGTGTGCGACAGTTGTCAGCTTAAAATGAGGCGATAGTTTGTGTGTGCACGATCGAGAGGGCGTGTCTCAAGAAGGGAAGAAAAATCTACATAGATACAAGGAGCGGGAGAGAGACATGTATGCGATGGTGGAAGCACGAGTGTGCGGGTGTATAAACCTATCTAGAGGCTAGCTAGTCGATAAATGTTTGTGAGAGAAATATGAGTCGAGGTGGGAAAGTGAGAGTTTTGTGTGTGTGAGAGAGAGACAGTTGTCGGGAAGGGGAGTGGGAAGCAGGAGTTGTGTGTGTGTGTCTGTGAGAGAGAGAGAGGAGATGGTAGTCGGGGTTGTCTGATCGGTAAACAAATGAATAATGTCAGTCTGGGATGGAGACGAAAAGGAGACCGCAACAAATGTTGTGTCTACAGGAGAGAGAGAGAGTAATTTTAGTGGTATGAGTCATATGTAGAGACATATAGGGTGTGTGAGAGAATCCCATAGAGAGAAAGACAAAGTGAAAGACGAGTGGAGACTGTGTGTGTGGCGGTGGAAAAGAAAGCTTAGGTACCGAGGGATACCAGAGAATATTAGAGACGTGAGAGATAATGAAAACCGTGTAACGTATAATGATAGGGAGAGTGTGACACCTCTCAAGGGAGACGTCGAGAGACCATGTTTGCGAGGATAGGAGAAACATGAAGTGAGCATGCGGGTGAGCTGGAGAAAAGAGAGTGATAGCTACCTGAAGGAGCATGCATGCGAGAGAGATGGGCGTGAAATGAGTGTACAAAAAAGGGATTCAAATATTTGAATTCGAGATGATGATACATGTAATCCATACTCCAACCGAAATTGATCTATCAAACATGCATACTCATATGAATTCACGCACATCTATGTTATTCACTGTTCAAGATATCTTCCGATATTCCGATAAATTGGCCGATTTATCGCTTAACGTTGTCTGGCCGATAAGATAAATCGGCTGATAAATCAGCCGATATGCCGATAAAATTGCCGATTTACCCCTTATCATGGGTCAACCAATAAGTTCCCAATAAGCGATATCCCCAACATTGATGTTATTTAATATGTACATATTACTGGTCCATATATTTTAGTAGAACATAATTTGGTTAAATTTTTTCGAATTCAACCTTAAGATTTCGAGATCATTGTATTTGTAAATCATATTATACATATAAAGGAGCAGAATTCTTTGTTGTGCTTTTGAAAGTATATATAAAAAAATGATGTATATAGAATGTAATTCCAATTGAAAATGGATCCCGCCCGAAAAAAATAGAATACAAACGGGATTCGAATTGAGTTGGCACGGTAAACGTGCACTTTCCAAAATTTGAACGAAGCGGGGAAAGTTGCAGTAACCGCCCGAAACCAAAATCTGTGAGATGGAAATCACTACTGCCTATCCCTGCCACGCAAAGCCTATCTGCTGGATTTCTATAGGTTTCAATAGGGGTAGGTTTGTAATTTCACCCAAACATGACGTAATCGCCTCTCACCCGGATTCATACACGGTGGGCGCCAAAACACAGTGTGTCCTCGGCCAAAATCGACTCCCTCCCCGATTCATATTCATACACAGTGGGCGCCAAAAACAAACTCTCGTCGGCAAATATTCGGTGTATGTGAGATTACCATCCTATCCCCAACCGACTAATGTTGCTGTGATGTAGTAGAAAATTGAAATGGGGGCTAAGTTTGTAAATATCCTCGCATTTGAGACAAGTGCGCCCTGAATACATGGTTCCCCCCTTCCTCTCTACCTTCCTTTTCCCCATTCGTACTCTGTGGGCGCCAAAACACCCTCTCCACCCCATCCTCCTCCGTCCGCCGCCGTCCGCCACCCCATCCACCGCCATCCTCCTCCACCATGCCGGAGCTGATACCCCGACGCCGCCGTCCATTACAAGGGATCGACCTCTCTCATCCACGGCTTCGGACCGGGATCCTTGCATCCCGTCCTCTCGCTTTATCCCCGCCGTCGTCCACCTTGTCGGCGCCGCTCCTACGACCGTCTCGTCCACCGCGCCCCGCCGCCACCATCTACCCTCCTAGATCTGCTTCCACGCCGCCGACAGCCATCACTACCGCAGCACCGTCAAATTCTCAGCATATGCATACACGGCGCCGCACCAGAGGCGGTACTCTTTCGTATCTGCTCAACTTATTTATCACAGCAAGAAAATAGATCGCCACTGCTTTACTCTGATTTCTTGTCTTGGTTGCAAAGTTGCCTTTGTCCGGTTTGCACCTTCAGATCCGCCATGGCACGCTCAACACTATACTCCCAATGCTATGATTTTCCCCTTTTATATTCCACACTAGTTAAATCACAGTAGACTAAATTTCAAAATTGGGTCAGTCAATTTTTCAGAGCTCGCCGGAGGTCGCCGGTGCGATCGAAGGGGCTCGGGTGGTTGTGGGGCCTCGCCGAACGAAGAAAACTCGACGCGGGTGGGGGTTGGGGCAGGGGTGGGGGTGGCGGAGGAACACGGGTGGTGGGGGCCGGTGGTCCGGCCGGCGGCCCGTGCTGTGTTCTGTATGGGAAGAATCAGAGATGAGGAAGAAGAAGGGTTAGGAGACGTAGGATCTTCATCCAACCGCCTGAAATGGTCGAGAGACAGCTGGGAGTTGCATTCTTAATACGCTCTGGTTCATCATGTGTGGGCACTATGCAACCAACATTTTACTATCCAAAATCTGCTTGCTCTTCTTTAGCATGTTCCTCTTCCGTTCTTCTTTAATATGTACTCTCTCCGTTCCTAAATACAATTCTTTGTATAGATTCCACCATGGACTACATATGGAGCAAAATGAGTGAATCTACACTCTAAAATGTATCTGGATACATTTGTATGTGATCCATAGTGGAAATCTCTATCAAGACTTATATTTTGGAACGGAGGGAGTATGATAGTAGTATAGTATGTTCCTTGTACTGAAGATGAGCAGGGACATTTGCAGTGTAGAGGTCTATACGGTCGGTTGTGATGGACACTTTGAGCCTCTTTGATTCGTAGGATCTTGTAAACATATGAATAGGATTTGTAGTGGCCTGCCCACTTGAATCCTATAAGAATAGCAAGGAAATGCGGGGAGTTGTGTCGCCTTTGAGAGTTACACTGATATTAGTAGTACCGCACCTTCACTTGAAGAGAGCTGGTATCCGAAGCCTTTCTATCCGTACCGGCAATACTAGCACATATATTCCAGCAAGTTCCACTTTGCTGATTTTACTCTGATGCTTAAGGTTTTCCCGTTATATCTACACTATGATCTGTGTAGCTGCTTTGTGTCGCACTAGCAGCAGTCCACTCTTGAAGCTAAACACTGCAATGACTTACAAAATTGGCACCAAGGCATTGAGTGCCATTTTGGATGCAATGAAACTCATACGCTCCCCACCTGTTGATTCTTGTTCAGAATATGATCCTAATGACTATTCTAACCTCGAGGAGTCAAAGGTAGATGGCCTGTCCTGTTCACCCATCAAGGTGCCTGTTCTAATTTGGCAATGTTTTATTGATTGCGGGTATCTTGCATTTGTTGTCTTGCATTTCTTCTACTTTGTTGCACCGCCATCTGCTTAGTTTACTCATCATATATGTCGAGATGCCATGCCCATCCATTATCAATACATATTCCATCTGTCATCATACCATGTTTTTCCACTCAAATGTTGTTCTTGTGCATCAGACATCAAAAAGGAAGAGGGTGATTGCCGAACCTGAAGGAGCACCAGCAAAGTCCTTGACAAACATGGTGGTGCCGGATAAATCAAACAGCACCCCACTTATATTCGTTGTACAACCAGTGACACAAAACGTAGGACCGACTCCAGTAGATTGTACCCATACTTCACTGGCCACACCACTAGCCCCACCACACAGGACCTGCACTCCAGCAAAAGGTATACCGATTTCATTTGCCATAGCACCAGCTGTACCACAGAAAAATCCCACTCCAGCAAAAAGTACAACAAGTCCACCGGCCGAAGACCTATCCCAACTACAGAGAAGGCCAATTCCTGCAGATTGGAACCCCATTCCATTTATTCCCAGTTTAAAAGACAATGCTTTCAATGTTGTTAGGGACTACGTGCATATATTCCCATCATGGGAAGATTATTGTGAAGACAAACACCATTTTCACATCTTCCTGTCCAACTTACGTGTAAGTGCTATTATTCATGGTTATTATTTTCCTGTTTTCTGCTGATTGAACACATCAATGATTTACATTACATTGTTGCAACTAGGCGAGGGTCACCCTGGATAGTCATGACGAGCAAAGCTTGCTTGTGCTTTTCAAGGAAGCATTGCAGCAGTATCGGTGTTACCTGAGGAAATCACACTTTGATGGCAAGTCTATAAACGAATTTCCGGTGAAGTCTCCTATGCTAAATTTAGAAGACATTGAATGGAAAAACCTTGTTATGCACTGGTCTAGTTCCCAGGATGAGGTACTGTCTATGAAATCACATGACAATTTGAACTTCTACTTTTCCGGATGTGCCTTATGGATATTTTTTGCAGGAAATCTGCTCGAAGAAGAATTCCGATTTGGCAAGAACGATAGGATATCGCAAATATGCTACCCACTGCTTTGCTCTTGTTAGTACCTGTTGTCCTGTATCACTATACTTGCATACATACCTGGTTCATTATGTGACAGCAGTATGCATGATAGCTTGCTTATCAATTATTCGCTCCAAATTATCTGATCTGTATGAATGGCTACATTAGTGTAGAATATATCCAATGCCAATGATTTTTTAGCTCTGCATTGTTCTTGTAAGTACATGTTGTCCTCTATCAGTGTACTTATAATGACAGGTAGTTGTTCATGTACCATCACTCTGCAGCTTATTTTCCTTTGCCCTCCATTTTGTACACATCAGATCTATATTTACTCTTACCATAAGGTTGGTACTGAAGAAGTTTAGCTATGCATTGCTCTTGGCTGTACCTTTTGCCTGTATCGCTGCACTTAAATTTATAGCTACTTGGTTATGTAGCATCAATCTTCATCTTATCTTAAATATTCTCCATTTTTTCGTATATTATCACATCTATATTTACTCTTAACAAAATGTAGAATAAAGGCAATGCTTTTGAAGAAGATTTTGTGGTAAACTTCTTGAATTGCTCCCCCCCATCAGCATGGACAAGGCCTTTATAGAGCCTGTCTTCACCAATAATGTCAGTTTGTCCATCTCAAGACTTCAAACTTTGTTGTATATATTTGGTTAGGCATGACTGCAATAGCTGTTTATTTTTGGTGTTTGTATCAAATTGCTTGTTTAAAGTTTATTATGTAGTTCATAAACAAAAGTTTGTCCTTTCTCAATTTAAGTTTTCAGTTGTACAACCAAGTTCCTTCTTCATACCATGTAAATTAAACTATATAGAGCAATTGATCTTCTTTTGCACTGCATGTATGTTTCTGTTCTTCATCCGTAATCCAGTGGTGTGGTGAACCTACCCACTACATCACAATGTCATATTCTACAATGTCTTAACTATGAACAATGTCATATCATTCTACTATTATTTAAACTGTCTCTTTATTTGCCAATCTGAAATGGTATAAATTGACAGCACACTAACCATTGATACTTATGAGTTCTTGATCTGTAATCCAGTGGTGTCGTGAAGCTGCCAACTCCTTCACAATGTCATTTCCTGCCATGTCTTGACCTGAACAATACCATATTGTGTTAATGCAATTTTAAACTGTGTCACTTTATTCGTCAATAAGAAATGTGATGAATTGTCAGCACTGATACTTTTATGTGCAAACCTGTCATCTGTCTGCTTGTTTATCTTTCAGAGTGAGGAAGATATAATCGTTGATGTAGGTTGGGGTACATAATCGGGCCGTCATGCAATCACGATGTAGGTTGGGCCTGAAACATGCCGAACAACTCACGGGCCAGCAGCAACCCGAAATGAACCCCGGCCCATGATTGTGCGAATCAAATCACGGGCTTTTAACAGGCCAAAATTGTCTCGGTCCTTGTTTGGCCCAATTAGATATCAGCTGCGAGCAGGCCGGATGCAAACCGGGCCGTAGTTAGGCCCAACTATATGACGGGCTTTTAACAGGCCGAAATTAATATAGGGCCAAAATGTTAAACGGGCCCTTAACAGGACAAAACTAATATCAGGCCGAATTACTAAGTGGGCCTTTAGCAAGTGGGCTCAAAGCATAGTGTCCAGTTGACGGGCCAAATCTTAAAGGGGCGGACCTGATCTGGGCCGTAATTTGGCCCAGAATGTGGTAGGCTTTTAACGGGCCGGATCTCATATGGGCCACTATTAGGCCCAGAGCGTGGCAGACCATTAACGCACCACATCAAATATGGGCCGGCATTTGGCCCAAAACATGGCAGCTATTTCATAGGCCGGCCTACTAGGGTCCTCAAAATCTTGTGGGCTTACAGCTGGGCCGGCCCATTAATGTCGGCGAAATCTCATGGGCCTTTAGCTGGGCCGGCCCATTATGATCCGCAAGAATCTTGTGGGCCTTTACCTGGGCCGGCCCATTATGGCACACAAAAATCTTGTAGGCCTTTACCTGGGCCGGCCCATTATGGCCCGCAAAATCTTGTGGGCCTTTAATTAGCTGGGCCAGCCCATTATGGTCCGCAAAATCTTGTGGGCCTTTAGCTAGGCCGGCCCATTATGGTCCGCAAAATCTTGTGGGCCTTCAGTTGGGCCAACCCATTTAAACTTGATGGGCCGGTCCATGTGTCAACATATCATAGGCGCGTCTCGCCCATTGGATGAGTGACACCTTGCCAACGCAGACCTGACATATGTCTCCTCCAGCCAATGATGATTTTACATGTGGAAAATCCACATTGGTCGGGGCTGTTAATGGGTTATCGGATCCAAAACCCGACCCGATAGCTTAACGGCGTTCTGTTATGGTGGATGCCACGTGTCGGTCACCCTTGACAAAAGCACTTCTGTGACGCGCGATTTATCGTCATGGAAGTGGACACTTCCGTGATGATAATTTTGGTAATGTCAAGGAACACTTCTACGACAGCACAGGTATGACTATCTTGATTCTGTCATAAAATCTTCACGGATGTACATGCATGACAGAAAAACGTGACCTACTGTGACAAACACTTATCATCACGGAAGTGTATTTTTTTGTAGTGGTGGGGTGATGCGGAGGAAGGCCTCACACACGACGATAAACGACGAGATGTGAAGGATGGGATCTCGAGCTAGATCAAGGAAATCGAGCCCGTAATAGAACATAAGACCTCTAACAAAGGGATCAAGACTAAAGTCTAGCCCTCAGAGGAAGTGGGAAACAAATACGACACTCTCGTTGGGTTCTGGAGTGGGGATGACCTGCCCTTGAGCAGGCAGCCTGTGCGGAATTTCGGCGGTCAAATACCTGGCTTCCCTTAGCTTCTTGATGTCCTCCTCTGTGACAGAGGAGGCCATCCACCGACCTTAAAGGTTGGATCTGGACATGGTGGAAGGTCCAAAGTGCTTAGCCTGAGCCTTGGGTGTTGGAACTCGAGGTGGGGGAAGGGAAGGATCGAGCGCGAGAAGAAAAGGACAAGTTTGCGTGGAAGGCAAGTTTGGCGATTCGGATATGTAGATCTCCTTCCCTTCCCTTTATAAAGAGGGTGAATGTCAAGCGTCCTCCGCGCGGCCGTTTGGAACTTGCCTAAAATATAGGAGTCATACTAACAAGCACGATTGGGTTACCCACACCCGTATTGATGAGAATCCCGTGATAAGGGGAACACGATCTCTGCTTCGACAAAACGTGCCAATAAAACCGCCTCGCAACACGTGCTGTGGCAGGCTGGGAAAAACGGTTCGTAATGACCAAACCACGGCAGGATGTCACGTTATGAAAATGTAACGCCCTTGATGCGGCTATAGCTCCCACGTGTCGAGGCACGACTTAGAGACATAACCGCATTGAAAGCAATGTCGCAAGTTAGGCAATCATCACAACATCCCATGTAATATAGATAATAAAAGGGGAGATACATAGTTGGCTTACACTCGCCACGTCACACGAGTACATAAATAGCATTACAACATTCAAACACTCATGGCCCGACTATGGTGCCAAAATAAAAGATAACCCAACATGCGACACAGTCCCGATCACCCCAACTGGGCAGCACTACTGATCATCAGGGAAAGACACGTAGTATCGGCATGAGTCCTCGTCGAACTCCCACTTGAGCTCAAGCGCGTCATCTGGAGGGGAATCATCAGGCCCTGCATCTGGTTTGGAAGTAATCTGTGAGCCACAGGGACTCAGAAATCTCGCACCCTCGCGATCAAGACTATTTAAGCTTAATAGGTAAGGCAAGGAAAATATGTGGAGCTGCAGCAAGCGGCTAGCATATATGGTGGCTATCCTGTTCGCAAAAGAGAGCGAGAAGAGGAGGCAAAGCGCGAGCGAGAAACTAGAGAGCATCCTGCGGCAA
The DNA here is from genome assembly GCF_056163025.1 of Triticum urartu. NCBI lineage: Eukaryota > Viridiplantae > Streptophyta > Magnoliopsida > Poales > Poaceae > Triticum > Triticum urartu. Next base: position 536,944,028 of record NC_141874.1, read on the forward strand.
GCATTACTCCAACACCGTGTTCACTTACCGGACTCCGCCGAGAAGAGACCATCACGGTAACTCACACTGTTGATTCATTTTAATTAAGTTAAGGTTCAAGTTATCTACAACCGGACATTAACAAATTCCCATCTGCCCATAACGTTTCAAAAGTTCAAATCCCTGCAGGGGAGTCCCAACTTAGCCCATGACAAGCTCTCACGGTCAACGAAGGAATAGACCTTCTCCCGAGACGTTCCAATCAGACTCGGTATCCCGGTTCTTCAAGACACTTCGACAAGTTAAAACAAATCCAGCAACACCGCCCGAATGTGCCGACAAATCCCGATAGGAGCTGCACATATCTCGTTCTTAGGGCACACTCAGATGAGCTCTCCATACAACTAAAACCAAACCTCGAGTTTCCCTGAGGGGGCGCTGCACAGGACTCTAGTTTGGACCAACACTCAGAGGAGCACTGGCCCAGGGGGGCTTAAATAAGATGACCCTCGAGCTCCGGAAACCCAAGGGAAAAAGAGGCTAGGTGGAAAATGGTAAAACCAAAGTTGGGCATTGCTGGAAAAGCTTTAATCAAGGCAAACTATCAAGGGGTTCCCATTATAACCCAACCGCGTAAGGAACGCAAAATCCGGGAACATAACACCGATATGACGGAAACTAGGGCGGCAAGAGTGGAACAAAACACTAGACGAGAGGCCGAGCCTTCCACCCTTTACCAAGTATATAGATGCATTAAGATAACATGGCAATATAATGATATCCCAACAAGTAAATAATGTTCCAACAAGGAACGGTCTCCAATCTTCACCTGCAATTAGCAACGCTATAAGAGGGGCTAAGTAAAGCGGTAACATAGCCAATCAAGGGTTTGCTAGGACATGGTGGGTTAGAGGTTTGACATGGCAATTTGGGAGGCATGATAAGCAAGTGGTAGGCATCGTAGCATAGGCATAGCAAAAGAGCAAGCATCTAGCAAAGCAAAGATAGTAGTGATTTCGAGGGTATGATCATCTTGCCTGCAAAGTTGTCAGAGTTGACTGGATCCTCGAAAGCAAACTCAACGGGCTCCTCGTTAGCGAACTCGTCTCCTGGCTCTACCCAAACAAGACAAACAAGCAAACGGAGCACAATAAACCACGTGCAAACTCAAACAACATGATGCAAAGATGATATGCTATGCGGGATGCAATATGTGATGCATATGCAAGATTTGACAAGGAATGCATGAACCTGGCCTCAACTTGGAAATCCAAGTGTGCCACTGGAAAGATGAGATGAAATCGCTTGAAAACGATATAAAGAACACCGGAATCGGAGCTACGGTTTGGAAATGGCAAGCAATTCAAAAATGACCACGTTCTGCGATTTACAGCAAGTAGCCATCTAAGTGCAACAAGATGAACATGCTACAACACCCAAACATGGCATCAAAATACATGGAAGTAAATCATTCATGAATCTTAACAAAAGTCTAGCACTGAGCTATGGACAATTCATCCATTAACAGGTTCAAACAAGCATGGCAAAAATGCATTTGGTAAACAGATTTCAGACTTAGTGATATTAACACTTGTCTGGAATTTCAGATCAGATAGCACTCTTTGAAGCAACAAAACTACATGCTACAGGACCTGAACATGGAAAAGTAAAGCATGGCATGGAGCTACTCAAAGAGCTTAAAAAAAGTCCCTTAGTGACCTTGAGCCAAAAGGTATCAGAAAATACATTTGCACGCATGTGAACATGGCAGAAACATAATCAGTTCTCAGACTTAGTGAAAACTGGAGCATGCTGAAAACAGATATCAAGTAGGCATGTTTACGAGCTCGATGGACTCACTACAGAGCAAGTCATGATAATCTAAGCATACACCCATCAATAATACACAAAATACAAGCTAGGCATGGCAAGATCAATAACATAGCATGCACGGATCAACTACAACATCCTCAGCAAAATTGCTAACAAGTAGACAATCTGCCCAGATTCATGAAATGACAAAAGTAGAGCTCGATTGACTCAAGCTAGGGTGCTCCATAATTGCCAAAAAAGACATGGATGGATAGAGCACTACAAGATTAACAAAACATCCTTACTGATCATCCTTAATAGAGGCACGGATCACTAGGAAACAACATGAACATATGGCATATTGAGATGAACAGCTCAAGGACTTGGTGGAAATGCTAAGTACCTGAAATCAGCATTAACGAATGCTCCACTTTGCAAGCTTGTGCTAGTCACCACACACATCAAAAAAATACATGGATTGCACCTATGGATAGATGGCAAAACATATAACAAAACTCATGAAGAGCTCAGGGGCATGTCATGCACACAATAATCATGGCAAAAATGACAAATATCTAATTGGAGCAGCAGATCTGACAATTAACTCAAATAGTATTCTTCTAACAGCATTTCGGGCATCAAGATGAACTCAAATGAAAATGATGCAATGAGATTAAATGACGTGCTCTCTGAGGCGAACATTTTGATGTGTTATATGCCCAAAACGGAGCTATGGATGCAAAGTTACGATGCGATGAACATAGCCAAAATATTAGGGTTTCGGGCAAAAGTCAACCCGAGATATTTTCTCAGATCTGGATCCGCACGCTTCAAGAGGATGGCCGGGATGTACTGTAGCTCGCAGGAGGTAGAAGTAGGAAGCCGGATCCGTGGCGCCGGTTGCCGGAGGGAGACGCCGGACGGCGCGGGCCGGCGATGGCCGAGGTCGGCGCGGTCGCCGTGGCCTGCGGCGGCGAGGTTCAGCGAGGCGGCGGGCGGTGGCCGGGTTGCCAGCGACGAGCGGGCTGGGCGGCGCCGACAGCTCTCTCGGGTGGCGCGCGGCGAGAGGAAGGCGGCGGGGAGCGCGGGGCAGCTCGGCCCGGGCGGCGGCGGAGGAGGGCCCGCCCTGGGCCTCGCGGGCCGGCGGCGGAGGGAGGCGAAGTGGGCACAGAGGCGCCACGTGGCGGGTGTCGATTGGCGCGGGCCGGTGGACGGACGTGTCCGGCCGCGCGGAGGAGCTGGATCTAGGGTTAGAGACGAGGGGAACCGCGAATTTTCGGGAGGGTGGTGTATATATAGGCATAGAGGGAGCTAGGAGTGTCCAAATGAGGTGCGGTTTTCGGCCACGCGATCGTGATCGAACGCTCTAGATGATGGAGAGGGTTTTGGGCCAACTTGGAGGGGTGACGGGCTGCAACACACACGAGGCCTTTTCGGTCCCTCGGTTAACCGTTGGAGTATCAAACGAAGTCCAAATGGTACGAAACTTGACAGGCGGTCTACCGGTAGTAAACCAAGGCCGCTTGGCAAGTCTCGGTCCAATCCGGAAATGTTTAATCCCCACACACGAAAGAAAGGTAGAATTGAGCACCGGAAGAGAACGAAGCGCCGGAATGCAAAACGGACAACGGGGAAAAAGCTCGAATGCATGAGATGAACACGTATGCAAATGCAATGCACATGATGACAATGTATGAGATGCATGACAACGACAAAAACACATGGAGACAAAAAAACCCAAACCCGAGAAAATAAAATAACTTAACGCCGGAAACGGCAAGAGTTGGAGTACATATTGGGACAATCATATCCGGGGTGTTACAACACTCCACCACTACGAAAGGATCTCGTCCCGAGATCTAGGACTGAAAGAACGCCGGGTATTCAGAACGGAGGTGATCCTCGTGTTCCCAGGTAGCTTCACGGTCGGAATGGTGTGACCACTTGACTTTGAGGAATTTGATTGACTTGTTGCAAGTCTTGCGTTCAGTCTCTTCAAGAATAGCCACGGGGTGCTCACGATAAGAGAGATCTTCTTGGAGCTCAATGTCCTCGAAGTTGACGGTGCGGTCAGGAGTCTTGAAGCACTTTCGGAGCTGAGAGACATGGAACACGTCATGAACATTTGCAAAGTTTGAAGGAAGCTCGAGTTGATAGGAGAGATCGCCTCTCTTGCTGACAATCTTGAAAGGTTCCACGTATCTGGGGGCAAGCTTCCCTTTGATACCGAAGCGACTAGTTCCTTTCATAGGAGAGACGCGAAGGTAAACATGATCTCCGATCTCGAAAGCCAAATCACGGTGCTTACTATCATAGTAGCTCTTCTGGCGGGATTGGGCTGCTTTGGGGTTATCTCGAATGACTTTGCACATTTCCTCTGCCTCTGTGATTAAGTCATTTCCGAGAAGCTGACATTCACCGGTTTCAGACCAGTTGAGGGGGGTATGGCACTTCCTGCCATACAGAATTTCAAATGGGGCCTTGCCCGAACTTGCTTGAAAACTGTTGTTGTAGGAGAATTCAGCAGATGGAAGACAATCCTCCCACTTCATGCCGAAGGAGATCACACACGCCCTGAGCATATCTTCAAGAATCTGGTTGACACGCTCGACTTGGCCGCTAGTTTGAGGATGGAAAGTTGTGCTGAAGCGGATGTTGGTGCCCATGGCCTTCTGAAAAGAATCCCAAAACTTGGAGGTAAAGATGCTGCCACGGTCTGAGGAGATCACTTGTGGAATACCATGCAGAGAGACAATCCGAGAGGTATAGAGTTCCGCCAATTGAGCTGCAGTGATTGACTCTTTGATGGGCAGAACGTGAGCCACTTTAGTGAGTTTGTCGATGACAACGAATATAGCATCATTGCCACGCTTGGACTTTGGAAACCCAGTCACGAAGTCCATATCAATGTGGTCAAATTTCCATTCTGGAATGGCAAGAGGTTGGAGGAGACCCGCTGGTCTTTGGTGTTCTGCCTTCACTCTTCTGCAGACATCACACTCATTCACGAACTGAGCAATCTCGCGCTTCATTCGAGTCCACCAATAAGCCTGCTTGAGGTCCTGATACATCTTCGTGCTCCCAGGGTGAATGGAAAGGAGAGAATTGTGAGCCTCGTTCATGATCACGTTACGAAGGTCACCTTTGGGCACAACAATACGATCCTCGAAGAAGAGAGTATCCTTGTCATCAAGGCGGTAGCACTTGTACTTGGGTTGACTCTTGGCAATCCCAATCTTCACCTTTTTCACCATAGCATCAAGAAGCTGGGCTTAGCGAATCTGATCTTCCAAGGTAGGAGAGACTTGAAGGTTTGCGAGGAAACCTTGAGGAACAACTTGCAGATTAAGTTTGCGGAAAGCTTCACAAAGCTCGGGCTGATAAGGCTTGAGAATAAGACTATTGCAATAAGCCTTCCTGCACAGTGCGTCAGCAATCACATTGGCCTTGCCTAGAGTATACTCGATACTCGGATTATACTCTTGAATCATTTCGACCCATCGAGTTTGCCTGAGGTTGAGATTAGGCTGAGTGAAGATGTACTTGAGACTCTTGTGATCAGTGAAAATGTCCACTTTTCTTCCCAATAAGAGATGTCTCCAAGTCAAAAGAACATGCACAACTGCCGCCAACTCGGGATCATGAGTGGGGTAGTTCTTCTCATTGGGCTTCAATTGGCGAGAGGTATAAGCAACAACTTTCTTCTCTTGCATCAACACTGCACCGAGACCTTGGAGAGAGGCATCACAAAAGACCTCGTACGGTTTGGATTCATCAGGCGGAGTCAGAACTGGAGCAGTGACCAATTTCTCTTTCAAAGTGTTGAAAGCAATGTCACACTCCGGAGACCAAACGTACTTGACGTGCTTCTGGAGAAGATTTGAGAGAGGCTTCGCGATCTTAGAAAAGTTTTCAACGAATCTTCGACAGTAGCTTGCGAGACCGAGGAAGCTACGAAGTTGCTTCACGTTCTGAGGAGGTTCCCAATTCACAATTGCAGACACCTTCTCAGGATTTACTGCAATACCCTTGCCAGAGATGATATGACCAAGATAGAGAACATCATCGAGCCAAAATTCGCACTTAGAGAACTTGGCGTAGAACTTGTGTTCCCTGAGCTTATCGAGTACCAAACGCAAGTGCTTGGCATGATCTTCCTTGTTCTTCGAGAAAACTAGAATGTCGTCGAGATAGACCAAAACGAAGTCATTGGTGTAGGCGTTGAAGATGAAGTTCATCATGCGAGAGAAAGTCGGAGGAGCGTTGACGAGGCCAAAAGACATGACAGTGTATTCATATGAACCATAGCTTGTCCTGAAAGCCGTCTTGGGAATATCTTGCTCACGGATTCGAATCTAATGATAACCCATACGAAGATCAAGCTTGGAGAATACTTGGGCAACTTTGAGTTGTTCGAACAGCTCGTTGATGTTGGGAAGTGGGTATTTGTTCTTGATAGTCTTCTTGTTCAATGGACGGTAATCAACACAAAGTCGGTCCGTTCCATCCTTCTTCTTCACAAAAAGAACACCACAACCCCACGGAGAAGAACTAGGTCGGATGAGGCCCAGTCTCTCTTGAATATCGAGTTGCTTCTTCAGCTCCTTCAACTCTTCAGGTTCGAGCTTGTAAGGACGCTTGCACACAAGTTTCGTGCCAGGCTCAAGATCGATGACGAATTCAACTGGCCGGTGCGAAGGCATTCCTGGAAGCTCTTCTGGAAAGACGTCTTGATATTCGCAAACGACTGGAATCTGCGAGATGGCATCCAGTTCACCCTTCTTATTGAGAGAAAACAGACGGATGGTATCATCACGAGCGGCAAAGACAATTACATCCTCAAACGAATGAGTCAATTGAATCTGCCTGGCTGCACAATCAAGATGCGCCTTGTGCTTAGAAAGCCAATCCATTCCGAGAATAAGATCAATATCCGAATTTCCCAAAACAATAGGAGAAGCTAGAAATTTGTAGTCGCCCAACGTGATAGTAACATCCGGGACGCAGGTATTAGCTGTCATCTGCTTGCCTGGTGACACAATTTGCAAGGAACTTTGCAGATACTGATAATCGCACTCATACTTCGATGCAAAAGGTTTGGAAATGAAACAATGCGATGCACCAGTGTCAAAAAGAACTTTTGCAGGAATATCATTAACAGGAAGGTTACCCGTGATGACATCTGATGAATCCTCTGCCTGAGCTGCATTCACCATATTGACCTTGGCGTACTTGGGGTTATGCTTGACCACAGCCGTACTTGCCGATCTCACAGGAGGAGGAGGAAGACGCCTCTGATTGAAACACTTGTTGGCATAGTGACCCTTCTGTTGGCACTTGTTGCACGTGACCTCTGAAAGCGGACGGTGGTACGGAGCACTCGATCTAGGAGCTTGAGACGAAGTCTTGTTCTGAAAGCCAGGGTTGGGTGGGTGGGAAGATCCACTGCCACCTTTGCTCTTCTAATACGGCTGACGGAACGGAGGAGGAGGAAGCCAATACTTCTGCTGCTTGGCCACTTGAGTAGAGGAAGAAGGAGTAGTGTCTCTGACTCGCTTCTTGGAAGCATCACCTCAGTTGAGCGGCCTCTTGCTTCAATGCCATGTTGTAGAACTCATCATACCTCAAGGGCTCAAAGAGAACAAGAGCTAGCTGGATTTCTTCTCTGAGACCACCCCTGAACTGGTATATCATGCTCTTCTCATCAGGTACGTCCTGCTTAGCAAAACGGGCGAGCTTCTGAAACAACTTGTTGTAGTCATAGACAGACAAAGAGCCTTGCTTCAGGTTGCGGAATTCCTCACGCTTGCTTTCAACCATGCTCTGAGAGATATGATGAGCTTTGAAGTCTTGACGGAATTCATCCCAGGTAATAACACGTCCTCCTCTGGAATCCTTGTACTACTGGAACCATTCTGCAGCTTGATCTTTGAGTTGGAAGGAAGCGAACTTGACGAAGTCCTCAGGCCTGACGTTACTGCACTCGAAATGCTTGCACAGATCCACAAGCCAATCGTCAGCATCAGTTGCCTCAACACAATTGCTAAAAGTCTTTGGCCCGTTAGCAAGGAACTGGTTGAGTGTAGCAAAGTGATTCTGATTGTTGCCTTGGTTGCCTTGGTTCGCTTGATTGTGCTCTTGAAGAATTTGCATGATCAACTGTGTGTTTGCATTGGTTGCGGCCATCACAGCTTGCCATGCCTCCGGAGGAGGAGGAGGTGGTGGCGGATCTTGATTCTGATTCTAATTGGTGCTCTTAGCGGGAGCCATCCTGAAGAGGTTGACCACTGTTAGCACATTGTTAGATAAATATTGAAGCTGAATCCAACGGAATGAAAATTGCAACATAAAGTCTTCACATCCGAACAAAATGAACGAATGCATTCCTCTTGAAATGGTCACATATCCATAAATTGAGAAGCCACTAGAATTTAGGTAGAGAAATAAATCAACAAGGTACGGATCAAGAACGAATACTCGGTAAGAAATCCCAATCTCAAACCAAATACCCGTGGAAGAAGAACTAGAGCTACAAGAATTCCCACCTATGAAACTCCCGAACCTTTCCGGTTATGCAATCAGGTGTTGGGGATACAGGGGAAGCATAATATCTCACCCAAATCTAGCAAATCCTACATCCAGCTGTATCCATCCTTCAACACATAACCGAGAAAAACTTCGGAAACCATCTACCTCAACCTTCGAAACGCATCCGTTATACAAGTTATGGCGATACTCTCGAACTCCCGCCCTAGTACTGGGTGGCGTCGAGATTATCTCACCAACGAACTGCATAAAAGAGATTTTTGATGTCGGCGTACTAAACTCAGGTATTCCAGAACTGCAATGATAAAATTGCGACGACAACACCTCGGAGCTCAACTCCCCGGGACACTGCCATAACCCCTAAAGACAGGAGGCACCAAGAACAATGTTCTCGTCACAAAACCATCGGAACGATTCCAAGATACCCGCGTGATCCTATTTTTTTTTGTGAAATTTGAGAAGAGAAGAGTCAAAACTCTACGTCAGGATGCCTTACCAGAGCGATGAGGAGACTGGGAAGTAAAAAGAATTCCTAAACTCTCCGATATATAATTCCTAAATGACTCAAAACATTTTTTCTAGACTCAACAACGGCTGCTAAAAACGATCAAGCAATGGGGGCTCCTAAGGTCGGGGAAGGCTCTGATTACCAACTTGTAAGGCCCTCGATGCGGCTATAGCTCCCACGTGTCGAGGCACGACTTAGAGACATAACCACATTGAAAGCAATGTCGCAAGTTAGGCAATCATCACAACATCCCATGTAATATAGATAATAAAAGGGGAGATACATAGTTGGCTTACACTCGCCACGTCACACAAGTACATAAATAGCATTACAACATTCAAACACTCATGGCCCGACTATGGCGCCAAAATAAAAGATAACCCAACATGCGACATGGTCCCGATCACCCCAACTGGGCACCACTACTGATCATCAGGGAAAGACACGTAGTATCGGCGTGAGTCCTCGTCGAACTCCCACTTGAGCTCAAGCGCGTCATCTGGAGCGGAATCATCAGGCCCTGCATCTGGTTTGGAAGTAATCTGTGAGCCACAGGGACTCAGCAATCTCGCACCCTCGTGATCAAGACTATTTAAGCTTAATAGGTAAGGCAAGGAAAATATGTGGAGCTGCAGCAAGCGGCTAGCATATATGGTGGCTATCCTATTCGCAAAAGAGAGCGAGAAGAGGAGGCAAAGCGCGAGCGAGAAACTAGAGAGCATCCTGCGGCAAGCATTACTCCAACACCGTGTTCACTTACCGGACTCCATCGAGAAGAGACCATCACGGTAACTCACACTGTTGATTCATTTTAATTAAGTTAAGGTTCAAGTTATCTACAACCGGACATTAACAAATTCCCATCTGCCCATAACCGCGGGCACGGATTTCAAAAGTTCAAATCCCTGCAGGGGAGTCCCAACTTAGCCCATGACAAGCTCTCACAGTCAACGAAGGAATAGACCTTCTCCCGAGACGTTCCAATCAGACTCGGTATCCCGGTTCTTCAAGACACTTCAACAAGTTAAAACAAATCCAGCAACACCGCCCGAATGTGCCGACAAATCCCAATAGGAGCTGCACATATCTCGTTCTCAGGGCACACTCAGATGAGCTCTCCATACAACTAAAACCAAACCTCGAGTTTCCCTGAGGGGGCGCTGCATAGGACTCTAGTTTGGACCAACACTCAGAGGAGCACTGGCCCAGGGGGGCTTAAATAAGATGACCCTCGAGCTCCGGAAACCCAAGGGAAAAAGAGGCTAGGTGGAAAATGGTAAAACCAAGGTTGGGCATTGCTGGAAAAGCTTTAATCAAGGCGAACTATCAAGGGGTTCCCATTATAACCCAACCGCGTAAGGAACGCAAAATCCGGGAACATAACACCGATATGACGGAAACTAGGGCGGCAAGAGTGGAACAAAACACTAGACGAGAGGCCGAGCCTTCCACCCTTTACCAAGTATATAGATGCATTAAGATAACATGGCAATATAATGATATCCCAACAAGTAAATAATGTTCCAACAAGGAACGGTCTCCAATCTTCACCTGCAATTAGCAACGCTATAAGAGGGGCTGAGTAAAGCGGTAACATAGCCAATCAAGGGTTTGCTAGGACATGGTGGGTTAGAGGTTTGACATGGCAATTTGGGAGGCATGATAAGCAAGTGGTAGGCATCGTAGCATAGGCATAGCAAAAGAGCAAGCATCTAGCAAAGCAAAGATAGTAGTGATTTCGAGGGTGTGATCATCTTGCCTGCAAAGTTGTCAGAGTTGACTGGATCCTCGAAAGCAAACTCAACGGGCTCCTCGTTAGCGAACTCGTCTCCTGGCTCTACCCAAACAAGACAAACAAGCAAACGGAGCACAATCAACCACGTGCAAACTCAAACAACATGATGCAAAGATGATATGCTATGCAGGATGCAATATGTGATGCATATGCAAGATTTGACAAGGAATGCATGAACCTGGCCTCAACTTGGAAATCCAAGTGTGCCACTGGAAATATGAGATGAAATCGCTTGAAAACGATATAAAGAACACCGGAATCGGAGCTACGGTTTGGAAATGGCAAGCAATTCAAAAATGACCACGTTCTGCGATTTACAGCAAGTAGCCATCTAAGTGCAACAAGATGAACATGCTACAACACCCAAACATGGCATCAAAATACATGGAAGGAAATCATTCATGAATCTTAACAAAAGTCTAGCACTGAGCTATGGACAATTCATCCATTAACAGGTTCAAACAAGCATGGCAAAAATGCATTTGGTAAACAGATTTCAGACTTAGTGATATTAACACTTGTCTGGAATTTCAGATCAGATAGCACTCTTTGAAGCAACAAAACTACATGCTACAGGACCTGAACATGGAAAAGTAAAGCATGGCATGGAGCTACTCAAAGAGCTTAAAAAAAGTCCCATAGTGACCTTGAGCCAAAAGGTATCAGAAAATACATTTGCACGCATGTGAACATGGCAGAAACATAATCAGTTCCCAGACTTAGTGAAAACTGGAGCATGCTGAAAACAGATATCAAGTAGGCATGTTTACGAGCTCGATGCACTCACTACAGAGAAAGTCATGATAATCTAAGCATACACCCATCAATAATACACAAAATACAAGCTAGGCATGGCAAGATCAATAACATAGCATGCACGGATCAACTACAACATCCTCGGCAAAATTGCTAACAAGTAGACAATCTGCCCAGATTCATGAAATGACAAAAGTAGAGCTCGATTGACTCAAGCTAGGGTGCTCCATAATTGCCAAAAAAGACAAGGATGGATAGAGCACTACAAGATTAACAAAACATCCTTACTGATCATCCTTAAGAGAGGCACGGATCACTAGGAAACAACATGAACATATGGCATATTGAGATGAACAGCTCAAGGACTTGGTGGAAATGCTAAGTACCTGAAATCAGCATTAACGAATGCTCCACTTTGCAAGCTTGTGCTAGTCACCACACACATCAAAAAAATACATGGATTGCACCTCTGGATAGATGGCAAAACATATAACAAAACTCATGAAGAGCTCAGGGGCATGTCATGCACACAATAATCATGGCAAAAATGACAAATATCTAATTGGAGCAGCAGATCTGACAATTAACTCAAATAGCATTCTTCTAACAGGATTTCGGGCATCAAGATGAACTCAAATGAAAATGATGCAATGAGATGAAATGATGTGCTCTCTGAGGCGAACATTTTGATATGTTATATGCCCAAAACGGAGCTATGGATGCAAAGTTACGATGCGATGAACATAGCCAAAATATTAGGGTTTCGGGCAAAAGTCAACCCGAGATATTTTCTCAGATCTGGATCCACACGCTTTACGAGGATGGCCGGGATGTACTGTAGCTCGCCGGAGGAAGAAGTAGGAAGCCGGATACGTGGCGCCGGTTGCCGGAGGGAGACGCCGGACGGCGCGGGCCGGCGATGGCCGGGGTCGGCACGGTCGCCGTGGCCTGCGGTGGCGAGGTTCGGCGAGGCGGCGGGCGGTGGCCGCGTTGCCGGCAACGAGCGGGCTGGGCGGCGCCGACAGCTCTCTCGGGCGGCGCAGGGCGAGAGGAAGGCGGCGGGGAGCGTAGGGCAGCTCGGCCCGGGCGGCGGCGGAGGAGGGCCCGCCCTGGGCCTCGTGGGCCGGCGGCGGAGGGAGGCGAAGTGGGCACAGAGGCGCCACGTGGCAGGCGTCGATTGGCGCGGGCCGGTGGAAGGACGTGTCCGGCGGCCGGCGGACGTGTCCGGCCGCGCGGAGGAGCTGGATCTAGGGTTAGAGATAAGGGGAACTGCGAATTTTTGGGAGGGTGGTGTATATATAGGCATAGAGGGAGCTAGGAGTGTCTAAATGAGGTGCGGTTTTCGGCCACGCGATCATGATCAAACACTCTAGATGATGGAGAGGGTTTTGGTGGGTTTTGGGCCAACTTGGAGGGGTGTTGGGCTGCAACACACACGAGGCCTTTTTGGTCCCTTGGTTAACCGTTGGAGTATCAAACGAAGTCCAAATGGTACGAAACTTGACAGGCTGTCTACCGGTAGTAAACCAAGGCCACTTGGCAAGTCTCGGTCCAATCCGAAAATGTTTAATCCCCACACACGAAAGAAAGGTAGAATTGACCACCGGAGGAGAACAAAGCGCCGGAATGCAAAAGGGACAACGGGGAAAAAGCTCAAATGCATGAGATGAACACGTATGCAAATGCAATGCACATGATGACATGATATGAGTTGCATGACAACGACAACAACACACGGAGACAAAAAACCCGAACCCGAGAAAATAAAATAACTTAATGCCGGAAACGGCAAGAGTTGGAGTACATATTGGGACAATCATATCCGGGGTGTTACAGAAAAGTTGTCAGCAGATTAGATTTGTGGAATATTATACTCTCTACAGTGGTATATGGAATTTGTTTTACAGAGCGGGACACAATCCTTGTGTTCAAAATCTTCTATGGAGTATTCGGAGAAGGAACCCGCCTTGCAATGCCGAAGACAATCTGCGCGCCGGACTCAACGTCATTGAAGCCTGGTTTAGGGGATACTAAGGGAGTCCTGGATTAGGGGTTCCTCGGACAGCCGGACTATATACTTTGGCCGGACTATTGGACTATGAAGATACAAGATTGAAGGCTTCGTCCCTTTTTCAGGTGGGACTCTCGTTTGCGTGGAAGGCAAGTTTGGCGATTCGGATATGTAGATCTCCTTCTCTGTAACCGACTCTGTGTAACCATAGCCCCCTACGGTGTCTATATAAACTGGAAGGTTTAGTCCGTAGGACCAGGACAATCAGAATCATAGGCTAGCTTCTAGGGTTTAGCCTCTACGATCTCGTGGTAGATCAACTCTTGTAATACTCATATCATCAAGATCAATCAAGCAGGAAGTAGGGTATTACCTCCATCGAGAGGGCCCAAACCTGGGTAAACATTGTGTCCCCCGCCTCCTGTTACCATCAGCCTTAGACGCACAGTTTGGGACCCCCTACCCGAGATCCGCCGGTTTTGACACCGACATAGACCTCGCTTGTCCTCAAGCGACAACCGAAATCGATAATCATCATCACATGCTTAGAGAGAGAGGTGCGATAAAAATAAAATACACACATGGAAGCATCATGGTCATTATCATAACAACAATATATCATCATAAAACTCCTCATGCTAGAGCAACAATTCATTCGCAATCTAAAGTATAGAACATAAACTTTATTGGAAACTAACAAACTGTGTTCTTAGTCATTGAAACAATCACAATCCATCATATTTTCTGAAAGATTCCATGTCAGAGTTGTGGCTTTTGAGGCACAGAGGCGGAAGCTTTCTGGTGGCGTTGGGTAGATGGCAATCTCATTTCGCGACGACAACAACAGTAATCCTGGTGTATGTGGCAGAGTCTGGGTTGCCGTGGTGGGTGGCATCCGTTAGCAGCATGTGGATCTGGTATGGATTTTCGTGGGTCTGCAATGAGCGCACACAATGGTGGCAGGTGGATCAAGGATGGCACTACTGTAGGATGCTGCTAACGCGACACTACGAACAGAGACCCTTTGATGAAACTTTGTGCGATGCATTAATCACAATTGGTGATATAAAAACCGTCAAAAAGATGCAAAACATTTGCAATGAAGTATTCATCAAACACGGTTCAGATTTTAGTTGCATGTGTGATGCAGAGAATACGGTTCAGTTCAGTTAACTATTTGCGATGAGGAAGAAGAACAGAAACGGGCAGCCAGATGAAGGCGTGTGTGATATATGGCATACAGTTCACTCGGATTAACTGTTTATGATGAGGCAGAACAATAGAAACGGGCAGACAAATGAAGATGTGTGCGATTGAGGGCATACGCTTCAGAAGGATTAACTGTTTGCGATTAGGCAACACAACAGAAATGGTCGGCCAGATCAAAGTGTTTGCATTGACGGCATACACTTCACACATATGAACTGTTTGTGATTAGCCACAACAAACAAAATCAGTTAGACAGATCAACGTGTGTGTGATAGACGGGCACAAATTCTAATTAAAAGAAGCATGCACGATGGTAATAACGAGCGCGGATGGTTGTTGGAACAAGACGTGTGTTGACATTGCCTATTGCGGTGCACCCTATGGTCCAAACGCCACGTACGTGGCCGAGAAAGCGTGCCCACATTACGCCGTCCGAGAATAGTGTTGCACTTATAAATTATAGAACCGTCAATAAATTTTGAGCCTGCATCCCATCACATTTCAAATTACTACCACGCTATATTTAATTGCAAACATGTTCACATCGATCAAAACCTAAACGGTTTCCCACTTAGGAGCGTATTAGTACTCGGTTATAAATACTGCTACTCCAAGATGAATGCACATTCCTCCTCAACTCCTCATCCATAAAAACAAACAAGTCATTCATCATCGTTCCCTTGCGTCTACGATGGCCAACGTGAGTTCTGGGTCGAGAGATTACCACCAGGGAGAGGCGAGGATGGAATCGGAAGCATGAGAGATGTCCCGCCTCGCCACGAAAGGTCCCGCTGCAGCACAGAGGTCCCGCCGCACCGTTGATGCAGAAGACTAGTCTAGCCGCACCACAGAAGCAGCAGAGATGTCCCACCACGCCGCGAATGCAGCAGAGATGTCCTCCCGCACCGCGGAGGCCTAGGAAAATATCTCGCAGGCACGTGATCTTACAGGCACATGAATGCGATCGTCCATAGCCAGATGGATCGGATCTCCGGCTGGGCGAGGTTGTAGGACGACATGAAAGACTCATTTGAACAGGCAACCGGCATCATCCAGCAACTAGGTGAGAGCAATGCGAAGCTCCGGGCTGAGCGCGACCTGCTAAGGATGAAGATCGTCAGAAGTGCGGAGCAGCAGGAGGAGACCACAGCCTTGTTGAAGAGGATCGGTGTCATCGTCAAGAAACTTATGGACGAGAATGACATGCTCTGCATCAAGCGCCAAAGGCTGGTGAAGGAATTTGTGGATGCTCTCAAGCACCGTCTTGAGGACATGAAAGAGCTCATCGCCGCTCGCCGCGGAGACTAGATCTCGCGGCCTGCAGCAATGCATCAAGAAAGTAGATATCAGCAAGCTAGATCATTGTCTTCCTTCTTCTTTTGCCCTTATGTATTTTGGGCGTTGCCGCATGTGGCTTTTTTAATTATATTCCTAAATATGTAAGACAATTATTATCCTCTTTTATCATCCTTATATTCATCAGTGTTGCTATAAGTCGCGGTCGATGCTATATAGGTCCGTCGGATCTTATATCAACATCCGTGCAAAACTTTCTTTTCAGGTTATCTTTTTCTCTCTTAAATCTCAGCCGAGTGAGACATAGCCACGCCAGGAAACAGGGGCTCGGGCGGCATTAATGGAGACGTTGGGAGGGAGGTGGGCAAAGGATATAGGTCAAAGGGATCTCCTCCCGATGAGCACGCGCAGGTGTCTGATCGCACGCCTCTCGTACTCAAATAGCTACCCCGCACGACACCTCCTAGCCAATAAAAAGGGGGATGCGTGGCAGCACGTATATGGTAAGTAGAACACACACAGTTTCAATAATACTTGTGTTTTTGATTTGTAACATGATAGAACTAGTTCCAAAATGACTTTTTTGATTGTTAATGTGTGCGCCTTCACAAATCGGACAAACAATTTACCACATCATGTTGGTGCCATGTCATAACACCATGCCAAGTTTCATGATTTTCAGACGAATTTTGGATTTACGGGAATTTTAAAACCAAGTTTCTCGATGTTTCCGGGCCGAGCCAAGACACCCAGATGTTTGTATTCCATTCCCAATTCTTCCATGGGACCTAGATATTCGCCCAAGTACACAAATGATTTTCCAACTAACTTTTGCGCACTAGAGCATGTGCTTGTACTTCAAATTAAAATTATGTGCATTAAATGCATGGAAAATCAATTAATGTATAAAAAGGCCAAACAAACCCAGAATAATTCCAAAATTTAGCATGAAACTCCTATTTAGTCTAAGCTACCTGTGTAAAAAAATCAAGGCGGGAGAAGGCAGTGTATGTCGTTTCGCACATGGAGGTGACACGTTCCCTCTCGGAACCACGAGCCTTCTTGAGGTAAGCTTCGGTTTACAAGAAGCTTACACCAAAGCTTGTCCCAATTCGGCCAAAAAATTTACCACACCATGTTGTTGGCATGTCATGAGACAACGCCAAGTTTCATGATTTTCAGGCGTGTTTTCAATTTACAGGAATTAAAAAACCAAGTTTCTCAATATTTCCGGTCGGGCCACGACGCCCAGATGTTTGAATTCCATTCCCATTTTTTGCATGGGACCTACAAATTCACCCAAGGACACACATGTGATTTTTCAACCAACTTTGGTGCACTGGAGCATGTGCTTGTAGTTCAAATTTTAATTATGCACATTAAATGCCCAGAAATTCAATTAATGTATAAAAAGGCCAAACAAAATCGGAATAATTCCAAAATTTAGCACCAAACTCCTATTTGGTCTAAGCTGCCTGTGTAAAAAATTAAGGTGGGAGAAGGCAGTGTATGTCGTTTCGCACACGGAGGTGACACGTTCCCTCTCGGAACCACGAGCCTTCTTGAGGGAAGCTCCAGTTTGTAAGAAGCATATAGCAAACCTTGTCCCAATTCGGCCAAAAAAATTACCACAGTATGTTGGTGCCATGTCATTACACCAAGCCAAGTTTCATGATTTTCAGGCGTGGTTTCAATTTACAGGAATTAAAAAACCAAGTTTCTCAATATTTCCGGCCGGGCCACGATGCCTAGATGTTTGAATTCCATTCCCATTTCTTGCATGGGACCTACCAAATTCACCCAAGGACCCACATGTGATTTTTTTCAACCAACTTTGGTGCACTAGAGCATGTGCTTGTAGTTCAAATTTGAATTATGCACATTAAATGCCCAGAAATTCAATTAATGTATAAAAAAGCCAAACGAACCCAGAATAATTCCATAATTTAGCACGAAACTCCTATCTGGTCTAAGCTGCCTGTGTAAAAAAATTAAGGTGGGAGAAGGCAGTGTATGTCGTTTCGCACACGGAGGTGACACGTTCCCTCTCGGAACCACGAGCCTTCTTGAGAGGAGCTCCGATTTGCAATAAGCTTATACCAAAGCTTGTCCCAATTCAGCCCTAAAAAGTTACCACAACATGTTGGTGCCATGTCATGACACCGTGCCAAGTTTCATGATTTTTAGGCGTGTTCTGGAATTACATGAATTAAAAAACCAGGTTTCTCAATATTCCCGGCCGAGCCACGAGCTAGTCTAGTAGAGGCTTACTAGGGACACGGTGTTTTGTCTATGTATCCACACATGTATCAAGTTTCTGGTTTAATACAATTCTAGCATGAATAATAAACATTTATCATGATATAAGGAAATATAAATAACAACTATATTATTGCCTCTAGGGCATATTTCCTTTAGTCTCCCACTTGCACTAGAGTCAATAATCTAGTTCACATCGCCATGTGATTTAACACCAATAGTTCACATCTTTATGTGATTAACACCCATAGTTCACATCGCCATGTGACCAACACCCAAAAGGTTTACTAGAGTCAATGATCTAGTTCACATCGCCATGTGATTCACACCCAAATAGCACTTAAGGTGTGATCATCTTTTGCTTGTGAGAGCAGCTTAGTCAATGGGTCTGCCACATTCAGATCCTATGTATTTTGCAAATCTCTATGTCTACAATACTCTGCATGGAGCTACTCTAGCTAATTGCTCCCACTTTTAATATGTATCCAGATTGAGACTCTGAGTTATCTGGATCAGTTTTAAAGCTTGCATTGACGTAACCCTTTATGACGAACTCTCTGTCACCTCCATAACCATGAAACATTTCCTTAGTCCTCTAAGGATAATTTTGACTGCTGTCTAGTGATCTACTCCTGGATCACTATTGTACCCCTTGCAAAACTCATGGCAAGATACACAACAGGTTTGGTACACAGCAAGGCATACTTTATAGAACCTATGGCTGAGGCATAGGGAATGACTTTCATTCTCTCTCTATCTTCTGTCGTGGTCGGGCTTTGAGTCTTACTCAACTTCACACCTTGCAACACAGGCAAGAACCTTTCTTTGACTGATCCATTTTGAACTTATTCAAAATCTTGTCAAGGTATGTGCTTTTGTGAAATTCTTATTAAACATCTCGATCTATCCCTATAGATCTTGATGCCCAATATATAAGTAGCTTCACCGAGGTCTTTCATTGAAAAAACTCTTATTCAAGTATCCTTTTATGCTATTCGGAAATTCTATATCATTCCTAAGGGAGTCCTGGATAGGGGGTCTCCGGACAGCCGGACTATACCCTTTGGCCGGACTGCTAGACTACGAAGATAGAAGATTGAAGACTTCGTCCCGTGTTCGGATGGGACTCTCCTTGGCGTGGAAGGCAAGCTAGGCAATACGGATATGTAGATTTCCTCCCTTGTAATCGACTCTGTGTAACCCTAGCCCCCTCCGATGTCTATATAAACCGTGAGGGTTTAGTCCGTAGGACAACAGACAATCATACCATAGGCTAGCTTCTAGGCTTTAGCCTCTACGATCTCGTGGTAGATCAACTCTTGTAATACTCATATCATCCAGAACAATCAAGCAGGAAGTAGGGTATTACCTCCATCA
Organism: Triticum urartu; assembly: GCF_056163025.1. Taxonomy (NCBI): domain Eukaryota; kingdom Viridiplantae; phylum Streptophyta; class Magnoliopsida; order Poales; family Poaceae; genus Triticum; species Triticum urartu. The sequence continues at coordinate 536,963,576 of NC_141874.1, forward strand.
AGAGGGCCCCAACCTGGGTAACATCGTGTCCCCTGCCTCATGTTACCATCCTCCTTAGACGCACAGTTTGGGACCCCCTACCCGAGATCCGCCGGTTTTGACACCAACATTGGTGCTTTCATTGAGAGTTCCACTGTTTCGTCATCGTAAGGCTCGATAGCTCTTTCAGTCATCGGTAGTGATGCAGTCCAGGGTGAGGTTTTCCTCCCCAGACAGATCTTCATATTTGGCGGCTTCGCACTGCGAGCCAATTCGCTTGGCCATCGAGAGCAGATTGAGAGCTACGCCCCTGGCCATCAGGTCAGATTCGGAAACTTAGACTACACTGCCGACATCCGTGGAGACTTGATCTTCGACGGATTCGAGCCTTTGTCAGGTGCACCGCGCAGTCACGACGAGCATGACATAACTCTGACATCGGACAATGTTCGGGAGATCACATTTGCAACTACTCCGGCTTTCAATCCGGAGCAAATCGCGCCATCCAAGGACGGAGGGATAGACCCCGCCATGGAGGCCGCACTCTCAGTGGCGATGGAGCCGGATACTGACTTCACCCCTTACGAGAGCCGTGTCACCGAACCATTGGATTTGTCTCCGACCATGGACTCTGAGCCACCTGCATCCATGCCTATCGAATCTGACTGGGCGCCGGTCATGGAGTTCACCTCCGCGGATATCTTTCAGCACTTGCCTTTCGGCGATGTGCTAAATTCATTAAGGTATCTCTCCTAGTCAGGAGAACTTTGGCCGAACTATGTCCGGCTAGAATGGGATGCGGACGATGAAGAAATTCGCTGCCCACCCACCACCCACTTAGTAGCCACTGTCGACGACTTAACCGACATGCTCAACTTCGACTCCAAAGACATCGACGGCATGGACGAAGATGTAGGAGACGAACAAGAACCAGCACCCACAGGGCGCCGAACAGCCACTTCATCACATGACATATACATGGTGGATACACCCAAAGAAGGCAATGGCGAAGAGACAGCGGAGGATGGCCCCTCCAAGAAGCAACCCAAGCGCCGACGTCAGCGGCGCCGCTCTAAGTCCCGCCATAGCAAAAACAACGATAACAGCGCAAGAGAAAATAACACTCCAGTCGACTCTAGAGGAAATGATGACCACATTGCCTCGGCGGCCGAGCACGATGAAGCTACAAGCGGCGAACATAGTACGGATCCGACGTCCGAACACGGCGACGCCGAGGATAAACCTCATCAAACCCCCTCTCGGGAGGAAAACAGTCCGGACGAAGATGCACACATCATCCCGGAAACACACTTGGAGCAAGAGAACCTCCGCAGAAGGCTTATTGCCACAGCGAGGAGTCTGAAGAAACAGAAGCAAAGGCTTAAGGCCGCACAAAATACGCTCAACAGCAGGTGGAACAACGTGCTCGACAATGAAGCAAAGTACGGTGGAAGTTACCACACAAAGAGCTATCCAAAGCCTTAGAGCCCACACATCCAGAAAATGAAACGGCCAACCGGCCGGATCCACCACCTTGTGACCGTGATAGAGGGGCTAACAAAGTCGCACATAAGTCAACACACAATCTACATGAGGACTTGCGCCAAAAGTCCGGTACGACCAGATGCATCTATGGATCTAGGAAGCGCGCTCCGGCACAAAATCAAATCCGAATTCTACAACCGTCCGAACGCCATGGCACATCCCAATACAGGGGTGCCGCACACCCCCTATGTTTCACCGATGAGGTGCTAGACCACGAATTCCCAGAAGGATTCAAACTAGTGAACATAGAGGCATACAACGGGACCACAGACCCTGGGGTCTGGATTGAGGACTTTATCCTCCATATCCATATGGCTCGCGGAGACGATCTCCATGCCATCAAATACTTTCCCCTCAAGCTTAAAGGACCAGCTCGGCACTGGCTGAAAAGCCTCCCCGAAAACTCAATTGGAGGTTGGGAGGAGCTCGAGGACGCTTTTCGGGCTAATTTTCAAGGGACCTATGTCCTACCTCCGGATGCAGACGATTTAAGCCATATAATTCAATAGCCCGGAGAGTCCACCTGAAAGCTTTGGAATAGGTTTCTCACTAAGAAGAACCAAATCGTCCGCTGTCCGGATGCCGAAGCCAGAAGCTTTCAAACACAGCGTCCGAGACGAATGGCTTGCCAGACACCTCGGCCAAGAAAAACAGAGAACAATGGCATCCTTAACAAGCCTCATGAGCCGCTTTTGCGCGGGCGAAGATAGCTAGATAGCCCGCGGTAGCACCAGCGACCCAAGCACATCTGAAGTCAGGGATGGCAATGGAAAACCACGACGCAATAAAAACAAGCGTCCAAATAAAGAAGATAGCCTAGATAAAACGGTGGTAAACGCCGGATTCAGGGGCTCTCGACCAGGTCAGCAGAAAAAGCCTGTCAAAGGTAGCAGAGATGGACCGTCTGGCCTAAACAAGATTCTTGACAAACTATGTCAGATTCATGGCACCCCCGATAAACCTGCAAATCATACCCACAGAGAATGTTGGGTCTTCAAGCAGGCCAGTAAGCTAAATGCCGAACACAAATGGGATGAGACACCAAGCGAAGATGAGGACGAACCTCGCCAGCAAAGCACCAGAGGACACAAAAAATTCCCACCAGAGGTCAAAACAGTAAACATGATCCATGTGACGAAGAGGAGAAGCAAATATGCACTCTGAGACACATGTGCCATAGAGCCCGTCACCCCTAGGTTCAACCCCTGGCTGGCCTGCCCGATCACTTTTGACCACGGGGATCACGCGACAAGAATCCGGCACGAAGGATTGGCTGCCTTGGTGTTAGACCCAATAATAAATGGATACCATCTCACACGAGTCCTCATGGACGGCGGAAGTGGTCTAAATCTGATATATCAGGACACAGTCCAAAAAATGGGGATAGACCCGACACAAATAAGCCACAGTAATACTACCTTCAAGGGAGTAATACCAGGCCAAGAGGCCCATTGTACGGGCTCTCTATTGCTAGAGGTTGTATTCGGTTCTCCCGATAACTTTCGAAGCGAAAGGTTAACTTTCCACATCGCTCCATTCCGATGTGGCTATCAAGCACTACTCGGAAGAACGGCTTTTGCTCATTTTAATGCAATACCGCATTACGCTTCTCTCAAGCTTAAGATTCCCGGTCTATGTGGCACCATCACAGTTAGCGGAAATACCGAGCGTTTTCTATGCGCGGAAGAGTGTGCGGCGGCTTTAACAGCCGAGCACTAGACGGCCTCACCAACCAGAAAAAATGACAGGTCGTCAAGACCACGGGAACAGTTAGACGAGTCCGGTGCACCATTACATATACATAAGATTGGTAATAACCAATTTTAATAGTTTATTGATAATAACCAATTTTTTGGCACGGCAACTTTCACCTAAGTTCTTCTATTTTACAGATGACAATCGTGCTACACCCGTCCAGGACACGGCACAACGGAGACACAGGCACAGACGTGCAGCAGGGACCCGCTCAAAGGTTTCTTTTCAGATTAAGACCCTGCGTAAACCTTTTTTACTGTCTCTTGTTGTTCACATCCTACGGATACTCAATACAACCGAGAAGGATGCAGACGTTATTGGCATGTGGCCACGTCAGGATATTGCACGTACCTGGACACTCGGGGTTTATTATTAAGGGCATCGTTCAGCCCGGCATATGTTATAAAGACTGAATACCTTAGGGAGTGTTCGGTGTCGCGAGTTTCGCCATATATGCATCAGCTCCGAATCATTTCTTTGGTCAAATGTTGGGTTTGCCCAACTCCCACATTTTGGTACCTTACGTTCTGCTATATCGGCTAAGGTAGCACTGGGAGAACTACTGCGATTGTGCCCTGGTTCATCCGGATGAGCACCTCAGTAGAGAAAGCCAAAAACTGACTATCATGATAAAGCGTGAGACTGGTCAGCCACTCGATGACTCAATGGAATCTTCGGGATTCCTCCGCATTAACGAAGGGCCGTTTCCCGGTCATGTACGTACGCGCCTCGTATTCGGACGAGCGCAGAAGTACCAGGGGCTATATAGTAGCCCCACCGTCAAACTCCTATGGCTAAGTGGAAGTGTTAAAGAAATATAGTCTGATTGCCTCGTTCGCTGCGCTACCACCTCCTTAATGGACCAAGACGTTGGATCAAGTGTGAATACGCGTTTTTGCGAACACCCCCGCATTATATGCGTGGGGGCGGAAGCCGACGACTGCAAACTTTCAGGTTATATACATATATACATAAACGGCCGCACAGGAGGCATCATAATACTTTCAGGCAAAAGTATAAACATAGCCTTGATAACTCTATAAAACATTGTTTTTACAATGGGAGTACATGTCACTAGAACATAATATTCGTCGAGCATTGAGCCTCTATCGCATGAGCGCCTTCAAGAACTTCTTCAAAGTAGTGCTCGGCAGCCACTCGACCTACGGCCGAACCCTGTGTTGCAACAGTGGTGGCCTCTATATCTGCCCAGTATGTCTTGACATGGGCAAGTGCCATCCGCGCACCCTCTATGCACGCCGACCTCTTCATAGCGTCGATGTGCGGCACAGCGCCAAGGAATTGTTGCACTAAACTAAAGTAACTATTCGGCCTTGGCTCTCCCGGCCACAGATGATCCACAACAGACCTCATGGCAATTCCGGACAACCTATGGAGCTCGGCCCACTCGGCCATTTGCTCATTCAACAGCAGCGGACGCACTTGAGCATGGAACTGTGACCAGAACAGCTTTTCCACTTCGCAATCTTTTTGATCCTTGAAGTACTCGGCCGCATTAGCAGCACTTGCCGCCAAATCCACGTAGGCGTCTACAGAACTCCAAAGTTGATCAAGAGGAGCATACTTCGGATCTCCAAACTTAGTCCGCAACAAGAAGGGCTTCCTAGCCACGATATCCGCAGCTTGACGCAGCTCCTCCTTCACCGCTCTGATTTTGGAGCGGGCTTCCTTGGCTGCTACCATGGCCTTCTCTAGGTCTGTCGCCCTCGCTCGGCTTTCTTTTTCAAGAAGCTTGTAACGGTCAGCGGCATCTTTTAACTCAACGGCCATCTTGGCTATTCTTTCCTTGCTCTGGCCGTGCGCAGCCTGTTCGGCCCTCAGCTCTTCGACCGGCTTTAGAGAGGCCGCATCGCTATTCCTTGCTTGTTCCTTGGCTCGGGCAAGTTCCGCCCGGAGGGTCTCCACGGTGGCAGCTCCATCTACAGGCACAACATATTAAAGATACTGGCATCATGCTCCTCTTACTATGTGTTGATCACCGGAGAAATTACTTACCCTGTGCCTTGTCAAGCCACTTGTTGACAAGCACGATGTCGACATCTGCCGCATCAAGTTGCCGCTTTAGCTCGGCAAACTCATCAGTCTGGCTAGCCACCGGACCTTCAGCCACCTGCACATAAAGGCGGTCTGGTTATTACCAGGGACTATGATCCTCTGTTTGCCGCCATTTTCGACGGCAACCAGAGTCTCAGGGGCTACTATCTGCATAGGGCACACCTAGCATGCGTGGTACTGTAAAAAACATACACTATTTCACGTACCTCAAAGCCTTTCAGCAGGCTCATAAAAGATTCATGCAACCCGCTTTCGGCGGATGAAATCCTTTCAATTATCACACCCATTAGTGTACGATGTGCTTCTGAGATGGCCGCTTGCTCCAGAATATCCTTCAGTGCGTCCGACCGCGCACTTTACGGTTCCGGACTCTTTTTGTTGCTCTCTTTAGGAGCCGAATACTGAGGAATCCGGGTGGCCAAAGGATTACCCTCTGGCCTTGGCGGATCAGGAGAAACCCTCCGCGACGACACTTCAGGGTCGCCCGCCTCATGAGGCGGGGTGGCAGGGGGAGGTGTTTCGCTCTCCATCATCTCTGGAAGAAGATCCCCCGAAGACGAACTCTGTCGAGAAGGGCTACGATCCGAACTACGAGATATAAGCTTCGGTTATTATCTTCAGAAGTAAGGTAGGATACTTTCACTATTAAAATACCTTTTGATTACTTACAGCTCGGTAGAGGGCTGATCCCCGTGCGGACATTGTGCGGCAAGAATACCCTCCGAGGCAAGACTCTCTGGTGAAGATTTCTTCTCCCGTTTGGAAACCTTGGGTTCTAGATCTTCAGAGGTGATCATCTTCCTTCCTCGGGGAGAGGGAATGTTAGATTCTTCTCCTTGGTTATCCTCCCTCGCCGAGGCGCTCATTCCCCCGGTTGGGACGAGTAGCGAGTGAGTCCCACTTTCGGCCTCTTTATTCCCCCCTTCATCTTCCTTTGAGGGCACCTGATGAGGCGCCGGCTCGAGCATTCTGTCCAGTCCTGGATTGGCCAAGCCTTCGGGAAGGGGGGCCGAACACCTGATCATCTTTGCCTTTGTTATCCAGTCCTGCTCAAAGAGCGACTTTTCAGAATGATGTCATGATAAATAAAAGGACAACGTGTTCGTCTATGGGATTACTTACATGGGTATCAGGGAGGTTGCAGCTCAGACCCGCATCCTCGGTGGTATCCGGACACTCTATTTGGGGTCCGAAGAACAATTTGTACATCTCCTCGAGCATCATGCCGAGGAAGTGCTGGATGGTTCGCGGTCCTTCCGGGTTGAATTCCCACATACGGAGGGGTCGATGTTTGCAAGGCTGGACTCGACGAACTAGCATAACCTACATTACCATAACCATGCTGAAATCTCTCTCAAAGAGATCTCGGATGCGGCTCTGCAATATCGGCAGATCCTTTGCTGGACCCCATCTCATCCCCCTGTTGATCCATGATGTCAGTTGTGGTGGGGGGCCCGAGCGAAAGGCAGGGGCGGCTACCCACTTGGCACTTCGGGGAGCTGTGATATAAAACCACTCCTGCTGCCACAAACTGGACACCTTTGGGAAGGAACCCTCTGGCCATGGAGCATCAGCGCTTTTGCTTATCACGGCACCTCCGCACTCTGCGTGCCGCCCCTCGATCATCTTCGGCTTCACATTGAAGGTCTTGAGCCACAGGCCGAAGTGAGGGGTAATGCGAAGGAAGGCCTCACATACGACGATGAACGACGAGATGTGAAGGAGGGAATCCGGGGCCAGATCATGGAAATCCAGCCCATAATAGAACATGAGCCCCCTAACAAAGGGATCCAGAGCGAGGCCTAGTCCTCGGAGGAAGTGAGAGATGAACACAACACTCTCATTGGGTTCGGGAGTGGGGATGACCTGCCCTCGGGCGGGCAGCCTGTACGAAATTTCGGCGGTCAGATATCTGGCCTCTCTCAGCTTCTTGATGTCCTCCTCTGTGACAAAGGAAGGCATCCACCGACCTTGGAGGTTGGATCCGGACATGGTTGAAGGTCCGAAGCGCCTGACCTGAGACTAGGGTGTTGGAACTCGAGGCGGGGAAAGGATTCGATTGAGCACGAGAGGAAAAAAGGACAGCTCTTGGCCTCTTTATAAAGAGGGTGAACGTCAAGCGTCCTCCTCGCGGTCGTTTAGGATTCACCTAAAATCGAGGAGTCATGCCAATGGGAACGAGTGGGTGTTGACACACCAACACGTTACGTGTACCCTCGACGCCGGGGGTGATGCACGGCAGCTCACGTCGAAGGATACCCGACCGACAGCGCGATACGCAAGACAGTCGACGGGCGCTTTTGCAGACCCGAAAACCCCACACCCCCGGGAGGGACCCCGTCAGGGAGTGCGGCGGCTATGGGCTGCCCTAGGTCGATTCGCTCGCCCCTAGAGCCTCGGGATTCGCGGCTCTCAAACACGAAGAACAGCGAAGAACGAGATAGAAAAATGGTGGAGAGATAAAACGTAGATGAAAATGTAGTATATTGATTTGTTCGATTGTGTGTTGTTCAATCGGCCGTCACCCCCAACATATATAAGAGGCGGCTGGACTTCCCGTACAAGCAAAGGATTTATCTAGGCTTTCCTTACAAGAAAATTACATCAATTCACGTCCTAGAATCCTAGTTCTGGTCCCACTCACATTCAGCCCGAATCTGATCCAATCTTCTGTCTTGTTCCTTGCGTGGGCTGTGGAATCTGCATATGACTTCTGATGGAGACGGTTCAAATATCAATTATGTGTGCTTCGACGAGGCGAACAATCCGTATGTTGATCACTTTTCCAAATAAGGCCATCTTGAATACTCCACGGGGTCATCTCTAATTTCGAGTCGGACTCGTTCATGTAGCTGACTGGACCGTCCGACTCTTGCAGCGTCTCTGCAGGTCGTATACTACGTCGGATGATGATGACTCCAAAAGCAAAGTTGACCGTTTCGACGTTACGAACAACTCCTGTGTTGAACACTTCTTCATCCAAAGCCATCTAGATAAGTATTTGAGCCCATCTTCAGCATCTGGTCGGATTGGCCTCGACAGTTTCTACTGTTCACGGCAGCATGCTTTCCCGGCAAGGTTACTATTCACGGCGGCAAGCTTTCCCCGGCAGGTTACTGTTCACGGCGGCACTGTTCACGGCGGCAAGATTACTGTTCATGGCGGCAAGCTTTCCCCGGCACTGTTCACGGCGGCAAGCTTTCCCCGGCAAGGTTTTTGAGGCAGTAAACGACCTCGGATGAAGATGTGTCCAAAAGCAAAGTTGACCGTTTTGACGAGACGAAAAACTTTTGTGTTGAACGTTTTCGGATTCGAGGCCATCTTCTGGGCCAAAACACTCAAGCATTACATCAGACACTTGCCAAGACATGTCTGGTCTTCCGCGTCATATTTCGCCTCTTGACAGGGCTGCATCCAGATAGCTCTAACTTTTGCATACGAACTCGGATTGAGATGATTTTTATATCAAAATCGACCAATTCGACGAGACGAAGACAATTCATGTAGAGCATTCCTTCATCCGAGATTGTACTGGAGGCGTACTTGACCAAAAAGCACTCAGAAACATGACAATCTGAGTGTAGTTTTGGTCTTTGATATGATGCCGAATGATTATGGTCCAAACATCAAAGTTGTTCCACTCGGCAATGTGAAATTTCTCATTTAGAATATTTTTTCATTTGAGGCCATCTCCATTGCATTCTGCATTGTGCCAAAATCAGGTGTCAACACAGGCCCCCCTGTTTTTCGGCAAAGCTTGCATGCCGAAAAATAATTTGCACCATGTTTGTTCTAAGGACGATGTCAACACTCCATCGGCCATCTATTCTTCTCAGGGCGATAATTATGTATCGGCCATGTTTGTGCTAAGGGCATAATCGTATATCGGCCATTGCCTACTTAGGCTTCCTGCCACACACTCGGGTGGTACTTCTTCAAATATTTGCCATTGAGAGCTCGAGGTAAAAATGCCCCCTGTATTGATTCCACCAAATATGAATTTCCGGGAACAACTCTTGTAATCCTAAAAGGACCTTCCCAACTTGGAGACCACTTCCCGAATTTTCTATCTCTTGAACCAATCAGTAGAATCACTTTCCAGACGAGATCACCAACTTGAAAATTCTTCAACTTGACTTTCTTATTGTAAGCCCTTGCCACCCTCAACTTTTCTCTCTCTATGGCATTCAAAGCAGCCAAACGTTTATCAGCAACCTCATCAATGTTGTCCATCATCAAGTTATAGAAGTCTATTGCCGATAAATCATTTTGTTTGGCTATTCTCAAAGCATTCAAATTTACTTCCACTGGTAAAACAGCCTCCTGACCATATACTAGCTCATATGGAGTCACTTTCGTAGCACCATGCCTTGAGATTCTATGTGCCCATAATGCCTCAGACAACAAGTCATGCCATCTCCTTGGATTATCCTCAATCTTCTTCTTGATGAGCTTGATTAAAATTTTATTGCTAGACTCAGCTTGTCCATTAGCTTGGGCATAATATGGGGAGGAATTGAGCAACTTTATGTTATAAGATTCGGCAAACTCTCTGACTTGGTGTGACATAAAAGATGAACCTTGATCTGTAGTTAACGTTTGAGGAATACCGAATCTATGAATAATGTGCTCGGTTATGAATTTAATTACCTCCGTATGCGTCATGTTCTTGAGAGGTACTACTTCAGACCACTTAGTGAAATAATCAGTTGCCACCAATACGAACCGATGCCCCTTTGAAGAAGACGGATGGATTTGCCCAATAAAGTCTAAACCCCATCCTCTGAAAGGCCACGGCTTGATAATAGGATGCAACATAGCAGCGGGAGCCAATTGAATATCACCAAATTTTTGACAAGCTTCGCACCCTTTATAATATCTGAAGCAATCATTAATCATGGTCGGCCAATAAAACCCAGCACGTCATAATAACCATTTCATCTTGGGAGCCGACTGGTGAGTACCACAAATGCCTTCATGTACCTCTCCCATAGCAACTCTTGCTTCGTCCTCATCCAAGCACTTTAAAAGAACATCATCAACTGTTCGGCGATAAAGATCATCATCCCTCATAGTATATTTAAAAGCCATACGCCGAACAGCCCTGTCCACCCTTTCACTCGAATTACGCAAGTAAGCAACAATGGGCTTCCTCCAGTCGGAATTGTCACCTGCACTAGATTTTTTGTTAATGACCGAATCAGTGGGTTCTGGTTCGGCCTCTTCTATACTGGTAAGACAAGCCATCGGATTTTGAGAAATATGAAACATGCCATGATCAACATGGTATCCAGATGCTTGTTGTGCCAACCCATTTGCTTTCCAGTTGTCATGTCTAGATATATGTGCAATGCTAAAACAATCCAAAGTAGAGATTATATCTAGACATTTATCAAGATAAACATTAAGTGATTCGTCCAAACACTGAAATACTTTGGATATTTGTTGTACCACTAGTAACGAATCACCATAAGCCTCAATATGTGTAACACCTATAGCAAGTAACATCTCTAGGCCGAATAACAATGCTTCATATTCGGCTTGATTGTTTGTGCAAAAATATTCTAAGCGGCATGAGGCTTCAAAAACAGCACCATGAGGAGATATATAAACAATACCAACACCTTGGCCATTGCTACAAACTGACCCATCAAAGTATAATCTCCATGGTACTAATGAAATAAGGTTAATATCAACATCATGCTTGTCATTAATCCGATGTTCAACAATGAAATTAGCAACAATTTGGCCTTTCATGGACTTTAGAGATTCATAAGCCAAATCATATTCAATCAAAGCATAAGCCCACTTGCCAATTCTACCACTAAGAATTGGCCTATGCAACATGTATTTAATGACATCGGTTTGACAAGCTACTACACAAGCACTCGGCACTAAATAATGTCTCAGTTTTGTGCAAGCATAATATAAGCATAGACATAATTTCTCAACAAATGTATACCTTGTCTCTGCGTCCAATAAGCGGCGGCTCAAATAAGTGATGGCATGCTCTTTTCCTTCAGTCTCTTGAGTTAGAACAGCACCAATAACTTCTTCCTCTGCTGCAATGTAAAGTCTGAAGGGTTCCCCATGCTTGGGTGCTCTCATCACCGGAGGAGTGCACAAATAATTCTTGATCATATCAAATGCTTCTTGCTGTTTTGCCCCCCAAGTGAAATCAGCATCATCCTTTAACCGAAGGATAGGAGTAAATGCATCAACTTTCCCTGACAGATTAGCTATGAACCTTCTCAAATAATTGACCTTGCCAAGGAACTTTTGCGTATCTCTCTTGCATGTTGGAGCCTCCACTTTCTGTATAGCCTCTATCTTTTTGGGATCAATCTCTATGCCATCTTCATGAATAATGAAACCCAAAAACTTGCCAGCTGACACGCCAAAAGCACACTTCAAAGGATTCATCTTCAGTCCATACTTTTTCATTCTTTCAAAAGCTAAACGCAAATCGGCCAAGTGAGATTCAAAAGCATCCGATTTGACAACAATATCATCAATATAAACTTCAAGTATGATACCGAGTAAATCATGGAAAATCAAATTCATAGCCCTTTGATATGTGGCTCCAGCATTTTTTAATCCGAATGTCATCACTGTCCACTCGAATAAACCAACGAAACCAGGGCATCGAAAAGCAGTCTTGTACATGTCCTCTTCGGCCATAAAAATTTGATTGTATCCGGCATTACCATCTAGAAAGCTAATAACCTTATGCCCAGAAGCATCATTAATAAGCATATTGGCTATTGGCATAGGATACTCATCTTTGGGTGTAGCCCTATTCAAATCTCTGAAATCAATGCACACCCTCAACTTGCCGGATCCTTTCTTCTCCACTGGGACAATGTTAGAAATCCACTCGGCGTACCTGCAAGGTCGAATGAAATTAGCTTCAAGCAGTCGACCGATCTCTTCCTTGATCCGGTCATATGTTTTCGGATTAAATTTTCTGGCCGACTGTTTATAAGGTCTAAAACCGGCCTTTATAGGCAACCGATGCTCCACTATCTCGGCTTAACCCTGGCATCTCATGATATTCCCATGCAAAGCAACAAACATATTCTTTCAATAGCTTGATTAACTTAGCTTTACAATCGGCTTTCAAGTTTTTGTTTATAAATGTCGGTCGAGTGAATGAACCATCTCCAATATCTACCTCTTCTAATGGATCGGCCGACGTAAAACCTTGTCCAAGTTTATCCATGTCATCCAACTCCTCTATAGACTCATACATATCGTTCTCGCTGGACCGATATTTCACAAGACGTTTTTGTAACCACTCAGAGCTAGAATCCATTTAAACATATCATACCTTGGAGCCGATTGCATAAAATCGGCTTTAAAGAGACGGGCACAAAACCATTCTTGGTTGCGCTGAGAAAATCAAACTCTGATAAGTCACGTCCCGTCAAGCAAGTAGCATTGGGATGTTGCCAATCCACCGATGCATCGGCCAAAGCAACACAGGCCGAGTTATCCGCATGAATGACTTCCACTTCATCATCAACCCACTGAATCAAAAACTGGTGCATAGTGGATGGCACGCACTGGTTTGCATGAACCCAATCACGGCCTAGTATGACGTTGTAGTTACCTTGCACCTCAGCGACAAAGAATGCAGTAGCCAAAGTTTTGCTTCCGACTGTAAGCTCCACATACATCACACCTTTGGCTTCAGTTTTCTCTTTGCCTTCAAACCCGTTAAGCACCATATTGGTCTTGATCAATTCTTAATCAGGCAAACCCAATTTCTTGAAGACCGAATAGGGCATAAGGTTTACCACAGCACCACCATAAACAAGCATCCGAGTGAGCGGCGACCCATTGATATGACCTCTGAGATATAATGGTTTCAGATGCGTTACTGGTTCTTTCGGCTTCTCGAATATCGCGTTTTTAGGGCCAAAATCCAGCTGAGCCACCTCCCCTTCCTCATCTACAGCACGAAACTCAGCAGGCAAGTAATACACCATATTGATATCCATACCTTCATGAACCGGTGTAGACTCATAGTCTAACATATCAGCCTCCTCCTCAAGTGCATCCACCGATTCAGAAATTTGTCCGAGTGAAGAGGAAGCAATAGGTAACATAGACGATGCAATGATTGCGTCGTCCTTTTTTGGTAGTGTAGGTGCTGCTGTGATAGGCGTAGAGGCCACTGTATCTCGTATTTGTTTGGGCCTCCACACTTGTTTTGTATGTACCATAGGCTGAGTGTCATTGAGCAACTTATCCCTTTGCTTCTCAGCCTCTTCTTCTGCCATCTCTTGGCTCCTTAACCTCTGTAGTTTCCTCTTCTGTGTCTTTGTTAGCCCTGGAGGACACCACTTTGGCTGAGTGTATTTAGGATCTCTCGTTTTTACTCGGCTGGTGCTTGCTTCATGGTCATTAGCCGAGTGCTTTGGCGCAATAGAAAGTATCGGCTCAGCCGGTTTGCTATGCACAATTGGCTGCTGTATGGCAAATGTTTTGGTGCCCAAGATAAGTGAGTCGGCATCCGTTTTCTCCTTGCTTTTTTCCGACTCAACTGCTGCAACACTTGGTGACTTAACACGCCATTCTTTTCGACTTTCCAGATGCATGAAATTTCCACTCGGGCGCAGCTTTTTACTCTGATGGAATCCACTTGGATGGATGTCACTCGGATGGAATTCACTCGGATGGAATCCAGTCGGATGGAATCTACTTGGCCACATTTTTTCACTCGGATAGCTTCCACCTGGGTGCATCCTTACACTCGGATAATTTCCACTCGGTCGCATATTTTGACCAGCCGACTGATAGTCACCGATGTTGAGTCAGCCATTATATGAGTAATCAAGTCGATCCCACACAGATTGCCTCTGCTCTTCTGAAAACTGCGCCTTTGGTCCACTCGGTTTTGTATACCGACTGAACATATCAGCTGATGGTGACCTTGGTCGTTTTAGATGAGTCGGTCGATTGAAACTAGAACCGGCCGACTGGTTAGCATACTTGGACAGCAACATATCAAAAGTTGGCTTGATCCACTTGCGCTGCACTTTAGCTTCATTCTTCTTCCACTTGCCAACTTCTGGACTCTTGGGCTTGACAAATTTAACACGAGTATTTTCTTGCACTTGCGGTTGCCCCCCGAGTGTAGGATTCTTGATGGTGATTTTGATCACTTCCTTGCCATCGGGTTGCTTATCAAGCACAACCTGTCTCCCCAAGACCTTGTTGTCCTCCTTGTCTTTCCTGGGCTCACCGACAATGACATTAGCTTTTTAGCAGATTCGGCTACCTCCGGCCGAATGAGTAGCTTCTTCCCCTCCAAATCCATGGTATTCATTGGAAAAGGCTGTTTATCAACTTGCATTTCAGAAAAGTTCAATCGTCCATCATTAATGGCCGATTGTATCTGTCGTCGAAAAACATTGCAATCGTTAGTAGCATGCGAAAAAGAATTATGATACTTGCAATAAGCGTGCCGTTTCAGCTCTTCAAACGGCGGCAAAGTATGAGTTATTCTAATAATTTTAGCTTGCAGCAAAGCATCAAATATTTTATCACACTTGGCAATGTTAAAAGTAAACTTCATTTCTTCATCACGATTCTTATGAATCGGTTTCAGATCATTGCAAGTAAATGGTTTGGCCTTAGATGGCCAAACAAATTCAGTAGAGAATATATCACCCTCATCGTCCGAGTGATCACTATCATATTCGATCATATTCATCTTTGGACGATCGGCTTTGTATCTATGCACTTCTTTGAGGTCTTTGCTTCGGCTTCCCTGAGCCAAAGCCCTTTGTAAGACTTGGTTGATATTTAAGAACTCATAGCCTTCTAGCTTTTCTCTGATGGGAGTTCTCAAACCACTCAGCACTAGGTCTGCCAAGTCTCTCTCAGTTATTACCAAACTAAAACACCGGTTTTTTGTTTCTCTAAATCTCTTGACGTAATCGGAGACCGATTCATCATGCTTCTGCTTAACCGATGTTAGATGTGACAACTTGAGTTCATTGTCGCCATTATAAAAGTGATCATGAAACTTCTGCTCTAGCTGCGACCAAACCCGAATGGAACCATGGGGTAAAGAAGAAAACCATGAAAATGCGGTACCGGTTAATGATAAAGGAAATAAACGCACTTTCAATTCGTTCAATGAGCCTGCTTCACCCAATTGTGCTAAATATTGACTAACATGCTCCCATGTGGTTTTTGTGCCTTCTCCATTAAATTTAACAAAATCTGGAATTTTATATCCTGGAGGGCACTGGATGGCATCAAAGTACTCGGGGTACGGCTTTTGGTAAATCCGATTCCGAGGTAACTCAACTCCAAAATTCTCTCGAAGCATCTTAGCCATCTCCTCTCTAAGATTAGCTAGACCATCATCCATAGTGGACGATGACGCTTGTGGCAGTGGCATAGGAGGAGTAGGGTTACTAGCTGTAGGTAAGAATTGTGGCATGTATGTCGACCCCAAATTTGGTAGTGGTCGAGTGGTTGTAGGTGTAGGTAGGGTTTGGTTCAGCGCTGCCACCGAACCTGGCATGCTCATAATAGGGTTGATGGGTGTAGTCACAATCTGATTTGTATGGGTAGGATAATAAGCCATCGGCACAGGAGGCGCCGATGCAATAGGTAAAGCCAGATTAGGGTTTTGCACACTAGCAGCTACACCATCATTACCACTAGATAATTGAGATGTATTCTTCTGAGCATTAGTATTTTCTATGAAAGTTTGATAGACTAGATTGTTACCATCAGCAATACGACTTTCAATGTCAGCCCACTGCTCGGGAGAAAAGGCAGTACTTACAGAGGGTTTAACATGTTCAGTTTGAAGAGGAGGGAACTTGATTTCTTCAATCGGAGTGACGTTGCCTTGGCGATCTTTCTTGAATTTTGCAAGGAACTCCTGCAGGTCCTTCTCCTCGCGCGCCTTCTTGTACTCCTCATAGACTTGGCGATGATCGGCCGATATCTCATCAAGCCTGGGCTTAATGATGTTATCGGCGTCTACCTCAGATGGCTTGGGAAGATCGGTCATGGTGGATGATGATGATTGATCTTCGTCCCCAGTGGAGTCGCCAAAAAGTGTGTTGACACACGAACACGTTACGTGTACCCTCAACGCCGGGAGTGATGCACCGCAGCTCACGTCGAAGGAGACCCGACCGACAGCGCGATACGCAAGACAGTCGACGGGCGCTTTTGCAGACCCGAAAACCCCACACCCCCGGGAGGGACCCCGTCAGGGAGTGCGGCGGCTATGGGCTGCCCTAGATCGATTCGCTCGCCCCTAGAGCCTCGGGATTCGCGGCTCTCAAACACGAAGAACAGCGAAGAACGAGATAGAAAAATGGTGGAGAGATAAAACGTAGATGAAAATGTAGTATATTGATTTGTTCGATTGTGCGTTGTTCAATCGGCCGTCAACCCCAACATATATAAGAGGCGGCTGGACTTCCCGTACAAGCAAAAGATTTATCTAGGCTTTCCTTACAAGAAAATTACATCAATTCACGTCCTAGAATCCTAGTTCTGGTCCCACTCGGATTCAACCCGAATCTGATCCAATCTTCTGTCTTGTTCCTTGCGTGGGCTGTGGAATCTGCATATGACTTCCGACGGAGACGGTTCAAATATCAATTATGTGTGCTTCAACGAGGCCAACAATCCGTGTGTTGATCACTTTTCCAAATAAGGCCATCTTAAATACTCCACGGGGTCATCTCTAATTTCGAGTCGGACTCGTTCATGTAGCTGACTGGACCGTCCGACTCTTGCAGCGTCTCTGCAGGTCGTATACTACGTCGGATGATTATGACTCCAAAAGCAAAGTTGACCGTTTCGACGTTACGAACAACTCCTGTGTTGAGCACTTCTTCATCCGAAGCCATCTAGATAAGTATTTGAGCACATCTTCAGCATCTGGTCGGATTGGCCTCGACAGTTTCTACTGTTCACGGCAGCATGCTTTCCCGGCAAGGTTACTATTCACGGCGGCAAGCTTTCCCCGGCAGGTTACTGTTCACGGCGGCACTGTTCACGGCGGCAAGATTACTGTTCATGGCGGCAAGCTTTCCCCGGCACTGTTCACGGCGGCAAGCTTTCCCCGGCAAGGTTTTTGAGGCAGTAAACGACCTCGGATGAAGATGTGTCCAAAAGCAAAGTTGACCGTTTTGACGAGACGAAAAACTTTCGTGTTGAACGTTTTCGGATTCGAGGCCATCTTCTGGGCCAAAACACTCAAGCATTACATCAGACACTTGCCAAGACATGTCTGGTCTTCCGCGTCATATTTCGCCTCTTGACAGGCTGCATCCAGATAGCTCTAACTTTTGCATACGAACTCGGATTGAGATGATTTTTATATCAAAATCGACCAATTCGACGAGACGAAGACAATTCATGTAGAGCATTCCTTCATCCGAGATTGTACTGGAGGCGTACTTGACCAAAAAGCACTCAGAAACATGACAATCTGAGTGTAGTTTTGGTCTTTGATATGATGCCGAATGATTATGGTCCAAACATCAAAGTTGTTCCACTCGGCAATGTGAAATTTCTCATTTAGAATATTTTTTCATTTGAGGCCATCTCCATTGCATTCTGCATTGTGCCAAAATCAGGTGTCAACAGTGGGTTACCCACGTCCGTATTGATGAGAATCCCGTAATAAGGGGGACACGATCTCTGCTTCACGAGACGTTTCAAGAAAACTGCCTCGCAATATGTGCAGTGTTGGTTGGAAAAATGGTTTGGATAAGGACCGGGTCATGACATAACGTCGTGCTGTCAAAATGCGTCAGCAGATTACATTTGGGGAAATATTATTCTCTGTATGGTGGTATGTGGAAATTGTTTTGCAGAGCCGGACACTATTCTTGTGTTCAAAATCTTCCATGAAGTATTCGGAGGAGGAACCCGCCTTGCAATGCCGAAGACAAAACTGCGCGCCGGACTCATCGTCATTGAAGCCTGGTTCAGGGGCTACTAAGGGAGTCCTGGATTAGGAGGTCTGCGGACAGCCGGACTATACCCTTTGGACGGACTGCTGGACTATGAAGATACAAGATTGAAGACTTCGTCCCGTGTCCGGATGGGACACTCCTTGGCGTGGAAGGCAAGCTAGGCAATACGATATGTAGATCTCCTCCCTTGGAACCGACTCTGTGTAAACCTAGCCCCCTCTGGTGTCTATATAAACTGGAGGGTTTAGTCCGTAGGACAACAGACAATCATGCCATAGGCTAGCTTCTAGGGTTTAGCCTCTACGATCTCGTGGTAGATCAACTCTTGTAATACCCATATCATCAAGAACAATCAAGCAGGACATCGCGTATTACCTCCATCAAGAGGGCCCAAACCTGGGTAAACATCGTGTCCCCTGCCTCCTGTTAACATCCGCCTTAGACGCACAGTTTGGGACCCCCTACCCGAGATCCGCCGGTTTTGACACCGACAATTCCCGATCAACAATATGTCATCCACATATAATATCAACAATGCTACAGAGCTCCTACTCACTTTCTTGTAAATACAGACTTCACCATAAGTCTGTATAAAACCATATGCTTTGATCACCCCACCAAAGAGTATATTCCAACTCCGAGATGCTTGCACCAGTCCAGAGATGGATCGCTGGAGTTTGCACACTTTGTTAGCACCTCTAGGATCGACAAAAACCTTTTGGTTGCATCATATACAACTCTTCCTTAAGAAATCCATTAAGAAATGCAGTTTTGACATCCATTTGCCAGATTTCATAAAATATGGCAATTGCTAACATGATTCAGACAGACTTAAGAATCGCTACGGGTGAGAAGGTCTCATCACAGTCAACTCCATGAACTTGTCAAAAAACTTTCGCAACAAGTCTAGCTTTATAGACAGTAACATTACCACCAGCGTCTGTATTCTTCTTGAAGATCCATTTATTCTCTATGGCTTGCCGATCATTGGGCAAGTCAACCAAAGTCCATACTTTGTTCTCATACATGGATCCTATCTCAGATTTCATGGCCTCAAGCCATTTTGCGGAATCTGGGCTCATCATCGCTTCCTCATAGTTCGCAGGTTCGTCATTGTCTAGTAACATGACCTCCAGAACAGGATTACCATACCACTCTGGTGTGGAACATGCTCTGGTTGACCTACGAGGTTCGGTAGTAACTTTATCCGAAGTTTCATGAATATTATCATTAGCTTCCTCTCTAGTTGGTGTAGGCATCACTGGTACTTATTTCTATGATCAGCTACTTTCCAATTCAAGAGAAGGTACAATTACCTCATCAAGTTCTACTTTCCTCCCACTCACTTCTTTCGAGAGAAACTCCTCTAGAAAGGATCCATTCTTAGCAACAAAATCTTGCCTTCGGATCTGTGATAGAAGGTGTACCCAATAGTTTCTTTTGGGTATCCTATGAAGATGCACTTCTCCGATTTGGTTCGAGCTTATCAGGCCGAAGCTTTTTCACATAAGCATCGCAACCCCAAACTTTAAGAAGTGACAACTTAGGTTTCTTGCCAAACCATAGTTCATACGGTGTCATCTCAATGGATTTCGATGGTGCCATATTTTAAGTGAATGCAGCTGTCTCTAATGCATAACCCCAAAATGATAGTGGTAAATCAGTAAGAGACATCATAGATTGCACCGTATCTAATAAAGTACAGTTACGATGTTCAGACACACCATTTCACTTTGGTGTTCTAGGTGGCGTGAGTTGTGAAACTATTCCACATTGTTTTAAATGAAGGACAAACTCATAACTCAAATATTTACCTCCGCGATCAGATCATAGAAACTTTATTTTCTTGTTATGATGATTCTCCACTTCACACTGAAATTCTTTGAACTTTTCAAATGTTTCAGACTTGTGTTTCATTAAGTAGATATACCCATATCTGCTCAAATCATCTGTGAAGGTTAGAAAATAACGATACCTGCCGCGAGCCTCAACACTCATCGGACTGCATACATCGGTATGTATTATTTCCAATAAGTCAGTGGCTCGCTCCATTGTTCCGGAGAACGGAGTCTTAGTCATCTTGCCCAAGAGTCATGGTTTGCAAGCATCAAATGATTCATAATCAAGTGAT
Source organism: Triticum urartu (assembly GCF_056163025.1). Taxonomy (NCBI): domain Eukaryota; kingdom Viridiplantae; phylum Streptophyta; class Magnoliopsida; order Poales; family Poaceae; genus Triticum; species Triticum urartu. Next base: position 536,984,030 of record NC_141874.1, read on the forward strand.
TCCAAAAGTCCATCTGCATGGAGTTTCTTCATGTGGTTTACACCAATATGACCTAAATGGCAGTGCTACAAATATGTTGCACTATCATTATCAACTTTGCATATTTTGGCATCAATATTATGAATATGTGTATCACTATGATCGAGATTCAATAAACCATTTACATTGGGTGTATGACCATAGAAGGTTTTATTCATGTAAACAGAACAACAATTATTCTCTGATTTAAATGAATAACCGTATTGCAATAAACATGATCCAATCATATTCATGCTCAGTGCAAACACCAAATAATAATTATTTAGGTTCAACACTAATTCCGAAGGTAGACGGAGTATGCCATGGTGATCTTATCAACCTTGGAATCTCTTCCAACACACATCGTCACCTCACCCTCAACTAGTCTATGTTCATTTTGTCACTCCTTCTTCGAGTTACTAATCTTAGCAACTGAACCTGTATCAAATACCCAGGGGCTACGATGAGTACTAGTAAAGTACACATCAATAACATGTATAGAAAATATACCTTTGTTCACTTTGTCGTCCTTCTTATCCACCAAATACTTGGGGCAGTTCCGCTTCAAGTGACCAGTCCCTCTGAAGTAGAAGCACTCGGTTTTAGGCTTGGGTCCAGACTTGGGCTTATCCCCGGGAGTGACAACTAGCTTTCCATTCTTCTTGAAGTTCCGTTTCTTTCCCTTTGCCCTTTTACTTGAAACTAGTGGTCTTGTTAACCATCAACACTTGATGTTCGTTCTTGATTTCTACCTTCGCCGATTTCAGCATCGTGAAGAGCTTGGGAATCGTTTTTGTTATCCCTTGCATATTATAGTTCGTCACGAAGTTCTAGTAACTTGGTGATAGTGACTAGAGAACTCTGTCTATCACTATCTTATATGGAAGATTAATTCCCACTTGGTTCAAGTGATTGTAGAACCTAGACATTATGAGCACATGCTCACTGGTTGAGCTATTCTCCTCCATCTTGTAGGCAAAGTGCTTGTCAGAGGTATCATACCTCCCAACATGGGCATGAGTCTAAAATAGCAATCTCTACTCTTGGAACATCTCATATGCACCGTGGCGTTCAAAACATTTTTGAAGTCTTGGTTCTAAGCCGTAAAGCATGGCGCACTAAACTATCATGTAATCATCATACCGATCTTGCAAAACATTCATAACATTTGTATCTGCTCCTGCAATAGGTTTGTCACCTAGAGGTGCAACAAGGACATAATTCTTCTATGCAGCAATGAGGATAATTCTCAGATCATGGACCCAGTCCGCATCATTGCTACTATCATCTTTCAACTTAGTTTTATCTAGGAACATATCAAAAATAAGGGCGCTAAATCATGAGCTATCGATCTACAACATAGATTTGCAAATACTATCAGTACTAAGCATGATAAATTAAGTTCAATTAGTCATATTACTTAAGAACTCCCACTTATATAGACATCCCTCAAGTCATCTAAATGATCGTGTGGTCCATATCAACTAAACCATGTCCGATCATCACGTGAGATGGAGTAGTCTTCAATGGTGAACATCTCTATGTTGATCATATCTACTATATGATTCACGTTCGACCTTTCGGTCTCACGTGTTCCGAGACCATGTCTTTACATGCTAGGCTCGTCAAGTTTAACCCGAGTATTCCACATGTGCAAAACTGTCTAGCACCCGTTTTATGTGAACGTAGAGCTTATCACACCCGATCATCATGTGGTGTCTCGGCACAAGGAACTGTAGCAACGGTGCATACTTAGGGAGAACACTTATACCATGAAATTACATAATGGATAAACATCACATGCAATCAAAATATGTGACATGATATGGCCATCATCATCTTGTGCCTTTGATCTCCATCTCCAAAGCACCGCAATGATCTACATCGTCACCGGCTTGACACCTTGATCTCCATCGTAGCTTCCTGGCCGTCTCGCCAACTATTTCTTCTACAACTATCGCTAACGCATAGTGATGAAGTAAAGCAATTACATGGCGTTTGCATTTCATACAATAAAGCAACAACCATAAGGCTCCTGCCAGTTGCCGATAACTTTTACAAAACATGATCATCTCATACAATAATGTATATCTCATCATGTCTTGACCATATCACATCACAACATGCCCTGCAAAAACAAGTTAGACGTCCTCTACTTTGTTGTTCCAAGTTTTACGTGGCTGCTCTGGGCTTCTAGAAAGAACCGTTCTTACCTACGCATTAAAACCACAATGGTGATTTATCAAGTTTGTTGTTTTAACCTTCAACAAGGACTGACCGCAGTCATATTCGGTTCAACTAAATTGGAGAAACAGACACCCATTAGCAACCTTTATGCAAAACTAGTTGCATGTCTATCGGTGGAACCGGTCTCATGAACATGGTCATGTAAGGTTGGTCCGGGCCGCTTCATCCAACAATACCGCCGAATCAAAATAAGACGTTGGTGGTAAGCAGTATGACGATCACCGCCCACAACTCTTTGTGTTCTACTCGTGCAAATCATCTACGCACACAGCTAGCTCGAATGCCACTGTTGGGGAACGTAGCATGCAATTTCCAAAAAAATCCTACGCTCACGCAAGATCTATCTAGGAGATGCATAGCAACGAGAGGGGGAGAGTGTGTCCAGGTACCCGCGTAGACCGAAAGCGCAAGCGTTTGACAATGCGGTTGATGTAGTCGAACTTCTTCTTGTTCCGACCGATCAAGCACCGAACATACGGCACCTCCGAGTTCTGCACACGTTCAGCTCGATGACGTCCCTTGAACTCTTGATCCAGCAAAGTGTCGAGGGAGAGTTTCGTCAGCACAACGGCGTGGTGATGGTGATGGTGAAGTGATCCGTGTAGGGCTTCGCCTAAGCACTATGACAATATGACCGGAGGCGTAAACTGTGGAGGGGGCACCACACACGGCTACGAATCAATGTTGTGTGTTCTAGCGGTGCCCCCCACATATATATAGGTGGGAGAGGGAGAGGAGCTGCAAGGGGCACCCCAGGTAGGTGTAATCCTACTTGGGCGCCTCCTCCAAGTCGGCCTCCCCCCTTCCATATCCATCGGAGGGGGAAGGAAAGAGAGGGGGAGGGGAAGGAAAGGTGGTGGCCGGATCCTCCCATTTCCTTCTCCCTTCCCTTCCTTTCCTTCTTCTCCTATTTGGCCTATAGGGGGTGAACAAGACCCTTTTGGGGCTCGTATGTCCCTCTCTTGGCCCATTAGGCCCATATAGCTTGTCGGGGGTTGCCCGGAACCCCTTCCAGTGACCCGATATGTACACAGTATGCCCAGAACACTTCCATTGTCCAAATACTATCGTCCTATATCTGAATATTTACCTCTCGACCATTTCGAGACTCCTCGTCATGTCCGTGACCTCATCCGGGACTCCGAACAACATTCAGTCACCAAATCACATAACTCATATAATACAAAATCGTCATCGAACGTTAAGCGTGTGGACCCTACGGGTTCGAGAACTATGTAGACATAGGGATGAAAATGGAGTGGAAACTTTCCATTTTTCCGGAGGAAAAATGGAAACGAAGAGGAGATATGAAAACGGAAATGGAAATTTGCAAAACGGAAGTGGAAATGGAAATTTTTATGCGGAAATGGAAACAAAAACAGAACGGTGTTTTCCGGTGGAACATGCATCGAAATGGAACTTTCTGTTTCCGTGAATATGGAATTTCTGTTTTCACTATAGACCAATAGCTGCTTTGTAGCCCAACCACCAAAGAGAACACAATGACAGAATTAGTAGAATGGATCTAATGCCCAATGTCTACTACCACACATGTACTCAGCTTGACCCTATACACAATTGTCCGGTACTACTACAATACTACGCTAATTTGCTAACATAATGATATTATTTTGTAGCCATGTTAACAACTCATTATTTTTTTATGTATTTCTCTATGATTCAAGGGGTTTTTAAGTTCCGATCAATGTCTATTTCTGTTTTCGTATCTGCTTTGTATTCGCTCCGTGTCTGTTTCCAGTAATATCTGTTTCCGTGTTCATTTCCGGGGTTTCTGTATTCGTTTCCGCTTCTGCAAAAAAATATGAAAACAAATATAATAGCACTCAGTTCCGTCTGTTTCCGCTCCGTTTTCATCCCTATGTAGACATGACCGAGACACCTCTCCGGTCCATAACCAACAGCGGAACCTGGATGCTCATATTGGTTCCCACATATTCTACAAAGATCTTTATCGGTCGTACTGTAATGACAACATACGTTATTCCCTTTGTCTTCGGTAAGTGACTTGCCCGAGATTCGATCGTCGGTATCTTCATACCTAGTTCAATCTCGTTACCGGCAAGTCTCTTTACTCATTTCGTAATACATCATCCTGCAACTAACTCATTAGTCACATTGCTTGCAAGGCTTATTGTGATGTGCATTACCGAGAGGGCCCACAGATACCTCTCCAATACTCGGAGTGACAAATCCTAATATTGATCTATGCCAACCCAACAAACACCTTCGAAGATACCTGTAGAGTGTCTTTATAATCACCCAGTTACGTTGTGACATTTGATGGCATACAAGGTATTCCTTCGGCATCCAGGAGTTGCATAATCTCATAGTCGAAAGAATATGTATATGACATGAAGAAAGCTATAGGAATAAAACTGAACGGTCAACGTGCTAAGCTAATGGATGTGTCTTGACCATCACATCATTCTCCTAATGATGTGACCCCGTTTATCAAATGCCAACACATGTCTATGGTTAGGAAACTTAACCATCTTTGATTAACAAGCTAGTCTATTAGAGGCTTACTAGGGACACAGTGTTTTGTCTATGTATCCACACATGTATCAAGTTTCCTGTTTAATACAATTCTAGCATGAATAATAAACATTTATCATGATATAAGGAAATATAAATAACTTTATTATTGCCTCTAGGGCATATTTCCTTCACTTGCACTAGTGAAAGTATGAACCGTAGGCACTACTAGGGAAAAGCCTAGCAGTAGCGCGGGTTTTTGGCCTACCAGTAGCGCGGATGACAGCGCTACTACTATGGCGTCACAGCTAAAGGTTAGTAGTAGCATGGGTTTAACTGCGCTACTGCTACATCCACTTAGTAGTAGCGCTTCTTGAGAAGGGCGCTACTGGTAATTACTAGCAGTGTGTCTCGTTGCCCATGCTACTACTATTATTCCATATTCTATTTATTTTTTATTTCATGACGTATTCATACACCTTTATACAAGTTTTCATACATTAGCAATTTAGAGATTGTTTTTTACATCATAATGAGTTATTACATCACTGGGTGAAAGAACCATGGACTAGTTTCAAGTGGATGGACATCCACTTGAAACTAATCGGCGATTCTTTCACCCAATGATTTAATAAATATCATCATCATATCATTAACAACTTATCATCATAATACATCATTGTCATTTAACACCTCCTCATGATCATCATTTTCATCAATGAGACATCATATAGCAAGTTGGTCAGTAGTCATAATCACAACTCCTCCTCATCATCATCAACTCTAACACAATTTAGCACATAATAACACATTGTACCTAGGACCTACTTCTCTCTCATAGGACCTACTACGCTCTCTTAGGTAAAATAGCATAAAACAAGATAGGCCCTGACTCTCCATCATGAAGAATGGAGATTATCCTGTCTCCAATTCTCGCCCTTCGCACAATGTTGCTCCCAAGTAGTTCCCTACGATTGACCATACATTTTTTCCAATATTTGATTGTCATGTCTTCATTGGTTTTAGAAATCCGGTATGAACAGGAGTGATTCGTAGGATGACCTGGCCATAAGTTCAAAACATCAAGGCAGCCTTTCTGAAACATCAGATGAGGCACACAATCGTTCTGGATTTTCTGTTCAAAAACATAGTAATAACTTCGTAGTTAGCAATGTAGTTGAGTTTTAGAAGAATTTATGCAAAAGATACACGGATGTCGTAATAGTAAAAAATCTTACCATGACATCTCCATGGATGTTACCATAGTTCAACACGTGCACTAGTGGCACATATTGATCATAATGTGGAGGAGTTTGATAATAGATATTGTAATTCTCAAGATCAGTAATAATTGAGATCACATGATGTTTCTCCTGATAAGTTAATTCTGAGCCATCGGTGTAGTAGGTTTTGTCTACCATCTTCTGCACATTCTTTAAAGAATGAAAATAAGCTATCAATGGAAATAAATTGTCAACTATTTTGAAATAAAAATTATAAATTACTTAATAAATATGTTTGAGAAACTCACATAGCGGTAGAATTGGAAGTGTATCAACAAGGACCCAAATGTACATATTGTCTTGGGCGATGTCAGGATCACCAAGATCCATGGTGACAAACATACCCTCATGAAAATCATACATCTTGCAAAGTGCTTCCCAATTCGGGCAACCAAAATGGGATACGCTCTCAGAATTGTGTAGATTTACATCAAAATCCATACCATGATGGGTCCTTTTGTGAATTTTCTTTGTTTCCATACTTTCATGATCTTAAAAATACATCCTCTCGAAGACATAGCGTCTTTCAAGGCATGGGATAAGCTAGCCGAATAGTAAAAGACGAAAATTACACGTTGAAGTAGTAGAAGTCGTGCTTAATTACGTAAAAAATACTTGTCGTCGTTGTGTATCATTTCAACATCGAAGGTCTCCTGGAACTTAATGCTGAAGCACCGACCTTCGTCCACGTGAGGTGCTACCTCTGGAGCATGCATTGGTTTTCCCTTGAAGAGGAAAGGGTGATCCAGCAAAGTAGCATAAGTATTTCCTTCAGCTTTTGGGAACCAAGGTATCATTCCAGTAGGAGGTAACACGCAAGTCACCTAGTACCTGCACAAACAATCAAGAACCTCGCAACCAACGTGATAAAGGGGTTGTCAATCCCTTCATGGTCACTTGTGAAAGTGAGATCTGATAAAGATAGTAAGGTAAATATTTTTGGTATTTTTGTTGTATAGATTGGAAAGTAAAGATTGCAAAATAGTAAACGATATGCGATGTAAATAAAAAGAGATACAATATAATAAGAAAGAGACCCCGGGGGCCAAAGGTTTCACTAGTGGCTTCTCTCATGATAGCATGTATTATGGTGGGTGAACAAATTACTGTCGAGCAATTGATAGAAGAGCGCATAGTTATGAGAATATATACGAAATCATTATGAATATAGGCATCACGTCCGTGTTAAGTAGACCGAAACGATTCTACATCTACTAATATTACTCCACACATTGACTGCTATCCAGCATGCATCTAGAGTATTAAGTTCATAAGAACAGAGTAACGCTTTAAGCAAGATGACATGATGTAGAGGGATAAATTCAGCAATATGATATAAACCCCATCTTTTTATCCTCGATGGCAACAATACAATATGTGCCTTGGTGCCCCTACTATCAGTAGGAAAGGACACCACAAGATTGAACCCAAAGCTAAGCACTTCTCCCATTGCAAGAAAGATCAATCTAGTAGGCCAAACTAAACCGATAATTCGAAGAGACTTGCCACTAGTAGAAAAAGGACCTAATGTGAGACACATTAGTCCCGGTTTGATTTTGATCCGGTACTAATGGTACCATTAATGCCAGTTCAAACGGCTATGCATTAATGCCAGTTCGTGTTGAACCTTTAGTACCGGTTCGTGCCATGAACTGGTATTAAAGGGGTGGTGGCAGGCTGGCGTCAGGCCGGGGCCCCACGATCACCTTTAGTACCGGTTCGTCGCATGAACCGGGACTAAAGGGGTCTGACCTATAGTCCTGGTTGGAGACACAAACTGGGACTATAAGGCAATTTTCAAACTCTACCCCCCCTGGTGTATCGCCATTTCAGTTTTGAAAAAATCAAAAGAAAATGATTAAAACTTCAAAAAATAAAATCCTTCGAGAGGTAGTTATATTACTACATCTACTAGTTAGGAAAATTTGAAAACTTAAATTTGGACATGTTTTGCAAAAAGTGTAGGGAAAATGAAAAAATGGCTATAACTTTTGCATACTATGTCGGAAAAAAACGTATAATATATCAAAAAATTCAGCACGAAAATCCGTATCCATTTTTGACGGCCTACGGCTTGTTTGCAATTTTTTAGAATGCTCAAATTCCAAAACAAAAAAAGATATGCCCAAATTTCAGTTTTTTTAATTTTGGTTAAATCTGGTCAAACTATGGTCAAACTACTTATTCAAGAAGTATTAATGTTACTACATAATTAGTCAAGAATATTAGTGTTACTAAATAATTGTTTCAATTTTTTGAATTTTGGTCAAATCTGGTCAAACTATGGTCAAACTTATTCAAGAAATATTAGTGTTACTAAATAATTACTGTTTTTTAGAATAATAGTTTCAAACTCAAACGGTGAAACGTGTGACCTAATGCTCAAGCTAAACTGCTGAGGATTAATTACGTTTGTTAGGAAAACAACAAGTGCAGACTTGGAAAGTAGGGGGAATAGAACTCTGAAGTTTAGCGTGCTCAGGCTGGGGGAGTGAGAGGATGGGTGACCGGTCGGGAAGTTAGACGATTTGGAATGAGTGATCCACACTTTGAGCAGTTAAGAGGGGTGATTAGAGACTAAATCATCAAATAATTCAGAAAATCAAAAATTGAAAAAAATCAATTTTTTTCTTCAAAAATTTCAAAAAAAAACCTTTAGTACCGATTGGTAACACCAACCGGTACTAAAGGTCCCCCATACCATGACGCGATCTCACGCCACGTGGTGGGCCTTTAGTAGCGGTTCATGCCGAACCGGTACTAAAGGGGGGGGCTTTAGTGCCCACACTTTAGTGCCGGTTACTGAACCGGCACTAAAGGCCCTTACAAACCGGTTTTAAAGCTCCGTTTTCTACTAGTGTGCAAGGATATCAAATCATGCATATAAGAATTCAGAGAAGAACCAAATATTGTTCATAGATAAACTTGATCATAAATCCACAATTCATCGGATCTCGGCAAACACACCACAAAAAAGTATTACATCGAATAGATCTCCAAGAACATCGAGGAGAACTTTGTATTGAGAACCAAAGAGAGAGAACAAGCCATCTAGCTAATAACTATGGACCTGAAGGTCTGTGGTAAACTACTCACACATCATCGGAGAGGCTATGGTGTTGATGTAGAAGCCCTCCGTGATCAAATCCCCCTCCGGCAGATCGCCGGAAAAGGCCCCAGATGGGATCTCATGGGTATCGAAGGTTGCAGCGGTGGAAAAGTGGTTTCATGGCTCCCCTGATGTTTTTAGGGTATAAGAGTATATATAGGCGAAAGAAGTACGTTTATGGAGCTCCGTGGGGCCCACAAGGGTGGGGGCGCACCTACCCCCTGGTCACGCCCTCCTATCTCGTGGACGCCTCACCGAGTCCCAGACTTACACTCCAAGTCTCCTAGTTTGTGTTTGTTCCAAGATAGATCCTCGCGAAGGTTTCGTTCTGTTTGGATTCCGTTTGATATTCCTTTTCTGCGAAACACTGAAATAGGCAAAAAAACAGAAACTGGCACTAGGCCTCCGGTTAATAGGTTAGTCCCAAAAATAATATAAAAGGGCATATTAAAGCCCATTAAACATCCAAAACAGATAATATAATAGCATGGAACAATAAAAAATTATAGATACGTTGGAGACGTATCATGAGGCCTGTCGCACAGACCCCGGTCGTCGTTGCACTAGTCACACTCCTCGGGGAGACCTTTGTTGTCCGATGACGACATTTCCTATGTTCATAATTCAAAGATCAAACTTGGTTTATAACTAAATATATGTACTAAAAACTAAATTAGATCATTATTATTCATCACGGGTTGACTATCGGTCTATCGAGTCTTTTCTTGAAAACTCTGAGCTCACTTGGTTTATACATTTGACCGTTGGTGATGGTCTCTCCTCCTTTCGTCCCGAACTGCATTATACTAAAATGTCTAGCACAGGGGAACGAAGGAGAAGCGACCCCCAGGACAACAGTCGGGATTCTTCATCCTCTCATATATGGTGGAGAGTCTCCCTCACTGATTCCTCTCTGACATTTGTGACCATCAGTGATGGTCATTCCTCCCTTCCTTTCCGTGCATTAACAAAGGTCTATCACGAGAGAGAGGAGGAGGAATGACCCCCACGACAAGAGTTGATATTCTTCTTCTATCATGTATGGTGGAGTCCCGAAACACTTAAAGTCAACCCGAAATGTCGATCAATTATCTCCAATTTGAGCATTCAGTTAACTCCAATTTTAGTATCCAAATTAGCATGCATTCAATAAGCAAAACTAAATCATCTCTTGCATTTGTACATCATCGAATATTATCACAAATACATCTCGAATAGTATCATACATATAACATCACTAATATAGCTAGAACCCTAGCGAACGACGTGTATCGGCGTGGGCGGTGGACACCCAAAGAGAAGGAACCATCACAAGATCATAGCTCCAATGAGATCCCTGAAGAACCTGCGAGGTATTGGAGAACCTGCCCTCAAATGCAACCATGTAGCGATGGACGTGCTCATCCTCCTCCCCGACACGGTAACGTACCACCTCCGTAGTGGATGAAATCCTCTGCACTGTCACTGTCCCACGCGACCACCAGAAAAGAAGGTTTGGGTCGATGGCGGGTTGCCTCCTCAACAAGTTGCGCGCCCCAGAAGGTAGCACCTCCCAGTACCAGCCCGGCGGAGCCCAGTCCCGGACATGGCCCCTCTCATCAAGCAGGCCTCCTCCGTCGAGTCGACAACGAGGATGCGGGATAGGCATCATCGACGTCGAGAACAAATGCTTAATTATGAAACAAAATTCATAAACACTTTGCGATATATCGAGAAATGACATAGGACTAATGACCTATGTTTTACCAGAATATCATTGAATTCCCATTCTGGCAAATCACAAGCACTCGATATGTCCTACATTGTAGCACAAGTCATGCTAAAATTCATGAAGAAAATTCAGCATGACCTTGCTAAAAACAGGACATATCGAGCGCCTGAAATATGTTGGCATGGAAACGAATCAACATTCCAGCAAAACATAGGCCACTCGGAGGTACATTGCAAAGAACACTGAGACATTCTCTATGTTCAGAATGCATCATCATCGACATCAATGACATGGTGACTAACACTAGCATTTTCATCATCGACATTTACAACACATTATCATCTATATCAACAGCATGGGGATTTTGCTATTCTCACCTAGAGGTCTTAGGGGATTGGCGATGGGGCCGACTGCGGGGATAAGGCAGGGGCAAATACTTGATTTCTGCATAAACAAAATATATTCTATCAACATGTATCTGATAGTATTAAAAAATATGGCATGTTCATTCTACCAAATGAGTAAATAGTTTCAGTATCACTAGAAACTATCAACTGTGTCTAAAAATAATATACTAAAACCCTAGTAATAATTCAGTTAAGTAGAAACTATCAAATAAACCCTAGAAACTATCCTAAATCAAAGTGTTATATATGACTAGAGGCTTATATCAACTAAAAACTATCAACTATGTCTAAATTTTTACTATTCAGTTAATTATACTAATTCAAAATTGTTATGTATCAACTGCAAACTATTAAGCAAATAAAAATGTTGCATATCAACAAGACAACATCAACTAGCCTACTAAATCAAAATGTAGCAGGCGGGAGGGGGTTGTAGATTGAGGAGGGAGGAGGAAGGAGGATGGAGGATGGAGGAGGAAGGCGGAGCGAGGAGGGGTCGACCGGCGGCAAATGGAGGAGTGGAGGGAGGATGGAGGAGGAGGGGCGGGGAGGAGGGAGGATGGAGGAGGAGGGGCGGGGGGGAGGGAGGACGGAGGAGGAGGGGCGGGGAGGAGGGAGGAGTGGGGATTACTGAGTCCAGGGAGGAGGGGTAGGTGACGGCGGCGCAGAGGGAGGAGGGGTAGGCGACGGCAGCCGGTGTGGGTGAGGGCGGCCGGCGGGGGAGGACCGACACGGGGGGATTGAGGGAGGAGAGTGAGTGAGTGCGAGTGTGAGTGGAGAGAGGAGAGTGAGGGGCGGCCGGTTGGGGAAGATAGAATGGCTTAGCAGTAGCGCGCCTTAAGGAAACACGCTACTACTAAAAGCCCTAGCAGTAGCACCTTTCAGCCAAGAAGCTCTACTGCTAAGCCCGTAGCAGTAGCGCCTTCTGATAAAACGTGCTACTGCTATGTCTAAGCATGTAAAAATAAACATCAAAAATACATTGATCATCAATGATCTTTTTGTGTACAATCTGAATTGTCAATATGAGTCCTCACCGGTTTAGAAACTAGAGAAGACTCATATTGCGGCCACAAATTCTACACATAGAGTTCAATGAAGACCAAGTGCTTGTGATAGTTTGAGAATAACATATTTAAGGTGGTAAAAACCAATTGGTAGAGTGAGGTGGGACTAAATTTAGGTGCAAGGAGTGGAGTAAACTTAGCAACAGTGAGCATTGTCAAAAGGCGCTACTACTAGGATCAATAACAGTAGCGCTATTTGGAATAAGGCGCTACTGCTATAACTAGCTTGGCGGCGAGGTTGTGGCAATTATAGCAGTAGCGCGGCTTAGTACAGGCGCGCTACTGCTACATTTATTTCAGCAACACGTTTTGTTGACACACGCTACTGCTAGATAGCAGCAGCGTCTTACTTTAAAGCGCGCTGCTGGTAAGATTCCGTGTATAGGCTTTTCCCTAGTAGTGAGGCCTTGTTTCCAAGCATTACAATACCATTTTAGCTCACTTTTGTTACTAGTTACCTTGTTGTTTTTATAATTTTAGATTACAAAAACATATATCTACCATCCATATTGCACTTGTATCACCATCTCTTTGCCGAACTAGTGCACCTACACAATTTACCATTGTATTGGGTGCTGGGGACACAAGAGACTCTTTGTTATTTCGTTGCAAGGTTGTTTGAGAGAGACCATCTTCATCCTACGCCTCCCACGGATTGATAAACTTTAGGTCATCCACTTGAGGGAAATTTCCTACCGTCCTACAAAACTATGCACTTGGAGGCCCAACAACGTCTACCAGGATAAAGTTGCGCAGTATACATCAAGCTCTTTTCTTGCGCTGTTGTCGGGCAGGCTAGGTAAGCGGCACTCACATCCCATCAATGAAGCTCTTTTATGGCGCCGTTGTCGGGGAGGTGAGCTGGTTGAAGGTATATCTTTAGATCTTGCAGTTGAATCTTTTAGTTTCTTGTTTTATCACTAGTTTAGTGTATAAAAGAAAACTACAAAAAATGGAATTGAGGTTGCCTCATATGCTTCATCTTTTTAATGTATTTCGTGAAAATAAGGATTCCGATAATTGTGCCAAAGTGTTAGAAGAAGTAAATAAAAAGTTTTGCACTAAATCTTTGAATGATGAGCATAATTGCAATGTTGTTAGTATGTTTGCTATGAATATCCATGATGCTAATGATGTGCAAAGCTACAAGCTTAGGGATGCTATGTTTGATGAAGATGATATTTTTTTCTCCCCCAAGTTCTGATGAGAAAAGTTATAATGATGATAGAATTCCTCCTATTTATCATGATTATATTGATGAAAGTGGGTTTGGAAGAGTGCCAACTCTAGGTAATGATCCCAATATTTTGGAGGGTGTTGGATCTTATAATATTTATGAAAGTGGATTTGGAGAGGTCATGACTTTATTTAATGATGATTCCACTATTTCAGAAGAGGTTCCAGTTGATTATGAGAACAAAGTTTCTATCTATGTTGATTATTGTGATGACATGTATGGTATAAAGAATAATGATAACCATGAAGCTTGTCATCATGATTTTTATTTTCAATTGGATTATGCCTCACATGATAGTTATTTTGTTGAATTTGCTCCCACTATTATGAATAAGAAGAATTTTGCTTATGTGGAGAGCAGAAAATTTTCTATGCTTGTGCATCATGAAAATATTGTTTTGTGTGATAGATATATATTGTTGAATTCATACATGATGCTACTAAAAATTATTATGATGGAGGAATATATGCTTGTAGGAGTTGCAAAATATCAAGTTTCCTCTCTATGTGTTGAAAGTTTTGAAGTTTTGCTTGTTTTACCTTCCTATGGTAGTTGATTCTTGCTCCCATAAATTGTTTGCTCAGAAAATCTCTATGCATAGGAAGTGGGTTAGACTTAAATGTGCTTGTCATATGCTTCATGATGCTCCCATTATATTTCAATTCATATCTTTTATGTGCGCATCATTGAAATCATCATGCCTAGCTAGAGAGGCATTAAAGAAAAGCGCTTGTTGGGAGACAACCCAACACCATTACCTACTGTTTTTTTGTGTTCGCATGACTATGCTACTGTAGCAATCATGTGTTATAGCTTTCGTTTCAATAAAGTGCTAAGTAAGACCTTTGGTATGGTCTATGGTGATAGTTGATTTGATCTTGCTGAAAAACAGAAACTTTTGCGCTCAACAAAAAAATTCTCATTTTTAACAGAAGCGTGATAAAATACTGATTCTTTCTGAAGAAGATTAATAAAAAAATTCTCAGGTTGTCCTAATTTTTCAGAATTTTTGGAGTTACATGAGTATTCGAGAGTTACAGAATACTACATACTTTTTTGTTTTTGACAGATTCTATTTTCTATGTGTTGTTTGCTTATTTTAATGAATCTATGAGTAGTATCGGAGGGTATGAACCATGGAGAAGTTGGAATACAGTAGATATAAGACCAATATGAATAAATAATGAGTTCGCAACAGTCCGAAAAGTGGTGATTTATTTTCTTATACTAACGGAGCTTATAAGATTTTCTGTTCAGTTTTGTGTTGTGAAGTTTTCAAGTTTTGGGTGAAGTTTCGATGGACTACGAAATAAGGAGTGGCAAGATGCTAAGCTTGGGGATGCCCAAGGCACCCAAAGGTAATATTAAAGGACAACCAAGATCCTAATCTTAGGGATGCCCTGTATGGCATCCCCTCTTTCGTCTTCGTTCATCGGTAACCTTACTTGGAGCTGTATTTTTATTCACCACATGATATGTGTTTTGCTTGGAGCGTCATTTTATTAGGATTTTCTTGCTGTTTGAATAATATCCCAAGATCTGAAACTCTTAAATGTTAGAGAGTCTTCACATAGTCACATAATTATTTGACTACTCATTGATCTTCACTTATATCTTTTGGAGTAGTTTGTCATTGGCTCTAGTGCTTCACTTATATCTTTTTAGAGCACAGCGGTAGTTTTATTTTGAAGAAATTGATGAACTCTCATGCTTCGCTTATATTATTTTGAGAGTCTTAAAAAGCATGGTAATTTGCTTTGGTTATGAATTTAGTCCTAATATGATAGGCATCCAAGGGGGATATAATAAAAACTTTCATATAAAGTGGATTGAATACTATGAGAAGTTTGATTCCTTATGATTATTTTGAGACATGAAGATGGTGATATTAGAGTCATGCTAGTGAGTAATTATGAATTTGAGAAATACTTGTGTTAAGGTTTGTGAGTCCCGTAGCATGCACTTATGGTGAACCGTTACGTATCGAAGTTCGAGCATGAGATATTTTTAGATTGTCTTCCTTATGAGTGGCGGTCAGGGACGGGCAATGGTCTTTTCCTACCAATCTATCCCCCTAGGAGCATGCGCGTAGTACTTTGTTTCGATCACTAATAGATTTTTTCAATAAGTATGTGAGTTTTTTATGACTAATGTTGAGTCCATGGATTATATGCACTCTCACCCTTCCACCATTGCTAGCCTCTCTAGTGCCGCGCAACTTTCGCCGGTACCATAAACCCACCACATATCCTTCCTCAAAACAGCTATCATACCTACCTATTATGTCATTTCCATAGCCATTCTGAGATATATTGCAATGTAACACCGTTCCATTTATTATGACACATTCCATCATTGTCATATTGCTTTGCATGAACATGTAGTTGACATCGTATTTGTGGCAAAGCCACCTTTCATCATTTTTTATACATGTCGCTCTTGATTCATTGCACATCCCGGTACACCGCTAGAGGCATTCACATAGAGTCATATTTTGTTCTAAGTATCGAGTTGTAAGTAAATACAAGTGTGATGATCTTCATTATTAGAGCATTGTCACATGTGAGGAAAAAAGAGAAAAGGCCAAAAAAGTAAGGCCCAAAAAAATTAGAGAAAAAGAGAGAAGGGGCAATGTTACTATCCTTTTTCCACACTTGTGCTTCGAAGTAGCACCATGATCTTCATGATAGAGAGTCTCCTATGTTATCACTTTCATATACTACTGGTAATTTTTCATTATAGAACTTGGCTGGTATATTCCAAAGATGGGTTTCCTCAAATTGCCCTAGGTCTTCATGAGCAAGCAAGTTGGACGCACACCCACTTAGTTTTCCTTTTCAACTTCCATAAACTTATACCTTTAGTGCATCCGTTGCATGGAAATCCCTACTCACTCACATAAATATCTATTAATGGGCATCTCCATAGCCCATTGATACGCCTAGTTGATGTGAGACTATCTCCCTCCTTTTGTCTTCTCCACAATCACATTCTATTCCACCTAAAGTGCTATGTCCATGGTTCACACTCATGTATTGCGTGAAAGTTGAAAAGGTTTGAGAACATCAAAAGTATGAAACAATTGCTTGGCTTTTCATCGGGGTTGTGCATGATTTCAGTATTTTGGGTGATGAAGATGGATCATAGCTAGACTATACGATTTTGTAGGGATAAGCTTTCTTTGGCCATGTTATTTTGAGAAGACATAATTGCCTTGTTAGTATGCTTGAAGTATTATTGTTTGTATGTCAATATTAAACTTTTGTTTTGAATCTTACGGATCTGAACATGCATGCCACATTAGAGAAGATTACATTGATAAATATGTTAGGTAGCATTCCACATCAAAAATTCTGTTTTTATCATTTAGCTACTCGAGGATGAGCAGGAATTAAGCTTGGGGATGCTTGATACGTCTCCAACGTATCTATAATTTTTTATTGTTCCATGCTATTATATTATCCATCTTGGATGTTTTATATGCATTTATATGCTATTTTACATGGTTTTTGGGATTAACCTATTAACCTAGAGCCTAGTGCTAGTTTCTATTTTTTTTCCTAGTTTTTGAGTTTCGCAGAAAAGGAATATCAAACGGAGTCCAAACGAGCTTAAAATTTACGGAGAATATTTTTGGAAATATAAAAAAATACTGGAATGAAAATATATCGGAGAGGAGTCTCGAGGCCACCACAAGGGTTGAGGGCGCCCCCCTAGGGCGTGCCCCCTGTCCTTGTTTTCACCTCATGGGCCCCCTTGACTTGTTCCCGACACCAACACCTCTTATAAATCCCAAAAACTCGAGATCAAAACCTAGATCGGGACTTCCGCCACTACAAGCCTCTATAGCCACAAAAAACCAATCAGGAGCCCGTTTCGGCACCCTGCCGGACGGGGAAACCATCACCAGTGGCCATCTTCATCATCCCGGCAGTCTCCATGAAGAGGAGGGAGTAGTTCACCCTCGGGGCTGAGGGTATGTACTAGTAGTTATGTGTTTGATCTCTCCCTCCTTTGTTCTTGATTTGGCACGATCTTGATGTACCGGGAGCTTTGTTATTATAGTTGGATCATATGGTGTTTCTCCCCCTCTATCTTCTTGTGATAAATTGAGTTTTACCTTTAAGGTTTCACTATTATCAGATTGAATACTATTATGGATTTGAGAACACTTGATGTATGTCTTGCATGGGATACTCGTGGTGACAATGGGGTATTCTATTAATTCACTTGATGTATGTTTTGGCACTCAACTCGTAGATTCCCCAGGTGACATTGGGGTAATCTAGGCATAGGGGTTGATACACGTTTTCGTCCTTGTTTCTCCAGTAGGAATCTTGGGGCACTCTTTGAGGTCATTTGTGTTTGAATGAATATTATGAATCTGAAGTTGTTTGATGCATATTGTATAATTTCCCCACGGATACTTGTGGTGACATTGGAGTATCTAGGTGACATTAGGGTTGATTGATATGTGTCATATGATGATATTTTACTATTAACTCTAGGGCTGTTTGTGTCACTTATAGGAATAGCTCAATGGATTGATCGGAAATAATAACTTTGAGGTGGTTTCGTACCCTACAAGCAATTTCATGTTATGTTCTCCGCGATACAAACTTTGGAGTGACTTCTGTCGCACGTTGACGGATTGCCATATGATCTAATTATGTTATCATCGTTGAGAGAACTTGCACTAGTGAAAGTATGAACCCTAGGCCTTGTTTGCAAGCATTACAATACCGTTTTCACTCACTTTTGTTACTAGCTACCTTGCTGTTTTTATAATTTCAGATTACAAAAACCTATACCTACCATCCATATTGCACTTGTATCAACATATCTTCTCCGAACTAGTGCACCTATGCAATTTACCATTGTATTGGGTGTGTTGGGGACACAAGAGACTATTTGTTATTCGGTTGCAAGGTTGTTTGAGAGAGACCATCTTCATCCTATGCCTCCCATGGATTGATAAACCTTAGCTCATCCACTTGAGGGAAATTTGCTACTGTCATACAAAACTCTGCACTTGGAGGCCCAACAACGTCTACCAGGATAAAGTTGCATAGTAGACATCACTAACCTAACTAACAGTAGAAGAAAAAGAAAAACACTGAGGGGAGAGGCTCACCGTTGTGGGGCAGAGGGGTGGCGGGCGGCGAAGCCGTGGAGCGGTGGGGCGGCGAGGCCGCGGGGCGGCGTAGTGGCGAGGCCGCGGGGCGGTGGGGCGGGTGGTGGGTGGCGTGGCAGGGCGGCAAGGAAGGTGAGAGTCGGGGGCGGCGGCAGCGGTGGTTGAGGTGGGGGCGAGGTGGAGTGAGAGGGCGAGAGTGGGAGATGGGGTGGGACGCCGTTAGGTAGCATTTGGTTTGTCGTCAGACAAGTTATAGAGCAATCATGTCTTGACCATCCTACTAGTAGCAAGGGCATAAATATAATCACTTAACAAGCATTGCCAACATGAGTAAATCACATACCAAAGTGCAATCTTATATCCCAGCTACCAAAACACCATATCGAGATTCCGTACATACCAAAAAAGAGGATGCATTGCAGGACATATAAATTATACCATGAGCATTATTCCTATAAGGGAAATCCCTGTAAATATTACAAACATGCCGCTGGGTACTAATCAGCCAGTGTAGTGTCATGGCTACCCGAGGAATCACCTAAACACACAGCCTCGAAGAGGAGGGCCAGTGCTGCCTGCACTATAGTCACCATGTTGCCTGTAATCCGATCAAGATAAATACAATTGGTATCAAGATGAGAGGTTTAGAATAAGAATTGTTATGGCGTTTATGCTATAAAAACAAGGAGATGATGCAAACTCTAACGAAGCAGGCACAGAGTAACAACTACTCCATTACACTTAAGCTGCTGCTACCTGCATATACTAAATGGAACCAGAAGTATGTCGACTGCCACTAGTGCAGAACCGGGCAATAGCACCGGTTCGTAAGGCCCTTTAGGGCCGGTTCGGTAATCGGCACTAAAGTGTGGGCACTAAAGCCCCCCCCCTTTAGTACCGGTTCAGCATGAAGCGGTGCTAAAGGGCAACCACATGGCACGAGCGCGCCGTGGTCTGGAGGACCTTTAGTCCCGGTTGGTAAGGATTTTTTTATTTTTGAAATAAAGTAAAAACTGCCCGCCTACTAGGTCGGCACGGCCTGCGTACAACTAGAAACCCAATCTCTAGTTGGGCCAGGATGCAGGCCCGTACGGCCCAGTAGGCCCCACAAGGCAGAAGACTTGCAATAGGCCCACAAAGGCCTGCTTAGAGAGGAGCTCGACACGGTAGCCGCGGCGGGGCTTATAAACCGGTGCGAACTCCTCTCAACTAGCGAGGTGGGACTAAACATTATGCACTGCGGGTGGCAGCGCACCACCTTTAGTACTGGTTGGTGGCTCCAACCGGTACTAAAGACCCCCCTTTAGTACCGGTTGAAGCCACCAACCCGTGCTAAAGGCTACAACCTCTTTAGTACCGGTTCGTGGCATGAACCGGTACTAAAGGTCCGCCACGAACCGGTACTAATAAGCGCCGCCCGCCTAGCCGTTGGAACCGGTACTAATGGTCACATTAGTGCCGGTTCAATTACAAACCGGGACTAATGATTTTCACATTAGACCCTTTTTCTACTAGTGTACTAGATGGCCATGAATGATGCCCAGGAAAAAATAATGCACAAACACAAACCATAGAGCCACTAATTAACCACAAGTGAGTTATCTCATAGGTGCTACTCAAGAACTTGGAACCAGTATAGCAAGATAGATTACAAAAAAACAATTCAGCATAAACAATTGCAAGCATGCCGGGGTATTTAATCTTTTCACCTGCACTGCAATTTTTAGGATATGTAACCAGCCACTAAGCAAAGCTTAGGCGGAGCATTCTCTGGGACTAGCTAATTCAATAACAAGCATATCATGGACTGGAACATTCTATACCACTACGGATGTTGTTTTCCACTATATATGTCCGGCAATAACACTAGTATCAAACTTAAAAAATAAATGCTTGACTAGCTAGCTAGTTTAGGAAAAGACAAGGCATTAAGAGGTATCATCTTATTTTAATAACTTGCATTGCAACATTCATGATCAATAGCTATGCACAAATGGTTTAAAAAAAATAGCTACGCACAAATGCAAGAAAATATACACGACCTGCCCGGCTCTCTTAAATATTTTCTTCAAGTGGTTTCTTTATGGCTGGGTATATATTGTAGTTGACAAAAGATGTATTTGCAGTTGCATGCCACTCTAGAATGTCGACGTGTTGCCTAACCTTCTCAATGTCATCCACCAAGTCCTAGACTCCCAGGTGGTGTTCTCCTCAAGACAAGCATGGGGAGTGCTCTTCCAGCACCTCTCTGTAATCAAACACACGTAGATTAAGCATCACGGTCTCCTAGGAACATCGATCTCTAGGTGGTGAAGATTCATGGCTTTCAACCCAAATGCTCAATCTTATGGCCACATTCATGGTATAGTTTGTTTAAATGATCTAAAATTGTGAACAAGGGTGCATATTGGAATGGCAAACAATGTTGCCTATCGAAGTTTTTCATTTTCTTTGGATGAAAAATACATTTTCCATTTTTCGAGTGCCCAAAATGAGTTTTTTTGGACCAAATCAATTTTCTAAAATATTAGGCCATATTTAATGCACAATTGACAAAACGGTTGGGTGTCAAATTTTTTGATCCACCTCTCGTGAAAAAGACAAATTTCCACTGATTCATAAGGAAACAGGTCAAATTTGAACTGCAGCTGCCTTATAGTTTGCTCTTTATTTTTTTCAAAAATCATTTCTAGTTACATAAGTATCTATTTAGTCAGAAGTACATGGTTTGGTGGTGAGACGTCGAGGTTTGGATGGTAGCCAAGGGCCCCAACTCCAGAGCGCGTAAACTCGCATGCCCGCCGCGTGGTCACTGCGTGACCGTGGTGTTGCCATGCGTTCTCGGCGGCCTAGGCATGTCTAGTGGGTTGGACACTCCCCAGGTAGGTGCAAGGAAGAAAGTGATAACATAAGATTCTCACGAGGAGACCGAACTATGCTCAAACATGATTTAGCAGCCAAGTGTTAGATTAGCGATAACAGGTGCGCCACTAGCATCACGCCATTAGAATTTTTTACTAATGGCACACCACAGGTGCGCCATTAGTATCTGGTATACTAATGGCGCACCATGCAGTGCACCATTACTATCTATCTTAGTAATGGCACACCACATAGAAGTGCGCCATTACTAACAATTTGTTTTCAAAATTTGTTTTTTCATTTTTTTCTTAACCTCAAGTCACTATGGCTAAATGTCGGGTCAATATGCTTAATCTCAAGTCAAATCACACTTTGTGGTCAAACTTCCCGAAAGGTCACCCATCCTCACACTACTCCAGCCCGAGCACGCTTAACTTCGCAATTCTATCCAACCCTAGCACCAGCTCACTTCACAGGCACTTGTTGATATATATATCATATCAATCCTATTAAACCTTGTTGATGTCTAGGACTTTGTTCATGTTCATGAGTGTGATGAAATTTTGAAAAAATATTTCAAACTTCCCGGTCATATTACGTATCATATTTTGAAAAAAAAATCCAAATTTTTTTGAAACCATTTTTTTTCTGTTAGTAGTGGCGCACCTAGCAAATGGTGCGCCACTAGTAAGTTTGAATTTTTTTTCATTTCCCCCCTCTAGATCTTAAAAGCCCCGTATCTTTCGTTTTGTTAGGTTTTTGGGGATTTTGAAGATGTTGAACAAAGTTCACCCAGTTCAATTCATATGTAACTTTTCGAGTAGATGATTTTTCATATAAAAAACTTTTTAATCCGAGTTCGTATGCAAAAGTTATGCCCATTTTACTAATTTCCAGAGAGATTTTGCAAATAAAGTCGAAATTCATATTTGTAAATTTTCCCAACAACTAGACCACATATCACATGGGAAACTTACTTTCTTTTATTTTTTTGACATTTCCAGCATTTTCTTTTATTTTTTCTAAAACTGAAAAGGCGGTCCACACGGGGGTGCATTTAGCACCAGGGTTACTAATGGCGCACCTGATGTGTGGTGCGCCATTAGTAGTTTAAAAAAATAAAAAAAATTGTTAGTAATGGCGCACCAGTGGACAGTGCGCCATTACTAGTTTTAACTAGTAATGGCGCACTATCCCATGGTGCGCCATTACTAACAACTTTTTTTTCAAAACTACTAATGGCTTTGTGGTTTAATAAAAGACTGTGAGGCTGTTGCCTTGGAGTACATAGTCAAAAAACAAATTTTTTTATTTTTTTTTCAAAACTATTAATGGCGCACGGTGGGTTTGGTACGCCATTACTATGTCAACTAGTGATGGCGCACTATCCCATGGTGCGCCATTACTAACAATTTTTTTCAAAACTACTAATGGCGCACCACACACCAGGTGCGCCATTAGTAATATGTCAATAATGGCGCACGTGTATCTGGTGCGCCACTGCTATATACCAGTGGCGCACCACATACATGGTGTGCCATTAATGTCCATATCATCTATAGCCCTTTTCCTAGTAGTGGGTTGAGGATTATCATCTACTAAGAAGACTATCTTCACAAATTTTCAGCGCAAATGGAGGAGCCAAGGTGGCACTTTCTTTGCAAAGTACCACACTGGATAGAAATATGAATGCTGAAGCTGGGCTCAAAATAATGAATGGATTGAGTTGGAATTTGCTGGAGGATGGTTATTTGCGCATAGGAAATCAATGTAGAAAATTGATACCATTTGGACATGCCAAAGTGGTACTTCCTTCACAATGCTCTTCTCTGGACAGAAACTTGGGAACATTAGTGAGGGAAATTGGATACATGAAATGGGCTAAAACTTGGTGTAGGTAAGTTACATAGGTATGGTAATGCCCTGGTAAATTTTCAGAAATAATGAAGCAATATATAATATAGTTTCTTCACAAACTGAAAATATGACAAGAATAAAAGATTGGATGATTAGCTCACATAGTTTGTTTAATAGATCTCAAATTTTGTGGAGAGTGACTATTTGAGCATATGGAAGATTTGGAAAAGTATAAGATCATTTGGATAAGCATAGCTAGTACTTACTTCACAAAGCTTCTCTCTGGATATAAACTTTGGAAAATTTCTAAGGAATATTTATTAGGCAAATGGAGCTGAATATTATCATGTGGCAATGATTTGGGTATGTAAGAGTGCCCAAAAAGTTTCAGGGTAATAGGAAGGGTCTAGATAACACTTGCTTTGCAATGTGCCAATCTAGCCATTAAATAGAAATTGAACCTGGGCTCACATGTACAATTTCATTGAGCTACAATTAGGAGGAGGGTGATAATTTGTGCATATGAAGGAACTATATAAATTTCATGTCATTTGGATATATAAAAATGGTACTTCCTTCACAATGCTCAACACTGAATAGAAAATTGGGAAAAAATATTGAATGGGCTAAAATTTGGTGGAGGGAGATTCCATGGGCAGGTTCATATCCTGGTAAATTTTCAGCAATTATAAAGCAATATAAAATATAGTTGCTTCACAAACTGAAAAAATTACCAGAAACAAAGATTGGATTGTGATCTCTCATGGATTGGTAGATGGGGCTAAAATTTTGTGGAGAGCTATCATATGGGGATATATAAGATGTGTTAAAATTCAACTCATTAGGATATGCATAGCTAGTACTTCCTTCACAAAGCTTCTAGGTGCTTTCAAAATTTGCCGAGGAAGATTTACTAGGAAAATGGAGATGAATTTTGTCATGAGAAAGGATTTGGATAGGAAAGAGTGGCCAAAAATTTTGAGGGCAATCAAGAATATATAAATAGCACTTCCTTCACAAAGTGATGTTATGAACAAAATAGGAAAATGAGTATTTTTGAATTATTTTTGAACTAGGCAAGGAAGGTTTTTGGCATATTTGACAAAGATATGACCCAAAGAATTTATGAGAATTTTTTGGGAATTTGGGGAATAACAGAAATATAGGTTGCTTCACAACCTAGGGCAAAAATTGACACATGGACATGACACATAGGCAAAACTGATGAGGTGGCTCCTAGTCATAGCAATCTACCACAATTTACAAGGTTATGACCATCTATATTGGTTGTGATCAGGTAGAAATAAGGCAACGAGCCAGTGTTTTCTGCTTTACGACCATTTCATGTAAGGAAATTAGGACCTTTCTGACAAAAATGGTTGTTATGGTTTAGGGTTTGGAGCCCTCCGAACAGCTTACGACCAATTGGTGTCAAATGGTCGTAGATTTACGACCATTTCTTCCAAGGTCACTGACAGAAGGTCACAAGTTGACATATTTCTTGTAGTGACACTTATCTTCATGAGGGGGAAATCGAAGCCATCGTCATCACCAACAACCCTCTCATTGTGGGAGTATCAATCTTCATCAACATCTTCACAAGCACCATCTCATCTCAAGCCCCTAGTTCATCTCTTGTATTCAATCTTTGTAACAAAACCTCAGACTAGTACCTGTGGGTTGCTAGTAGTGTTGATTACATCTTGTAGTTGATGCTAATACTAGTTGGTTCATTTGGTGGAAGATCATATGTTCAGATCTATTATATTATTCAATACGCCTATAATCTTAGACATGAACATGATCTGTGACTAGTTACTTTTGTTCTTGAGGACATGGGAGAAGTCTTGTCATAAGTAATCATGTGAATTTAGTATCCGTTCGATATTTTGATGATATGTATGTTGTTGATTCCCTTAGTAGTGTTATGTGAACGTCGACTGCATGACACTTCACCATCTTTGGGCCTAAGGGAAAGCATTGTGGAGTAGTAATTAGATGATAGGTTGCTAGAGTGAAAGAAGCTTAAACCCTAGTTTATGCGTTATTCCGTAAGAGGCTAATTTGGATTCCTATGTTCAAATATATGGTTAGATTTATCATAATTCTTCTTTCGTAGTTGCAGATGCCTGCGAGAGGAGTTAATCATAAGTGGGGGCTTGTTCAAATAAGAACAACACCCAAGCACCGGTCCACCCACATATCAAATTATCAAAGTAGCAAGCGCGAATCAAAAAAACATGATGAAAGTGACTAGATGAAATTCTCGTGTGTCCTCGAGAACGCTTAGCTTATTCTAAGAGACCTTTCTGGCCTGTCCTTTGCCAGAAAAAGGATTGGGCTAACTTGTTGCACCTTAGTTACTATTGCTACTTGCTACAAATTACCTTGCTATCAAACTACTCATTACCGATAATTTCAGTGCTTGCAGAAAGTACCTTGTTGAAAACCACTGGTCATTTCCTTCTGCTCCTCATTGGGTTTGACACTCTTACTTATCGAAAGGACTATGATAGATACCCTATCCTTGTGGGTCATCAATAGGCAAGTTTAAACATCATTTGGAAACAAGAGCAATGATTTCGATGTGCAAATTCGTAGGTAATATTAAGTGAAAAGTGATTATGGATAGAACAATATGTTCTAGTAGTTTATCATGCATGAACATGGCATAATCAGATTCCTTACATTTTTCTAATAGAAATGCATATAAAATTTATTAGAAATAGATTTGTCAAGCTCAAGTTATGATTGAAATCAGTTTTGAAATGATTTTGAATAAAATAGAATGGAAAACCAAGAACATTTATTGAATCCATGTGCTAAGGTGATCAAAATTGACCTAAAGTTGGAATGATTGGACAAAGGATGTTCAAGATATGAATAGAAACATTTAGAGGGTCATTCTTGCAAAAATAGAACAGAACAGTATTTTGGATTGCCCAAACCTGAAATCCAAGTCCTGGAATGGGTTTCATATATTTCTGATTGAAAACATATGAAACTTGTTTGAATTAGAGTTATAGAACTCAAGTTATGATTTACCAAAGTTTGGAAGGAGAGAGCAAGTTCAAATTTTAATTTAAAATCAATAGTTTAATTTTGAAAACCAAGAACAGATTTGGAATCCTCACATTTTTCGATCAAAATATACCCGAAGTTTGTCTAATTTGAGAAAAGGAATTTAAAGATGCAAGCATTTGAAGTTTGCAAGAATTTGAAATAATCCGGAATTTGAATCAATTCAAAAAATAATTAAACATGAAGTTTTATAACTCAGCCTAGCTAGCCATAGATGCTGACTAGTGGGCCGGAGGTGCTAACATAATGGCACTACACAACATGTTTCTCACCGGAGAGACCTTGCCAACGTCTTTGACATATAGGGCCAGACATCCACATGTACACTGTTAGAGTTGGGCCCTAGACCCACCTATTGATGTCTCGCGGAAACGGAAAATGGGCTCTTATTTTCTATTGTGTCGGCTAGAGCTTGAACCCGATGCGATAGGAACGAGAGTTTTGAGCCATTAGGTTGTGTGCATTTGATCGATGAGAAGAGGGGCTCAACCCTCATTGAAGTTCTCGCAAAGCTGAGATGGGATTTGGGTCACAGATCTAGCAATCTGATATGTACACTTTGCATCATGTTTTCCTACTACTATTTATTATTATTATTTTCAATCATTATAACACTTTGTGATGCAATTATAATGCCTTGTCTCTCTTAATTTCCAAAATTGCAAGATTCACATGAATGGGTAGATTGCCAGCAACTGGAATTCTGGACCTGAAAAGCTATATCAGAGATACCTATTCTTCACAACTCCAAATGACCTGAAATTTCACAGAGAATTTTTATGGAATATATAAAAATACTGGAGCAAAGAAGTACCAGAGGGGGCCCACCAGTTGCCACAAAGCAATAGGGTGCGACCACACCCCGGGCGCGCCCTGATGCCTTGTGGGGCCCCTGGCAGGCCTCCAGCCCCCATCTTCTTATATATGAAGGGTTTTGACCTAGAAAATAAAGATAAGTCTTTTGGGATGAAGCACTGCCATCTCGTGGATGAACCTAGGCAGTAGCCCTTTAGCTCTACGAGGGAGCAATTCCGCTGAGGACACTTCCCTCCGGGAGTGGGAAATCAAAGTCATCGACATCACCAACAACCCTCTCATTGTGGGAGGATCAATCTTCATTGACATCTTCACCAGCAGTATATCATCTCAAACCCTAATTCATCTCTTGTATTCTATCTTTGTCCCAAAACCTAATATTGGTACATGTGCGTTGATAGTAGTGTTGATTACATCTTGTAGTTGATGCTCGTTGGTTTATTTGGTGGAAGATTATATGTATAGATCCTTGATGATATTCAATACCCCTTTGATCTTGAGCATGAATATCATTTGTGAGTAGTTACTTTTATTCTTGAGGACATCGCAGAAGTCTTGGTATAAGTAATCATGTGAATTTGGCATTCGTTCGATATTTTGATGATATGTATGTTGTTGCTTCCTTTAGTGGTGTCATGTGAACGTCGACTACATGACACTTTACCATACTTGGGCCTAAGGGAAGGCTTTGTGGACTAATAAGTAGATGATGGGTTGCTAGAGTGACAGAAGCTTAAACCCCAGTTTATGGGTTATTCCATAAGGGGCTAATTTGGATCCATAAGTTTCATGCTATGGTTAGATTTATCTTAATTCTTCTTTTGTAGTTGCAGATGCTTGTGAGAGGGGGTAATCATAAGTGGGAGGCTTCTTCAAGTAAGAACAACACCCAAGCACTGGTCCACCCACATATCAAATTATCAAAGTAGCGAACGCGGATCAAACAAACATGGTGAAAGTAACTTGACGACAATTCACATGTGTCCTCGAGAAATCTTTGCTTGTTATAAGAGAATGTCCTGGCTGGTCCTTTGCTATAAAAAGGATTGGGCTACCTTGTTGCACCTTGGTTACCATTGCCACTTGTTGCTCATTACAAATTGCCTTGTTATCAAACTCCCTGCTACCTATAATTTCAATGTTTGCAGAGATTACCTTGCTGAAAACCGCTTGTCATATTCTTCTGCTCTTCGTTGGGTTAGACACTCTTACTTATTGAAAGGACTATGATTGATCCCCTATCCTTGTAGTGAGGTATTTGTGCCTTCTACGCTACTACTAGTAACTCATCATCATCATAGTAACAACTCATCATCATCATAGTCTTATAAGAACTCACCATCATAATAACAAGTCCTCCTCATCATCATCATCTATGAGTCATGCATACAAAATCATCATTCTAACACATTCTAGCACATAACTCATCATCATCAGAATAAAAACTCCTCAGCATCATCATATTCATAACCAACACTAATTGTTCTTAGCACATGATGAGTTCTACCATGGACCTACTCCTCTCTCTTAGGTAAAATAGCATAAAACGGGTAAACCGGTTCATCTTCAAAATGGAAAATGGAGATCCACCTCTCTACAACTTGTGGCTTGTGCACATTCATGTTGTCTCCAATTGTTTGCGTGCGCGCATTCATTACTTTGCTCCATTCTTTGATATTGGACCTATCATCATTTATAGAAATAGAGTACGCACTGTTCTAAGCCATCAGTGGAGTTGGTCGTGAGCTAATCACATGCATACGACCTTCGGTAAATGATGACCCACAAGTATAGGGGGTCAATTCTAATCCTTTCAATAAGTAAGAGTACCGAACCCAACGAGGAGCAGAAGGAAATGACAAGCGGTTTTCAGCACGGTATTGTCTGCAAGTACTGAAATTATCGGTAACAGATAGTTTGATAACAAGATAATTTGTAGAGAGCAATAAGTACTAATGGTAACTAAGGTGCAGCAAGGTATCCCAGTCCTTTTTGTAGCAAAGGACATGCCGGAATGGTCTCTTATAGTAAGTAAAGCGTTCTTGAGGACGCACGGGAATTTCATCTAGTCACTTTCATCATGTTTGTTTGATTCGCATTCATTACTTTGATTATTTGATATGTGGGTGAAAAGGTGCTTGGGTGCTGTTTTGACTTGAACAAGCCTCCCACATATGATTACCCGCACTAGAAAGCATCCGCAACTACGAAAGAAGAATTAAGTTAAATCTAACCATAGCATGAAACATATGGATCCAAATCAGCCCCTTACGGAATAGCGCATAAACTAGAATTTAAGCTTCTATCTCTCTAGTAACCCATCATCCAATAACTACTCCACAATGCTTTCCCTTAGGCCCAAAGATGGTCAAGTGTCATGTAGTAGACGTTCACATAACACCACTAAGGGAAACAACAACATACATATCATCAAATACGAAACAAATACCAAATTCACATGATTACTTATGACAAGACTTCTGCCATGTCCTCAATAAAAAATGTAACTACTCACAAAACATATTCATGTTCAAGATTAGAGGGGTATTGAATAGCATAATGGATCTGAACATATGATCTTCCACCAAATAAACCAACAAGCATCAACTACGAGACGTAATCAACACTACTAGCAACCCACAGCTACCAATCTAAGGTTTTGAGACAAAGATTGAATACAAGAGAGGAACTAGGGTTTGACTTGAGATGGTGCTGGTGAAGATGTTGATGAAGATTGGTCCTCCCACGATGAAAGGATCGTTGGTGATGACGATGGCTTTGATTTCCCCCTCCCGGTGGGAAGTTTCTCCGGTGGAATCTCTCCGCCGGAGAGCAAAAATGCTCTTACCTAGGTTCCATCTAGAGACGGCGGCGCTTCATCCCGAAACACTTCTTATGATTTTTTTTCTAGGGAAAATGGCACTATATAGGAGAAGATGGGCCCCGGAGGCCTGCTGTGACACCCGGATAATCAAGCGACAGTG
Source organism: Triticum urartu (assembly GCF_056163025.1). Lineage (NCBI taxonomy): Eukaryota > Viridiplantae > Streptophyta > Magnoliopsida > Poales > Poaceae > Triticum > Triticum urartu. Next base: position 537,014,339 of record NC_141874.1, read on the forward strand.
AACCTCTGCTAATGATGACATGTCACCTCGGTTACTTTTCATAAACTCGCATCGGTTTGGAAATCAAGTTCAAATTTTAAAAGAAAGTCAAACAAATAAAGTTTTCAAATGTCAAAACAAAAATGTTCGTTGGGTTGCAAATATTCACTAGCTAATTATCATGTGGCAACCAACATCATTTGGCTCTCCCTTTAATCCCTAGGAAAATATAAGCGGCACAGGAGCATATTAATTGACCTATTCAATTTCTAAAAATTCTTGAACAACTCCGTTGGCTATAAAAACTTTTTTATGCAACACCAGAATGTTGTTCTTGAATTGTGTGCCAGATTTCATGATTGACTAAATTCACTTTGTCACTCAATTTAATACGAAGCAGTAGCTAACTTAAATACATAAAAGAAAATTTAGAAAATACCCCGCCTCATTACTGTGCGTCTGGGCCCTAGTGGCCACAGAGCACTTTCGGCCCAACCCACACCCCACTTGCCCCCATCTCCAGCTACAGAGGCAGGGGTGGGTGTGGCGCTCATCCACCGGAGCCATTGCCGGCGACGCGCACGCGCCAGCCATCCGTCGTCTCCCTCGTGCTATAAGGCCAGCTCTCGAACCCTAGCATCTCCACTCAGCCCTCTCCACTCTCGCTCGCTTTCCTCTAGTTTTGGTGCCCATACTGCTACCGCTGCCGCCTCCATGACCATTGCAGTCTCGCAGACACCGGCCACCGCTTGCTGCACCATTATGTCCAGAAGCCCCACCGGCTTCATCTACATCTCCAGCGCCACTGGATTGAGGCTGAGGGACACCAGCGACGCCATCCACGTCGATCCCCTTCGACCGATGCCGCTACTTCCTCTTCGTCCACGACCTCGAGTTCGAAGTCTCTACATCACTTGGATCGGGCGGCTTCATCGACTACGGACACCGCTGCCTCCGCCATGGATCCGCGCCACCGCATCGTCCCGGCCCTCCCCGAGCTCGCCCGACGCTCTCTGTGAGCTCCTTGTCGGTCCCTCCTCCTTCCCCTTTTGATTTATCACCATATGCCGCACCCGTCGCGCCCAAGCTCCCGGCGAGCTCGTGGTCGACACACCCGTGTGACCCGCCATGGCTGGCCATGCCTTTCCCTGGCTTCGCTCGCGTTCACCCCTCCTCTTCCCGCGCTTGCCTTCGCTTTGGCCGCGACCTGTGTTTGCGCGCGCTCCTGCGTAGCCCTGCCGCCCGCTGCCCTTGCTGCTGTTGCGCTCGCCTACTGCTACCGCCTGCACACAGCTCGCCTCGCCCACGCACACAGCTCCCCACCACCTGGTCCGGTCATGCTCCCAGCCATTCAGCCCTTCGCCGCGTGCGCCCACAGGCGCCTTCCCGCACTCGCGCCTGCCGTTGCTGGCGCCGCCCGTTGCAGCCAGCCGCCGCGCCGGCCTCCCCAGCCAGTGCTGCCCTGCGCCGCTCCACCCCCGCGTGGCCTCGCCCGCTGGCCGCCCGCGCCCCGCCACCCGCAGGCCCTACTACCTTCATCGTGGCCGGCGCTCTCCCCTGTTCGCCGCCCGGTTGGGTTCGCCCACGCCCAGGCACCCGCACCTATATGCCCCTGCCCGCCCCGATATGGCCTCCTGGGCCGATGACACGGGGCCCCACGCTCCCTTTTCTATAAAAAAAGAAAGATTAAAAAATAGTAAAAAATAATGAAATTATAAAAAATAGTTAATCAATTAATTAATATTGTTAATTAACCTAATTAACTAATTAGAGAATTAAACTATTACTTAGGTACCAGTCTATGATAGTAGGACCCACCTGTCAGTTTGACTGGTCAACGGGTCAAAGCTGACTGCTGACATCACTCCGGCCTCATGCTGACATGATTATTCTTTTTCTGTGTAATTTAATAATTAATAATAATTCCAGAATATTGTTAAATCTTTGAACATTAATATAAAACAATCCGTAGCTCGGATGAAAAAGTTTTATACATGAAAGTTGCTCAGAATTTCGAGACGAATCCGGATATGTCATTTGTTTCTCTGCCACACATCCCTAGAATAGCGAACATGCAACCATCCCCCTCTGGTTCGTCTGTCCGAAAATGCCAAACTTCGGGAAAACTTTCCCGGATGTTTTCCCCATTCTCCGGTATCGTGTAGCCCTGCGTTAGAACACCCCTAGCACTGCTTTTTGCCTTGTCATGCTTAGTATTGCACTTGGTTGCTCTGTATTTACTGTTTCTTCCCCCTCGTCTCTCCGGTAGACCTCGGGACTGACGCTGCCGCCAAGTACGACTACGCCCTGACGATCAGTACTTTTCAGCAGAGCCCCCCCTTGATCATCCCGATATTGCCCATTCCATTATCTCATGCTTGCATTAGATTTTGCTACTATTATTGTTTGCTCCTATTTTGATGCATAGCCTTCTTTTGTAACCTGCTCATTGTACCTTACCTGCTTATCCTAAGCAACTTAGTATAGGTTAGTTAGTGATCCATCAGTGACCCCCACCTTGTCCTTGTTGCCCCTGCTTCATCATCGACGACTCGATCAACGTAATCGATGACTAGAGCCCGATAGCTCACACCACATCAAGACCCTTTTGTTGCTCGACTCTGCAGAGCTACTATTGAGTGTCGAGGGTGATACCTCATAACGCACTCCTGGTGATGACTCTGTAGTGTACCTATTCGGCCATGGTCATCAAGGGTGATTCCTCCTTTACCACTCCCGATACGACTCTATCGTGCAACCCCTCAAGTGTGAACCTCGAGGGTGGTTCCTCTCATGTTCACCTTGACGATTACAGCTAGTGGAATCCACCGAGGGTGATTCCTCGGGTTTTCCTCCTTGATGTTTTAGACACACGGTTATCTTGACTTTACTTGAGACCTTTGTGAAAGTCGGGCAGGCCCAGAGAGCACCTGCAAGATAATTACATGGCATGACCGAGCATTCTGGGCCCTTGCCGTAAGTCCACGAGACGGGGCGACAGGGTCACATCGATTGTGAGTATCCGCTCATCTCCGCAAGCTAATAATACACTATGGTTTGGGTATTTGTTCTGAGTTGGCCTTTGGCCTTTACGCAATAACCACCACGCGAGAATAGTTATGGGCCTCGACGACGTCGTATCAGCCGAAGCTTTGTCAGATGTCCAGTTCAGCATTGTGGCACGGCTGCGCCGGCACCATCCTGTTGTGGTGGAGCCTGGATCCGCCCTGCTCGCAAAGACCCAGAGTGCAACGGGCGATGGGCCCAGACCCCGGAGTGCTTAGGATGTAGACCGGCGGGGACCTCTCTACTGAGCCTAGGTAGGGCTATGATATGTTGATCTTCTGAGGTTGGGCATTGATCCAGAAAAGTGTGTTCGGCCAAATTAATCAAGTGTGTTGGAAAACGTGGTGCACCCCTGCAGGGAAGATTATCTATTAATAGCCGTGTCCATGGTAACGGACGTTCAGACTTATATCATAATCTTTTACAACTAGAAATGGATACTAGAGATATGTGGCCCCAGGATTGCTTTCTCGCAGGGAGTCAAGGAAGGTGCTTTGGGCATTAATGTTACAACATGCTTGTTAATTATAAACCGCTATTCTTTACTCTTCTACATGCTGCAAGATGCTCGGAGCTGCTTGAAGATGCTAGTCTTTGATAGGCTAGTCCTTCCCTCTATTCTGGCATTCTGCAGTTCAGTCCACAGATACAACCCTTCCATTTGATATCAATGCATACTTAGTTTAGATCTGATGCTTGCGAGTAATTTGGACGAGTACTCATGGTTGCTTTGCTCCCCCTTTTCCCCCTCCTTTCTTCTTTCCGGATGTTGCAACCAGTTGGTGGATCCCAGGAGACAGATGCCACCGTCGACGGATACTACTACATGGAGGCCGCCAACGACCAGGAGTAGTTAGGAGGTCCCAGGCAGGATGCCTTGCCTCTTCAATCGTTGTTGTTTTGTGCTGGCCTTCTTAAGGAAGACTTGTTTAACTTATGTTTGTGCTCAGATTTTGTTGCTTCCGCTAACTCTTGTGTAACGAGCTTGTATTCGAGCCCTCGAGGCCCCTAGCTTGTAATATAAAGCTTGTATTATTTCATTTGTGTCTAGAGTTGTGTTGTGATATCTTCCCATGAGTCCCTAATCTTGATCGTACATGTTTGCGTGTATGATTAATGTACGGTCGATTCGAGGGAGAAGATGTCGGGGCGCACCTTGACGTCGGGCACACGGGGGATGGGGACGCCCCTGTTGCTGATCCTCCACCCCGTCGTCCTGGCGCGCATGTCCTAAGGAACCGGGATGTTGGCCTCGAACAGGAGGTATGCCTCCTACTCCTGGAGCGAGCAGCGACCGAAGCCGTTGGCCTCCGCGGCGTCGCCGGGGAAGCGTTCGACCATGGAGAGGGAAAGGGAAGGGGAGGAAAGGGGAGAGCGGCAGAGCTCGGTGGCGGACGGGAGGGACGGCGACTGGTTTGGGCTCGGTGGCTTGGCTTGGTGTGGCCAGCGGCGAGGGGGGCCTCTGTCTTTATAGCCCCACGCCATGTGAACACGTGGCGGAAGGGGAGGCGTCGCCGCGCCCGCCCGCCCGTGACGCGCTGCCCGTGAGGAATCAATGGCAAGGCTGACCGGTGGCAGCCTTGCCATTGATTCCCCGCGGGAAACTGAGGCGTTCTGGGGAAGATGAGGCGCGTACCGTTGACTCAGCAGGCCCGCCACCCTTTCGCGCCAAAACCGCTCGCCCCGGCGCCCCCGAGCGCCCCCCCCCCAGCGCGCCGGTTTCGGCCTAGGGCCGCCGATGCCAATTTCAGCCCAAGCCGGCGAAAAACGGGCTCCTGGGGGGTGACTGTGCCGATTTTTGGGCGCCGGCGAGGAAAAAATACCCGGGGAGGGCCTGTTGGGTGCGCGGCTCGAGTTGCTCTTAGTTTAGATCTGATGCTTGTGAGTACTTTGGATGAGTACTCACGGTTGCTTTGCTCCCCCATTCCCCCTTCTTTCTTCTTTCCGGTTGTTGCAACCAGTTGGTGGATCCCAGGAGCCAAATGCCACCATCGACGGATACTACAACATGGAGGCCGCCGACGACCAGGAGTAGTTAGGAGGTCCCAGGCAGGAGGCCTTGCCTCTTCGATCGTTGTTGTTTTGTGCTGGCCTTCTTAAGGCAGACTTGTTTAACTTATGTCCGTGCTCAGATTTTGTTGCTTCCGCTAACTCTTGTGTAACGAGCTTGTATTCGAGCCCTCGAGGACCCTGGCTTGTAATATAAAGCTTGTATTATTTCATTTGTTTCTATAGTTGTGTTGTGGTATCTTCCCGTGAGTCGCTAATCTTGATCGTACACCTTTGTGTGTATGATTAGTGTACGGTCGAATCGGCAGCGGCACACTTGCCAGGGGCACCACAAGCTCAGGGTGCATGCCCCCCGGGCTTGTGGCTGCGAAGTGGGTCCACCTCTGGTATTTCTTTCACCAATAATTTTAATATACTCCAAAATAATTCTCCGTCAATTTTTAGCTTATTTGGAGATGTTTAGAAAAATGCCTTCGATATAGCCCTTTCCGGTCCAGAATTCCAGTTGCCGGCATTCTCCCTCTTCATGTGAAACTTGCAAAATAAGAGAGAAAATACATAAGAATTGTATCATAAAGTGAAATAACAGTCCATAATGCAATAAATATCAACATAAAAACATGATGCAAAATGGACGTATCAACCCCCCAAGCGTAGACCTCGCTTGTCCTCAAGCGACAACCTCAATCGATAATCATGATCACATGCTTAGAGAGAGAGAGGTGCCGATAAAAATAAAATACAAACATGGTAGCATCATGGTCATTATCATAACAACAATATATCATCATAAAACTCCTGATGCTAGAGTAACAATTCATTCACAATCTAAAGTATAGAACATAAACTTTATTGGAAACTAACAAACTGTGTTCTTAGTCATTAAAACAATCACAATCCATCATATTTTCAGAAAGAGTCCATGTCAGAGTTGTGGCTTTTGAGGCACAGAGGCGGCAGCTTCCTGGTGGCATTCGACAGATGGCAACCTCGTTTCGCGGCGACGGCAATAGTAATCCCGGTGTATGTGGCAGTACCTGGGTTGCCATGGTGGGTGGCATCCGCTAGCAGCATGTGGATCTAGTATGTATTTTCATGGGTCTGCAATGAGCGCACACAATGGTGGTAGGTGGATCAAGGATGGCACTACTACAGGATGCTGCTAACGCGACACTACGATCAGAGACCCTTTGACAAAATGGTGTGTGATGCATTAATCGGAAATGGTGATGTAAAAAACCGTCAAAAAGGTGCAAAACATTTGCAATGAATGATTCATCAAACACGGTTCAGATTTTAGTTACGCATGTGATGCGGGGCATACGGTTCAGTTCAATTAACTATTTGCGATGAGGAAGAAGAACGGAAACAGGCAGCCAGATGAAGGCGTGTGTGATATATGGCATACAGTTCACTCGGATTAAGTGTTTATGATCAGGCATAACAATAGAAACAGGTAGCCAGATGACGGTGTGTGCGATTGAGGGCATACACTTTAGAAGGATTAACTGTTTGTGATTAGGCAACACAATAGAAACGGTCGGCCAGATCAAAGTGTCTGCATTGATGGCATACACTTCACACATATGAACTGTTTGCGATTAGCCACAACAAATAGAAACAGTTAGACAGATCAACGTGTGTGCACTAGACGGGCACACATTCTAATTAAATGAAGCATGTGTGATGGTAATAGCGAGCACACACGGTTGTTGGAACAAGACGTGTGCTGACATTGCCTATCCCGGTGCACCCTATGGTGCAAACACTACGTACGCAGTCGAGAAAGCGTGCCCACATTACGACGTCCGGGAATAGTGTTGCACTTATAAATTATAGAACTATTAATAAATTTTGAGCCTGCATCCCGTCACATTCCAAATTACTACCATGCTATATTTAATTGCAAACATGTTTACACCGATCAAAACCTAAATGGTTTCCCACTTAGGAGCGTATTAGTACTCGGTTATAAATACTGCTACTCCAAGATGACTGCACATTCCTCCACAACTCCTCATCCACAAAAACAAACAAGTCATTCATCAACATTCCCTTGCGTCTACCATGGCCAGCATGAGTTCTAAGTCGAGAGATTACCACTAGGGAGAGGCAAGGATGGATTCGGAAGCACGAGAGATGTCCCGCCTCGCCGCGAAAGCAGCCGACATGTCCCACCGTGTGGCCGTAGCAGCACAGAGGTCCCACCGCGCCACTGAAGCAGCACGAAGGTCCCGCCACACCGTTGATGGAGCAGACTGGTCTGGCCGCACCACGGAAGCAGCAGAGATGTCCCATCGCGCCACGAATGCAGCAGATATGTCCTCCCACACCGCGGCGGCCCAGGAAAATATCTCGCGGGCACGCGCGGACTCTTCCAGGCACGAAATTGTCCATAGCCAGATATATCAGATCTCCGGCTGGGCGAGGTTGTAGGACAACATGAACGCCTCATTTGAATAGGCTATCAGCGTCATCCAGGAACTAAGTGACGGCAATCTGAAGCTCCGGGCCAAGCGCGACCTGCTAAGGACGAAGATCGTCGAAAGTGCGGTGCAGCAGGAGGAGACCACAGCCTTGTTGAAGAGGACCGGCGTCATCGTCAAGAAACTTATGGACGAGAATGACATGCTCCGCATCGAGAATGACATGCTCCGTGGATGCTCTCAAGCATCGTCTTGAGGACACGAAAGAGTTCAACGTTGCTCGCCATGGAGACTAGTTCTCGCGGCCTGCAGCAACGCATCAAGAAAGTAGAGTTCAGCAGGCCAGATCGTTGTCTTACTTGTTCTTTTGCCCTTGTGTATTTCGGGCGTCGCCGCATGTGGCTTTTTTAATTATCTTCCTAAATATGTAAGACAATTATTATCCACTGTAATCATCCTTATATTCATCAGTATTGCTATAAGTCATAGTCAATGGTATATAGGTCTGTCGGATCTTACATCAACATCCGTGCAAAACTTTCTTTTCAGATTTTCTTTTTTCTCTCTTAAATCTCAGTCGAGTGAGACATAGCCACGCCAGGAAACAGGGGATCGGGCACCATTAATGGAGACGTTGGGAGGGAGGTGGGCGACGAGTAGAGGTCAAAGGGATCTCCTCCCGATGAGCATGCGCAGGGGTCTGATCGCACGCCTCCCGTACTCAAATAGCTACCCCGCACAACACCTCCTAGCCAATAAAAAAGGGGATGTGTGGCGGCACGTAAATGGTAAGTAGAACGCCCACGGTTTCAATAATACTTGTGTTTCCGATTTGTAACATGACAGAACTTGTTCCAAAATGACTCTGTTGATTGTTAATGTGTGCGCCTTCGCAAATCGGACAAAAACTTTACCACAGCATGTTGGTGCTATGTCATGACACCATGCCAAGTTTCATGATTTTCAGTCGAGTTTTGGATTTACGGGAATTTTAAAATCATGTTTCTCGATGTTTCTGAGCCGAGCCAAGACGCTCAAATGTTTCAATTCCATTCCCACTTCTTCCATGGGACCTAGAAATTCGCCCAAGTACACAAATGATTTTCCAACTAACTTTGAATTATGTGCATTAAATGCCTGGAAAATCAATTAATGTATAAAAGGCCAAATGAACCTGGAATAATTTCAAAATTTAGCACAAAACTCCTATTTGGTCTAAGCTGCCTGTCTAAAAAAATCAAGGCGGGAGAAGGTAGTGTATGTCGTTTCGCACACGAAGGTGACAAGTTCCCTCTCAGAACCATGAGCCTTCTTGAGGGAAGCTCCGACTTGCAAGAAGCTTATACCAAAGTTTGTCCCAATTCAGCCAAAAAATTTACCACATCATGCTGGTGCCATGTCATGACACAACGCCAAGTTTCATGATTTTCAAGCGTGTTTTCAATTTATAGGAATTAAAAAACCAAGTTTCTCAATATTTTCGGTCGGGCCACGATGCCCAGATGTCTGAATTCCATTCCCATTTCTTTCATGGGACCTACAAATTCACCCAAGGACAGACATGTGATTTTTCAACCAACATTGGTGCACTGGAGCATGTGCTTGTAGTTCAAATTTGAATTATGCACATTAAATGCCCAGAAATTCAATTAATGTATAAAAAAGGCAAAATGAAACCGAAATAATTCCAAAATTTAGCACGAAACTCCTATTTGGTCTAAGCTGCCTGTGTAAAAAAAATCAAGGCAGGAGAAGGCAGTGTATGTCGTTTCGCACACGGAGGTGACACATTCCCTCTCGGAACCACGAGCCTTCTTGAGGGAAGCTCCGGTTTGTAAGAAGCTTATACCAAACCTTGTCCCAATTCGGCAAAAAAATTACCCCAGCATGTTGGTGCCATGTTATGACACCAAGCCAAGTTTCATGATTTCATGCGTGTTTTCAATTTACAGGAATTAAAAACCAAGTTTCTCAATATTTCCGGCCGGGCCATGACGCCCAGATGTTTGAATTCCATTCCCATTTCTTGCATGGGACCTACAAATTCACCCAAGGACACACATGTGATTTTTCAACCAACTTTGGTGCACTAGAGCATGTGCTTGTAGTACAAACTGAATTATGCACATTAAATGCCCAGAAATTCAATTAATGTATAAAAAAGGCCAAACGAGCACGAAACTCCTATTTGGTCTAAGCTGCCTGTTTGAAAAAATTAAGGCAGGAGAAGGCAGTGTATGTCGTTTCGCACACGGAGGTGACACGTTCCTTCTCTGAACCACGAGCCTTCTTGAGAGAAACTCCGGTTTGCAATAAGCTTATACCAGAGCTTGTCCCAATTCGGCCAAAAAATTTACCACAACATGTTGGTGCCATGTCATGACACCATGCCAAGTTTCATGATTTTCAGGCGTGTTTTGGATTTACATGAATTAAAAAAATCAAGTTTCTCAATATTTCCGGCCGAGCCATGATGCCTAGAATTTTGAATTTCATTCCCATTTCTTGCATGGGACCTAGAAATTCACCCAAGGACACACATGTGATTTTTCAACCAACTTTGGTGCACTGGAGCATGTGCTTTTAGTTCAAATTCGAATTATGCACATTAAATGACTTGAAATTCGATTAATGTTTAAAAATTCCAAACGAACCCGAAATAATTCCAAATTTTAACACCGCACTCATATAGTTCTATGTTGCCTCTGTCAAAAATCAAGGGGGGAGGCAGTGTATATCATTTCGCACACAAAGGTGACACATCCCCCCTCGGGAACCACGAGTCTTCTCGAGAGAAGCTCTGGTTTGCAAGAATCTTATACCAAAACTTGTCCAAATGCGGCCAATTTTTTTACCACAGCATGTTGGTTCCATGAAATGACACCATGCCAAGTTTCACGATTTTCAGGTGAGTTTTGAATTTACAGGAATTTAAAAACCAAGTTTCTCAATGTTCCAGGCCTAGCCACGACGCCCAGATGTTCGAATTTCATTCCCATTTCTTGCATGGGACCTATAAATTCGCCCAAAGACACACGTGTGAATTTTCAACAAAGTTTGGTGCACTGGAGCATGTGCTTTTATTTCAAATTTGAATTACGCACATTAAATGTCTAGAAACTCAATTAGTGCTGAAAAATGCCAAGCGAACCTGGAATAATTCCAAATTTAAACACGACACTCATTTAGTTGCATGTTCACTATACATAAATGTTCTAGCAATTAAAGCACCATCCTTTCTCTCTGTAACACCATTTTGTATTTCAAAAAATAATGAAAAAATCAGGTATACCACAAACAGTTTACTAGCAAGAATCGTGTGGGATGCAATATAAAATATCTTGGCGCACCATCTTGTCTGGCTTACGCAGGAAGCATCGTCATCTACAGTCCACCGCCCACGCTTGAACCACACTTGCGCACCAGTTTCTCGCGTCACCGAGCGAAAAAAATTCCATTGCGGAAATATCTATCTCCCTGCCCCTCCCTCCCACCAAAAGCCACATTTTCGCTGTTCCTCCTTGCTTTCCAAGTTCAAACCTTCACTGTTGCTTACTGGTAGCTCAGCCTCCTCGCCGGAAACAATTCTTCTTGCAGCGCCACCTCCTCGCCGGTGATCCTTTTTCTTGCAGTGCCGCCTCCTCGCTAGAGACCCTTCTTCTTGATGCGCGGCCTCCTCGCTGCCGACCCTTATTCTTGTTGCGTGGCTTCATCGATATGGTCAGTTAATCTACACCCCACCCACACCATCCTCCTCCTTCCCCGTCCCACATGCCTCGACCGATGGCGCGACACCTTCTGCCGGAATCACTAGCCCCGGCCTCCAATTAAGCGCCATCCACAGCCATTTTGCACGCAGTATAATGTGGATCTCAGTAGCATCTAGCAGCGGACAAGCAAATCACGGCCGCACTCACGCACGAGGTCGCTATACTGCTATGCGTGCCGACCGCTAGATCTTAGAGGAGCACCTCCTCTTTTAAGCACCATCGACACCGCCACGCGGTTGTCTACTTTAAAATACAGTTCGTGTTGTTTTCTCGAGGCCACCGCCAGTGCCTTCTAGTGATTTGTCCTCTGTAATGTTAATATGCAATCTGATGTTCAGTTAACAGTTTGGTCCTCTGAAATGTAATGTTCAGTTAATAGTTTGGTCCAACAATTGCTACATTTTGTAGTACTATTCTCAAACATTCTTTGTTTTGTTAACTGTCTTATCTTCTAGTACGTGTTTCTATTTTGCAATGTCATGCTCAGTTAACTGTTTTGGTTTATTTGGTCTGTTGTCCATTTAACTGTTTGGTTCAATTCTGCAATTTGATTTTCATTTGTTGTGGGTACAATTTTGTACTGTTATGCATGCGAGAAATAAATCGAATTTGGCTATACTCAATACGTATTTTACTGATAGTATGGCAACTCTCAGTTAACCTGATCAAGATCTTCCTTATGTGTGTTGCAGGGAAACAATGGGAGACACTGTGGTTTACCATCGAGGTTTGCTCATGCATGGTCCTTTCGCTAATAGCACATTATTATGCAGTTGTAGGAATCACTCTAATATTTTGGTTTCTTACAATTTGGTCTTGCACATGTAGGTCCTGCTGTCAGAAGCTTAGACCCACTGTTTGACCCATTTTTCATATGGGGAAATGAGATTTCCATGAATATCAGTCAAGTCAAAAAACTCAGAAAGAGTGTTAGGATGAAGAACCTTGCGACGAATAATAGCAAGATCTTTGTTTGCACAATGAAGAAGACATCAGTCAACTATAGGATGGTACTAACTCTTTTACCTTGTTATTACCCCTTGCGCCATTTCAAAATTTATAACAGGGATTTATTCATCTTTGTTTTTGGTACTTTTCAAAGCATTTCACCAATGATTACCTCTCAAACCACCTGCTTGGTCAAGAGGCGAGGAAGGTATTCATTCAACACCCACATCACAATATTGAAGTCTTCCTGAAGAGGACAAAGGTTGGGCGGGCAATTATCCATAGCCACTGGCCTAAAGTTGCAAGGACATTCAACATCACTGAAGGCTCAATATTTGCCTTTTGCTTCTGCAGTTTCCCAGATGAGATTCATCTGTATATTTACCGTATATCATGGTACTTTCCAAAGGTTTTCAATGTTGCATGTGAAACTTGGTGCTGTTGTGTAATGGCGTAACTGAGTGCTGGAGCTATCTGATGTACTTCGATTAAGAAATCCTAGTTGCCGTTATACGGATATGGAACATCTAGTGTGCTTTATAAAAATGTCAATTTGATTACTACATGGATTATCAATAATAGGCTAATTACCCTACTTATTGGGGTTTGTATTGTGGACGGTTACTCAGCCAACACCATGGGCGATGAACTCAAACAACCCACACAGTTTCTAGAAAGTAGGCATGTTCGATCAACTAGCAGTCACACATGACTTCCGGCAGAGAACTGTTTGCGTTAGGCCACCTTGCACAAATGTTTCCATAAAAAACTGTATGTGATATACATATGAACGGAAATGTTTTTCTGGGATTCGCCCTGTGGATGTACATAGGAACGGAAACGATTGGGTATTGATGCCTCGCCCGATCGCACACGAGCTCATTTTGCCACAACCTGTGTGGCCGGAGGGCCCATCCCCAACAGATTCTGGGTCGTGTGGGAAGGACCCACCTATGGCACACACTCACTAGGCGACGGTTTAAAACTCCATCGCGGAAAGGGGGTAAAATGCATTTGTATAGCACGTCTCTGCACCAGTGTGGCACTGATGCTCGGATCCGTCGTGGACGACACAGGTAGACGCCTTCATATGGCCGAAACAGGGCAAAATGGCGTTGTTTGGCGACGTGGCCTTGCTGCTCGCTGGCCCGGATCGAGAGGCACATTGCCAATCTGGCGGTTGTGCGCTCATGATCTAGCAATTGTTGTGCTTCGCGCGAGCGATGTTCATGTACCTTCTGTTCTTCGGCTTCGGCCAGGTCGGCCCCTGGGCCAATGAGCCTGGGCAGGGATCTCTTCTACGAGGTGGTAGTCGGTGGTGGTGTGCTCTGCCATCGGTGTTAGTCCTTATGGAGACCACACCGGCCTATGGTGCCGTACTCATTCTTGATTGCGGTGGCCATCGAAAGGTTTTTGTGGGGGACCCGATAGTTGACTTCGTCGGGGAGATGCAAACTATATGGTCATTGATATAGTTTGTCGATCGCCGATCTGATCGCTTTGAATTTTTCTTTTACCTGACCTACGCATACCTTTGGTCTTATATGACTTTGTTATTTGCTGACGTGTTTTCTATGTGTGTGTGTTGCTGTTGGTTGTGTGCATTCTACCTATGCAGAGGACGGGTGTGTGGTCTTTGCGTTTTGTATCCTCTAGATGCTTAATTTTGACACAACAAAATCTACCCGCTATCGAAAAAATCTATGTGCCACCCTTATGCGGCTTGAAGCTACATCGGTATTTCCCCAAAGAGGAAGGAATGATGTAGCACAATGACCAAGGTTATCGAGCCAGTAGGAGAACCAAGCAACAACACGTAAACGGCACCTACACACAAATAACAAATACTCGCAACCCGGCGTATTAAAGGGGTTGTCAATCCCTTTCGGGTAACGGCGCCAGAAATTGGCAAACGGACGTGAATAAATTGTAGTAGATTGATAGATCAAACGGCAAATAAAATAAATTGCAGCAAGGTATTTTTTATTGCTGGATTTAATAGAGCTGAAAATAAATGCAAAGAAAAATAGATCGCAAAATAAAATAATATGAGAAACAGACCCGGGGGCCGTGGATTTCACTAGTGGCTTCTCTCGAGAAAAATAACAAACGGTGGGTAAACAAATTACTGTTGGGCAATTGATAGAACTTCAAATAATCATGACGATATCCAGGAAATGATCATTATATAGGCATCACATCCAAGATTACCAGACCGACTCCTGCCTGCATCTACTACTATTACTCCACACATCGACCGCTATCCAGCATGCATCTAGTGTATTAAGTTCATGAAGAAATGGAGTAATGCAAAAAGAACGATGACATGATGTAGACAAGATCTATTTATGTAGAAATATACCCCATTGTTTTATCCTTAGTAGCAACAATACATACGTGTCGGTTCCCCTTCTGTCACTGGGATCAAGCACCGTAAGATCGAACCCACTACAAAGCACCTCTTCCCATTGTAAGATAAATAGATCAAGTTGGCCAAAAATAAATATCGGAGAAGAAATACGAGGCTACAAGCAATCATGCATAGAAGAGATCAAAGAAACTCAAATAACTTTCATGGATAAAAAGATAGATCTGATCATAAACTCAAAGTTCATCAGATCCCAACATTTACACCATAAAAAGAGTTACATCATATGGATCTCCAAGAGACCATTGTATTGAGAATCAAACGAGAGAGAGGAAGCCATATAGCTACTAACTACAGACCCGAAGGTATACAAAGAAATACTCACGCATCATTGGAGAGGCACCAATGGAAGTGGTGAACCCCTCTGTGATGGTGTCTAGATTGGATCTGGTGGTTCTGGACTCTACGGTGGCTGGAATTGATTTTCGTCGACTCCCCTAGGGTTTCTAGAATATTGGGGTATTAATAGATCAAAGAGGCGGTTCGGGGGGCACCCGAGGTTGGCACAACCCACCAGGGCGCGCCTGGGCCTCCAGGCGCGCCATGGTGGGTTGTGCTCCCCTCGGAGCAGCCTCTAGGTGCTTCTTCTGCACATAGGTTCTCTTCTGGTCCAAAAAAATCCACAAAAAGTTTTGCTGCGTTTGGACTCCATTTGTTATTGATTATCTGTGATGTAAAAAAACATGCAAAATACAGCAACTGGCACTTGGCACTATGTCAATAGGTTAGTACCAAAAAAAGATATAAAATGACTATAAAAATGATTATAAAATATCCAAGATTGATAATATAACAGCATGGAACAATAAAAAATTATAGATACGTTGCAGACGTATCAGGATCCCCAAGCTTAATTCCTGCCCGTCCTCGAGTAGGTAAATGATGAAAACAATTTTTTTGATGTGGAATGCTGCCTAACATGTCATCTCATATTCTTTTCTTTATAGCATGGACATTTGTACTTTTATATTGTTCAAAGCAATAGTCTAGTTTTGACATGATAACTTAAATACTCAAGCATACCAACAAGCAGCCATGTCTTTCAAAATATCAATGCTAAAATAAGTTATCCCTGGCCCATCATGCTCAATCATTGATCCATTCATGAAACACACTCGCATATTAACTACACCCAATGCTCAAGTATGATCATAGTGCCCCCTAGTTGGTACTTTATAAGAGAAGATGGAGACTCAAATTCAAAATAAAAATTGCATAAAGTAAAAGAAAGGCCCTTTGCATAGGGAAATAGGGATTTGCAGAGGTGTTATAGCTCAAAGCGAAAATTGAGAGATAAAAACATTTTGAGAGGCATACTTTTCCCACCAACAAAAACGACTAAGAGTTCCCAACACTTTCCATGCTAGATACATCATAGGCGGTTCCCAAATAGAAATTAAAGTTTATTCCCTTTTCCACCATACTTTCACTTTCCATGCCTAACCATATCCACGGGTGCCTTCCATACCAACACTTTCCAAGGAATTTATTATTTGACAACATCAAGTAAATTCATTTTTCATTTTGGGAATGGGCATCCCTAATACCTTTGCCTTACTCTCGTGTAATGACAAGTGAATAAACACTCATCATGAGAATAACACATCTAGCATGGAAAATATTAGCCACCCCTCACTGTCTCGCGAGCGGCACGAGCACATGAAAGAGAAATTCATTTTGAATATTAGAGATGGCACATAAAAATTTTCTTCGAACATCCAAGAATACCGCATATAGGCAGATATAGTGGACTCATGTGGCAAAACTGGTTTAAAGGGTTTTGGATGCACAAGTAGTGATCATACTTATTGCAAAATGAAGGCTAGCAAAAGATTGAGAAGCGACCAACCATGAAACGAATAATCTCATAAACGAGCATTAAGCATAATTAACATGGAATAATGCACCATAAGTAGGATATAATTTCATTACATAACTATTGACTTTCGTGCTTGCATAGGGAATCACAAACCTTAACACCAATATTCTTACTAAAGCATAATTACTCATCAACATGACTCACATATCACATCATCATATCTCAAAACTATTACTAAGAATCAAGTTTATTTTGTCCAATGATCTTCATGAAAGTTTTTATTATATCCTTCTTGAATATCTATCACTTTGGGACTAATTTTCATGTATTGCTTTTGATAAGATCAAACAAATATAAGTGAAGATCATGAGCATAATATTTCTTTCTCTCAAACTAATTTAAGTGAAGCAAGAGAGAATTTCTTGAAAATTTTACTAACTCTCAAATAAATATAAGTGACGCAAGAGGTCATTTCTTCAAAAATACTAAATCACACCATGCTCAAAAAGATATAAGTGAAGCACTAGAGAAAATCCATAGCTCATAAAAAATTTAAGTGAAGCATAGAGAGCAATTCTAACAAGTCATGAAATAATTTTGGCTCTCTCAAATAGGTGTGTCTAGCAAGGGATCAAGGCTAAAAAGACAAAGCAAAACAAGCAAAGACTCATATCATACAAGACGCTCCAACCACAACACATAGCATGTGACAAATAAAAATATAGCTTCGAGTAAAATACCGATGGTCATTAGAAGAAAGAGGGGATGCCACTCGGGGCATCCCCAAGCTTAGTTGTTTGCTTCTCATGGGATAATAAATTGGGGTGCCATGGGCATCCCCAAGCTTAGGCTCTTCTTACTCCTTATTCGTTCATCCATCGTAAGATAACCCAAAACTTGAAAACTTCCATCACACAAAACTCAACAAAACTTTCGTGAGATCCGTTAGTATAAGAAAATAAATCACTACTATAAGTGTTGTTGAAAACCAATTCATATTTTGTTCTTGCATTATATCTACTGTATTCCAACTTTTATATGGCAAAAACTCATCAAAGAAAACCATAAATTCATCAAAACAAGCACACAACACAAAGAAAATAGAATTTGTCAAAAACAGAATAGTCTATACCAATGTGGATATTTCGAATACTTCAGTAACTCCAAAAACTCTGAAAAATTAGGGCGTCATGAGAAATTTGTATATTAATCTTCTGCAAAAAGAATTGGTATTTTAAAGATCTCTAGTTAGAAATGGGAATTGTTTTCGTGAGCGTGAAAGTTTCTATTTTTTAGCAAGATAAAACAACTATCACCCAAGAAGATCCTAAAGGCTTTACTTGGCACAAACACTAATTAAAACATAAGAAACACAATCATAACAGTAGCATAATTGTGCAAAACTCAAGAGCAGAAAGCAAAAGACAAAAATAAATTTTATTCATTGGGTTGCCTCCCAACAAGCGCTATCGTTTTATGCCCCTAGCTAGGCATAAAATTTTATTGATGGTCACAAGAAAGATAATAATTGAAACACAAAGAGAGCACCATAAAACATGTGACAAACATATTTAAGTCTAACATATTTCCTATGCATAGGCATTTTATAAGAAAACAAATTATCAAGACAAGCAAAAACTAGCATAAGCATGGAAGAAGAAAGAAATAATAGCAATCTCAACATAACGAGAGGTAATTTAGTAACATGAAAATTTCTACGGCCATATTTTCCTCTCTCATAATAATTACATGTAGGACCATAGTCAAATTCAACAATATAGCTATCATATAAAATTTTCACTTCATGATCCACATGCATAAAAGTCTTATAATCTGCCAAGATAGTGGGATTAACATCAACTAAAGTCATGACCTCTCCAAACCCACTTTTATCAAAATTTCCATAAGATTGATCGCTCTCCAAATATGTGGGATTATTTTTACCTAAAGTTTACGCTCTTCCAAACCCACTTTCAATATTATTGCAAACATTATTATCAATATCATATTCATCATGAGGCTTAAATAAATTTTCAAGATCATAAGAAGAATCACCCCAATCTTGATTATTGCAATAAGTAATGGACGTAGCAAAATTAGCATCCCCAAGCTTGCGGGTTTTGCATATTATTAGCACAATTGACATTAATAGAATTTATAATAAAATCATTGCAATCATGCTTTTCATCTAAGGAGCTATCATGATTCACTTTATAAATTCCTTATCTTAAAACTTCATCACAATTTTCAGATTCATGAATTTCAAGCAAAACTTCATAAAGATAATCCAGTGGACTCAATTCACTAGCAATGCGTTCACCATAGTTGGATCATTTGAAAATATTAGCAAGTGGATGAGGATCCATAACATTTGATTTTTAGCAAGCAAAGATGAAATCAAATAGAAGAGACATGGAAACACAAGCCACCATGAGATCTCACGAGCAAACGGCAAACGAAAAAAGGTCGAATAAAAATGGCAATTTTTGTGAAGTGGGGGAGAGGAAGACAAGCGGCAAATGGAAAATAATGTAAATTGCAAGGACATGAGATTTGTGATTAAGAACCTGGTATATGTTGAAGATCTTCCCGGCAATGGCGCCAGAGATTCCTTTTGATGCGGCTTGAAACTACGTCGGTATTTCCCCAAAGAGGAAGGGATGATGCAGCACAGCGACGGTAGGTATTTCCCTTAGTAATGAAACCAAGGTTATCGAACCAGTAGGAGAACCAAGCAACAACACGTAAACGGCACCTGCACACAAATAACAAATACTCAACCTGATGTATTAAAGGGGTTGTCAATCCCTTTCGGGTAATGGCGCCAGAAATTGGCAAACGGACATGAATAAATTGTAGTAGATTGATAGATCGAACGCCAAATAAAATAAATTGCAGCAAGGTATTTTTGTATTGTTGGGTTTAATAGAGCTGAAAATAAAAGCAAAGAAATATAGATCGCAAAGGCAAATAATATGAGAAAGAGACCTGGGGGCCGTAGATTTCACTAGTGGCTTCTCTCGAGAAAAATAGCAAACAATGGGTAAACAAATTACTGTTGGGCAAGTGATAGAACTTCAAATAATCATGACGATATCCAGGCAATGATCATTATATAGGCATCACATCCAACATTAGTACACCGACTCCTGCCGTCATCTACTACTATTACTCCACACATCGACCGCTATCCAGCATGCATGTAGTGTATTAAGTTCATGGAGAAACGAAGTAATGCAATAAGAACGATGACATGATGTAGACAAGATCTATTTATGTAGAAATAGACCCCATAGTTTTATCCTTAGTAGCAACAATACATACGTGTCGGTTCCCCTTCTGTCACTGGGATCAAGCACCGTAAGATTGAACCCACTACAAAGCACCTCTTCCCATTGCAAGATAAATAGATCAAGTTGGCCAAACAAAACCCAAATATCGGAGAAGAAATACGACGCTATAAGAAATCATGCTTATAAGAGATCAAAGAAACTCAAATAACTTTCATGGATAAAATGATAGATCTGATCATAAACTCAAAGTTCATCAGATCCCAACAAACACTACAAAAAAAGACACTTCCATAATGATATGTGTTCGTCACAGTAGGTCACGTTTTCTGTCATGCATGTACATCCATGACGATTTTATGACAGAATCAGGATAGTCATACCTATGTTGTCGTAGAAGTGTTCCATGACATTACTAAAATTATCATCACAAAAGTGTCCACTTCCATGACGATAAATCGTGCGTCACAAAAGTGCTTTCGTCAAGGGTGACCAACACATGGCATCCACCGTAACGGGTCGCCGTTAAACTATTGGGTCCGGTTTTGGATCCGATAACCCGTTAACAGCCCGGACCAATGGGAAATTTCCACGTGTAAAATTCTGATTGGCTGGAGGAAACACGTGTCAGCTTGTCAGTGGGTCAGATAGGCGCCTATGATATGTCGACACATGCGACGGCCCACCACCGGCCCATTTAGCTTACAAAGGCCAGCCCATTTGACTTGGTCAAAAGTTAGCGGGCTGGCCCATGAAAAGCCTATTAACGGTCTCTTCGCAAATAGCCCATTTTATGGCTCGGTAACTCATGACTCGTGAGGGCCTACATGAAATCGGCCCACCAACATCATGTGCGCCGTCAAATATAACACAAGCCCGTTTCAATTTCGGCCCATGTATGGCCCATGATGTCTTTCGGCCCATATGAGGCCTTCGTATCTTTAGGCCCTTTAAAGGCCCATGGTGACTCTAGCCTAGAATGAACAGTAAATTTGTTTGTACCCATTAACGGCCCATGATTCACATGGTCCGTTCCCAGCCCGTGTTAGCTTTCGGCCTATTGACGTCCCATACGTTCTTGGGCTCCTTTCCGTCCCTCGATTACTTCTGGCCCGTTACTAGCCTGTTCCCCTAATGGGCCAAATTAGCCTGTTCCTGGCTAGTTAACCCGTTGCGCCGTTTCTAGCCCGTCCTATATTTTGGCCCATTAATGACCCGTTAAGCCTACGACAAAATTAGGCCTTTGCTGTCCTCGGGCCTGTTAACGGCCCAATACCGTGCTGGGCTGATACCAATTACGCTCGTTTACGGCCCATGTAGACCCATTTATCCAATGGTCGGAGGCCCACCGATTCTACATCCGTGCTGGAGGCCCATCTAAAGACGGCCCGTAGGAGGTCCATGGATCCTGCGACCCGTAGCATGGTCATGGTTACCACGATCCATATATGGCCCATGGTTGTTGTGACCACTAGCAAACCAGGGAAAACGAAGACTAGGAAATAAATAAGCCCGAAACTATCGCTAGGCTATTAAGGCGATTGCACAGATTACATCCATTAGGCATCAAAGATCGCCACCAGTGCAAATATAGGGAACACCCTACACTATACAAAAATGGCTTGCTATTTCTTCAGCTGGTGGCTGCACGTTAAGAACAAATTTTGCATCGCAACAAAACAAATTACAACTATAAAACAAAAGAAAGGTTGGCATAAAAGTTAATAGTCTGGCAGATAAATGCACCACTAGAAGTTCAGAAGCTCAGTTCATTTGACCTGACTGTTACATTTGCATGTTGGATTGTCCGATGGAGCACCATAACCTTCGCCTTCATTTCTCCTAGGCTCCTGAACAACATAGCAAATGTCTGATAGTCTAGTTTCAAAACCATGCATATCTTGACGACATCGAACAATGTATGTCCTTGTCTCACAAAGGGTCTCTGTTAGGGAACGGACTTGTGTGTGGAGCGCAGATATAACATTGTTTTGAGCTTGCATATCTTGATCATGAGGCAGTTTGGATGAGATTGCCTTAACAACCAACCCAGTATTATGCACGAACGTGCTTTTGGCACTGTTAGTGGATAGGTACTGACCCACTGCAGCAAGAGCTGACATTGCGGTTATAGTTGCCTCGCCACCTTCAGAAGGTGGCGGTTCCACCATTTTTTCCATAGCTTGCAGAAAAGTTGAGTTTTTACATTAGTACTAGAACAGAAGATATTAAGGATACAACAAAACCAAACAAAATAGCTTTGGTCTATATATAGAACTTATTATGGTGAACCCATGTAAAATATTAGATGTATTTTACTGCAAAGTACATAATAAAACCAGGTTCCAAACATATGACCATGTACCATGGCTAATGTATTGTGTATTTCTTCACATTGTATTGACAACTAAGGATAAAGAGACAAAGTTTATAATACGGTAAGCATAATACGACATCATTCATATCACAAAACAACTGAGAACAGACAAACAGGCAATTGTAATGTTGTGTGGGCAAGTCCAGCACGGAACTAGATTATAGGTCAAGATGAAAGGAACATCACTCCTCTCTTTTAAACCTTGTAAGGTGCAATGATACGCTAAGACAATTGTGTATAAAATTGAAAAGAGTAATAGACATTGGCTGCAAACCATGCAGTTCAAGGCACGAGTCAGAGTAAGTAGTAGTTAAAAGGCATGAGGATTAATGACTTACAATAGCGGCTTTGACTGGTGTAGTCATGCCCTTCATCTTGCTGGTGTGACAGTCCTTAAAGATTTCCACAACATTTGGTTCAGGTACTTTTTGGTCCTTGCGGGCATTCCTCTACATTTGGAACAAGTAAATATAGATCTGATAATATGGTACAATGAAAAGAGTGAAACAATAGCTAATTACAAAAGCCTCGCGGTGTGCAATGTAGCTACGAGATCCTGTCGTCTGTTGGAATTTCACTTTCGTACGGTTGGCCTTGTTCTTTGAACAGTTCACCTACAAGAAGATAGATTTGTGTGGCACATGCGTAAATAGTACTTCAACATGTGATTTGATCACATATATATAATGTACCTGATACTTCGGATCAGACCAGTGTTTAATGAGTCCTCTCCAGTCTTCATCCAATATATTTTCCACTTGACATGTTTGGGCAAGTTCACTGTTAGCCTTGCCTTCAAAGTGAGTTTTCCCCAAGTTATACTGATACTATCGCAGAGCAGACTTGAAAACATGGGTGCAAGCTTGTCGGGTTGCATCATCTTGGCTATCCAACTTGAACCTCATCTATTGAAAATTATGGGAGTCTCATTATCAGCAACCTAGAAAGTATTGGACAGAGCAAGACGATATTACTAGTGTCCATACATAACCATACTTACAGATAAATGGTCGAGGAAGGTGTCAAACTAGGTTGCGTCTTTGTCATTCCTGTATTTAATCCATGTTGGGAGGATACGTACATGACACCTAACAGCAACCGCTGCCTCTGATACTAACTTGGCTGACTCTGTAGCATCATGTGGCCTTTTTAAACCTGCCTCAAAATGGATGTCCATTATTCCTCCTCTATATTTAGTTAACCTATCGAGCATTATCCCTGATGTTTGTTTCCTCTTGCGCCTAGGTGCTAGTCCAACAACAAACATAGGAAGTGTTAGTGTACATCAAACTGTGAGACTACATATAAAGAAGCATGCAACTGTAACTTGGCTCCAGCAACTACCTTCTTGCTGTTGAAGCTCACAAAGTTCATCTGATCTTGCGAACTCATATTGTGTCAAGAGTGCTTCGGACATAGTGTCAGGTGGCAAGGGATCTTGGGAACGTGCTGCTAGCTGAGTTGACCAACGAGTAAATCGTGTAGCTAGTGGTACTGTGGAAGGTGTTGAAACAACTAGGGATGTCTCTGCTTGTTTGGTGGAAGCTATTTGTTTCTGTTTGGCTTGTTCTGCAGCTCGTGTAGCACGGGATACCCCGTCGGTACAATTTTCAGCTGGACTATGACATTCTATTGCACCATCACTACCAGTAGAATCTGCAGGATTCTTCCGCTTCCCTTTCCCTGTCGTTATGTCTTGCTTCGTCTTTCTCTGTGCCATGTTAAGTCAAGCCGACAAGAAAAACGAATAAAATTTAGTTCTTCAAAACAAATTGATGCGTGATACAGACAAACTGAACTTTGATGTTAGACAACCACATGATAGGAGGATGTAATATGTACGAAAAACAGGACGGTGTGAGATAACCAGAACTATGATGTGTAAACTAAGCAGAAGACATTTCACTAAATTAGAAGCAATGCAATGGAAGGTAGAAACCATAGGAAAGATGCTACAAATATTGCTCTGCCAAGTTAATACACTACTAGGAAAAGGCCTACTAGTGGCGCACCTGTTTTGCCTACTAATGGCGCACTACAGGCGCGCCACTAGTATCACACCATTAGTATCTGGTATACTAATGGAGCACCATGCAGTGTGCCATTAGTAAAGCCCACGGTGCGCCATTAGTATGCCTCCCAGGGGGCCATATTTACCCATGTGCTTTGGCATACTAATGGCGCACTAGTGGATGATGCGCCATTAGAGTCCTTTTTGTAGTGCGCCATTAGTGTGCTAAGTGGTGCGCCACTAGTATGAATATTAGGGATTTTTTTTTCTTTTCTGATATTTGCACAGGTTACAAAACATATTACTGCACCTAATATAGAGAGCACAACATATAAACAGCAGATTTATCAAATATAATAGAAGATTAGTCTCCGAATACAATTCATCGTATTAGTCTCCGAATTTAAAGTACCAAACAAAGTTAGTACATTACAAGTCTCAAAACCGTGAGTAGCGAGTTGGTCTTCACATTACAAGTCGATATCGATCATCTAAACTACCATCACATAGAAGAGAGCTGCGGTCATCAGGATGAGCATCATCGCGATTAAACTAGTCTTCATCCGCTTCCTCCAACGCTCCCTCCTCTCTCCCGCTAAATAGCGCGCATATCTAACTTCCACCTCCGCCCTAGTGGTGTACCCTTTGTAACTGTTACCGATGAAACAGTGAACCTGTCTCCGACACTCCTCCCAGTCATCGTAGACTCCGGGAACCTTACCCTTGTACACGACGTACGACGGCATCTCTATGCACTAGCCAAACAAAATGTTAGTAACAATTCATAGACAATACATAAGCAATATATAAGTATGCAACAAAAGGATCGGAAGAGAAAAGCAACACATTAATAGCATGATTCATGGTCCTACTAATAAATAGAATCGATTACATATAAGTTGAACGACTGTCCAAACCAAAGAGACATACAAGTTCATTAAAGTTTAATTACAGCATGAGCCAATCAATGTTTCAGAACTACACATAGCATCACTACTTTCGAATCGACTCAGGGACCAGAGCATGGATGAAGCAGCCATCTCTCGTGATGGTCATGAAATCACGGGCATTGTCAGCCTGCATTTGTAGAGTTGTGTCTATCTCACTATTGGACGGTTGATATCTGAGGTAAAACTACCCCGAGGTACGAAGGACATCTTGATGGATGATTTCCGCAAACTCCGACTGGATGCGAAAGAATTCTAGTCTGATGTCCGCGTCCTGGATTGCCGACAATCTTGTGGCCCAATCTTTGAGATTATTTGGTAGTAGAAGGTGATTATGGTCCCGTACGATCGCCCGCATGTGATGGAGGGCGTAGTAGGCATCCTTATGACCGCCAGGCGGCTGCTTGACGCAGGGGAACGTTGTAGTGTGGGCGAACACGTGCTTGCCGTACCTACGGACTGGCCTGGTGAAGGTGCCTCCAGATTTGGCGTAGCCGGGGAGAACATCATCAAGAACTTTCTTGATATTTGTGTGGTCTTTCTTCGACTAACGGTCCGAGTCGAAATACGTGGCCATGGAATATTTTGGGCTTAAGAGGATGAGTGTGTAATGTGTGTCACTGCACAAAACACGGAATGTTAGAAAAAAAGAACGATCAAAATCTAAGAAATCATATGTTACGGGGCAGTGAGGGGATGACTTACTCGGGAAAGTAAGGCACAAGGAAGTTATCCTTATCTGGGTTTGCCAGAATGACGCCTTCGAGGTAAGAACTCGCGACTTGCCGGTCCCCAGCGCTGCCCAAGATCTTGCCACGCATGTAGAAGGGGTCGATTATCATGATGTATGGGGTCTTGTCTCTAATGATCCGCATCTCCATACTCAGCGAAAATAACCGAATGAAGGTGTAGTGCAGCGGAGGAAGGTTAAACATAGCGAAGATGTCATCAAACCGCAGGACGATCGAACCCCCGATGGCGTTATCCACAAAGCCCTTGCCCTCTGGCACCTTGGCCATGAAAACCGGGTATGCCACATCATTCTTGGGGAGACGCCGCTTCTCCAAAGAAAGAACATTGTCATGCAGACTCCGCATAGCACCAGTTGCAGCATTGAGCATATTAGTCAGTAGCATCGGCCTACCCGCCACATGCACCCTCCTCGAGATACCCTTAGGTGAAGGTGGACCGTCCTGAGCACGGATCATACTCGGTGCCGGCTGGCTGGCAACCTTGTTACTCTTTCTTTTCCGTCCCTTCTTCTTCTGCTGTAATGGGATCGAGTTCTGCTCACAGACTGCCTTCTTGAGTGTATTAGGGATGATAATATTTGGCACCTCGGCTAACTGAGGCTTGGTGAAGGCGGCAGCTGGAGGCGTCTCCTGAGAACTGAACGCCAGACGACGCCTGTTGCAATTTGGTTTCTCCGCGGTACCAGCATGGTCGCGGTCGTCTTTTTCAGGGTTGGGTTCTTGAGAAGGAGGCCCGAAGAATTCGTCACCGTACCCATGTTCGGCAAAGTACTTATCGACGTTGGTAAATGTACCGTCGTCGTTGTCGTTGTCGTCCGGATCCTGTGCCATATGCATGTTCGGATCCTATGCCATAGGGATGTCATGCATGTCCGGTAGCGTTGCGGCAGTCTTGCCATGGCTTGGCGCCGGCATGACTGGCGGTGTTGTCTGTGGGGTGGTGTCTCTCGCCCCCAAACGAATCCGGCTCTTCGACCAAAGTAGGGGCCAGCTTACGCAGGCGCTGAGGGTCATCACATCATCTTCGTCGGCCCCAGTGGGTCGAATCGGAGGTAACAACTCGTTGCAGCCTGGCAGCACCCGAACCAGTTCAACCCTATACACGGTGGGTGGCATCGGATTACCGTGGAACATGGGGTTGCCCGGTTGAACGATTCTTCCCTTGGCAACATCGATCAACTCGCCGCCCACGAAGTGTAGGAGAGTGCATGGAACGTCGGCGGCGCCCTGCGGAAACATGTAGGACGTCAGGGATGCCCAGTCAAAGGCAAAGAGATGAATTCATCGGCCGAGAGGCTTAATTAGTTACCGTGATGGCGTCGAGATCGGCTAATGTCGAGGCACCACCAACGGCTGGCGTGCAACTAACGGAGGGGCTGCTTGCTGCTGAGGTGCCGGCTGGCGTACACCCGGGTGCATTAAGCTCCAATGCCCGTGCCGCGTCAGAGACACCAATACCGCCTCCGCCGGAGACACCAATGGCGCCGCTTGTGCGTTGTGCAAGTTGCTGGCCGTGAAGCTGGGAACCAGGGGCGGCCCCTATTGTCCGCCTACAATCCACATCGTCAGCCCCTGAATCAAGGTAGGCACAATGGCGGTGAGCGTCGATCCCAGTTGTTGTTGCACTTGCTCTTGGACAATCTCCAGAATCTGCGCCACTTGTGCCTTGAGTTCTTGAACCTCGCGCGACTGGCTTTCCGAGCTGGTCTTTCTCTCCTTTCGCCCACCAGCGTTATAGTATGACGACCATTTTGTGGACAAGCCTTTGCTGGCCACATGACCAGCTGACGATGGCTTACTGAGCTTATCCTTGTTTTTCATTACGTTCAACGCCCTATTTAAAGGGGTGTCGAAAGGGGTGCTCTGAGATGACCCCACTCTACTGCTTTTAGTCTCCTGTAGAAGGAATGTGAACCATTTAGAAATTTGGCTTCATTAATTAGAATGCAACCATATGGAGCTAATTACGCGGGGGTGCATTCCTTACCAGAACAAGCTCAAGCGCCCTGGTCTTCGGTTCCGTGGTAAGCTCCTTTGTTACCGGGTCCTCGTTGTATCAGGCCCTGACATAGTTCCTGGTCTGCTTGTCACAGTATTTCTCGAAGCGGGGCGGTAGGCCTTGCTCGGCACGCTCCGCGTCCTCCTTGTCCCATATAGGCTACGCCACTCTGTAACCGCCGGGACCGAGTTTGTGTTCCCCTAAGTTCAACTCCTGCATTTCTTTCCCCCACTGACTTGATTCGGAGGTTGCACTGCTCTCGCACTTGATCTTGAACTCCTTGTAGTCATCTTCGCTGATCGAAGGATTTTTCGCCTTGATCTTCTCATAACTATCACCTTTTTCAATCATTCTCTTCACCGCGCTTCTCCAAGTAGACAGGGTCGTGCTCATCGTCGTGAGGGTGGCACTGTTCACTTTATTCCCTGAGAGGCGTGTGTTTACAAAGTCAGGGGGAACTTGTATCGTTCGTGCAGCTTTGTGAAGAGGAGGTTGCGCAAATTCCCTTGGTCCTTATGCCTTAGGTTCTCGGTGTTCATTGAGACGGTGCTCCGGAGAATGCACCCGAGCTGAAGCGAGTACCCCTTGACTAATTCTTTGGGCGCCGTTGGATGCCCGTCGGAGTTCACTTGAGTAAATTCCTCCTTGATAGTGTGGAGCACGTTCGGGCGCCGGTCCTTCCGTTGCCTCTTCAGTTGGCTGCCATCTGTGCGTGTGCTGCCATCATCAGTGGTGCCATCCTCGGCAGCACCATCAGCGGTGTCATCCCCGGTGCCACTAGGGGTTGTGTAGTCAGGATCGGTGTCTTCCGCGGCGTCCTCATAGCGGTGAGGTTCTTCCTCCATCTCCTGGGACATCTCCCAGAATTGCTTGCCCGAACCGCCGGCCTCATTGTTGTGGGCCATGTTTCGCTCTAAATAGGAAAAAAGTTTGGTCAAAAAGTTGTTTATTGTCAAGGAACAAGATCATGGTCTCATCATTTAGGGTTTGTCGACACCGAGGCATCCTAAAAGCTAAGATTTTATCATTTAGGGTTTGTCGATGTCGAGGCACCCTAAAAGCCTAAGCTTTCATCATTTAGGTTTTTATCAACACCGAGGAACCCTAAAAGCCAAGGTTTTATAATTTAGGGTTTGTCGACGCTGAGGCACCCTAAATGCTAAGTTAAGTTTTCATCATTTAAGGTTTATCAATGCCGAGGCACCCTAGCTAGGTTGACGCTGAGGCAGTTGATCATATTTAATTAAGTACTAAGATACCCCGGCCCATGCATTAGTCACAAGTACCCCATATATCCTATTTTTAGCAAAGTCATGCTAAAATTCATGGAAAATTTCAGCATGACCTTTGCTGAAAATAGGACATATGGAGTACCCGAATTTGCCGGAAGGGAAGTTAATCGACATTCCGGCAAACTCAAGGGCCTCTCGGGGTAGCTGCAAAATCATCACGACACGATGGTCAGAGACATGACCTTTGCCTAACTATTTTGAACTCCTGCTAGAACTGAACACAACATACCAAGGAAAATCAACACTTCTAGATTCATATCAAACTAACAACCAACACTGCATAACAGTTCCATGTAGAATACAATGGTAGAATACAATCAACACTTCTTTGTGTCCATATCAACTACCTCAATAACCTGTCAATACTGAATATTAGAATTTTATAATTTAAATCATGCTAAAGATATATAAAACTCCATTGCAAATGTGCCATGTCAATCAAAACCCCAATGGATGAGAACTACCATTCAATACAACAACTCTTAGAAGTGAAGAACAGGTTCTCCAAAATGAATAGAAAGGGAGCATGCTGACATCTATACAAGCCAATAATGATTTACTACTCAATGGAAAAGGGAAAGATAAACGCCAGTCAATAAATTTACTACATCAAAAGGAGTTAAACTCAAGAATGCAGCACTATCTCTGAACCTAACCTTTGTTTAGCACACAAATTGTTTTCTGTAAAAGATGATCATCATCTTTACAGAATAAAGCAACACCCTGCACTAGCCTAAAAACAAGTGAAGTTTCACCCATAGAAGAACATGTGCAAACAAAATAATGACACTCAATTTAGATAGCAAAAAAAGTGAACATCAAGTACTAGGGCACATTGACACTCCTGGTTTTCTACAAACACCAGGTACTAGGGCACACTAAAGTTCTGAAATTTGTGTGCCTAACAGAATTAACTGAATTTTCAGTAACCGAATAAACTGAATTTTCAAAACGGACAAATATTAATAGGTTGACTATTGAGTTCAACTATTAATAGATAGCATCAGCAATTCAACATTCAACTATTAAGTTCCTATTGCTGAGGGGAGCATGGCCACGGGGGGCGGCAACCAGGGGCTGGGGCGCGGTGGTGCGACAGTCTACGGCGACGAAATCGAAGGGGGGGAGGGGAACTGGTGCAGCTCATCGAGAGGAAGATGATGGCGACCTCGTGCGGGGCCGGGGTTGACGAGGTGACGTAGATCGACGGTGAGGCCGCGGTGGCCGGAGGTGGAAGAAGACCTCGATACGCATGATGCAGAGTCGTCGAGCTCGAACGGGTGGCGGTAGGTGATGTAGAAGACCACTGCAAAGCTCTTGGACTCCTTGGTGGGGTGCAGGGATGACGGTGGTCGCGGGGACGATGCGGTGACGGCGATGACCTAGTCGGGTGAAGTAGCGCATGGGGAGGGGAAGTGGGGAGGTGCTAGGGTTTGCACAGGGGTCTGGCTCGGCCTTATCCAACCGGGGAGCCGGAGCGGGTGTGGAGCAGGCGCGGGGGTCGTCGGAGCGGGCGTGGGGGTTGTCAGAGCAGGCGCGGGGGTCGTCGGAGCGGGTGTGGCGAGGGAGGGAAGGGGATCTGGTGAGGGAGAGGGAAGGGGGATCGGGCAAAGGGGTATCCAGCTAGAGGGGGGAATGTTAGTAATGGCGCACCATCTAGGGGTGCGCCATAAAAACACTGATAGCAATGGCGCACCATCCTCTGGTGCGCCATTAGTAACTTTTTTTCTGATAGCAATGGCGCACCCTCCTATGGTGCGCCATTAGTAACTTTTTTTTCATTATTTTTTGTTGCATCTAATAATTTGTTTTTTATCAAATTTGTTATTTTCACGAGGACTAGAACAGAAGATATCATCAAATATCATCAAATTTGTTTTGTTGAAAATATCATCAAATTTGTTTTTTATTTTTAATTGAAAATATCATCAAATTTGTTATTTAAAAATATCATCAATTTTTTTTGGAGTTTTAGTTGCATTCGTTTGTGAATTGGTAAAACATTTATGAATATGAAAAAATATCATCAAATTTGAAGAATATTCATTGATTCAAAAAGTGCCCATGAAATTTAAAAATATTCATGAGTTCGAAAAATATTAACAAATTCAATATTCATGAGGACTAGAACAGAAGAAATATCATTTCAAAATGTCGAAATACAATTGAGAAATGAAGACTACGATTTAAATACAATCGATCTTAGGTAGCTATCTTTCCACAATCTTCTTGCCCTTCTTTTTCGCAAATGGAGTTCTTTTGTTGAACGGACGTCCTTTAGGTAGGGTGGTCCTGCTTCTTCTTGTGGTGTATGGCACTTCATCGTCGTTGTCATGTTCCATCTTCGGGTCGCTGTACTTGTCGAAGTCTTGCTCATTGGCAACTCCATCCATTCTGATGATCTTCCTTTTGCCTCTCCTCACGACAACACGACTACGCTTTGATGGGTCGGTAATGAAGAAGCATTGGTCCACTTGGGAAGCCAGTACCCATGGCTCATTTTTCGCGGTGACGTTTGCGCCCGCGGTCTTGGATTTGGCTTCGGGTATAACCATGGTGGTGAAATTCCGGTCTTCTTTTATGACGCTCTTGTCCCATTTGACACGGAACATCGGGACCTTCTCTCCAGCGTAGCTCAGCTCCCAGATCTCCTCGATCCTTCCGTAGTATCTGTCCTTGTTGTTATCGGTGTAGGATTCCATCGTTACCCCGGAGTTCTGATAACCATCGCTCTTCATGTCCTTGTCCTCGGTATAGAATGTGTAGCTATTGAATTCGTATGCCTCATAGGTCGTCAGGTTGTGCTCAGCGCCCTGTGACTAGGCGAATATGAGTTTTTCTTCCGTGGAAGAATCCTCATGTAAAGGGTACGATAGAAGCTTCTTCTTGAACCAACACGTGAAACATTAGTTGTGCTCTTTGATTATATCTCCGTCCGTCCTTTGTTGGCCTCGGTCATTGTACGTCTTCTCAATAAAGGTTTTGTGCCCTACCACCCAAGGATCGACCACGTCTATGTGTTGTAGCACGACTAGGTTTGCTCTTTCAAAGTCGGCGAGTCGACCCTCCAAGTCAACATGCATTTCGCGGCGACCCTCGCGGTGACCCCATCCAGCGAGCCTGCCGAGGTGCCTGTTGATGGGCAGACCAACGGGGTTCTCGATGCCTAGATAATTCGTGCAGTAGGAGATGCACTCTTCGGTCAAAAATCCCCTCTCTATGCTTCCCTCTAGATGTGACATGTTGCGAACGTATCCTTTGATGACACCATTCATCCTTTCAAAGGGCATCATGCTGTGCAGGAACGTCGGCCCGAGTTGGATGATATCCTCCATGATATGGACCAGCAGATGCACCATAATGTCGAAGAATGTGATTGGGAAGTACATCTCAAGCTCGCATAGTATCACCATGATCTCTTCCTATAGCCTTCTGAGTTGCCTCATGCCAACCGACTTCCGAGAGATGACGTCGAAAAAGTTGCATAGGCCAAATGGTCTTTCCCGGACATGCGCATCCATGATCCCACGGATTGCAACTGGAAGTATCTGCGTCATCAGCACGTGACAGTCGTGAGACTTCATCCCACTGAACTTCTGCTTCGTTGGGTCTAGGTATCTTCTTATCTTCCCTGCGTAACCATAAGGAAGTTTTACTCCTATGAGGCAGGTGAAAAACTGCTCGATCTCCTCCTGACTTAGAGTGAAGCACGCGAGAGGGTAGTCATTTCCGGTCTTCTTGGCCTTTTTGCCTTCGCGACGACCTTCCGTGTCCTGCTTCGCCTCATCATCATCATCATCATCATTAGCGTGAAGCTCCTCCCTGATGACCATTGATTTTCAAGTCTGCCCTTGCTGTTGGCCCATCTTTGGTCCTCTCTGGCATGTTGAGTAGGGTACCAAGCAGACTCTCACACATGTTCTTCGTGATATGCATGACATCAAGGCTGTGAGGCACACGGTGGATCTTCCAGTATGGCAAGTCCCAGAAAACAAACCTCGTTTTCCATACCTTCAGCAGCGGCTCTGGTGCCTTTCGCTTCTTTCCCGGCTCTGGCGCCTTTTGTGTCTTTCCCGGCAGTGGGCAATCTTTCCAATTTTTCAACAGCTCGTCTATTTCCTCGCTGCTCCTCATACGCGGGCGTCTTCAGGGTTCGGTTTCACCATCGAACATATCCTTGCGTTTTCTCCATGGGTCATCGTTGCGAAGCCACCTTTGATGTCCCATGAACATGGTTTTCAAAGACCCGGGATCTCTATCTAGCTGGCGATACGTTGTGTCATCCATGCACCTGACGCATCCAGAAAATCCATGGACCACCTGCCCCGCGAGATATCCGTAACCGAGGTAGTCGTGCACCGTCGTGAGCAGTGCGGCTCTCATAGGGAAATATTCTTTCTCTGTGGCGTCCCATGTATTGGCTGGCATTTTCCACAGCGTGTCTAGCTCCTCTTTCAGCAGCCCCAGATACAGATTGATGTCGTTCCCTGGTTGTTTCGGCCCTTCAATTAGCATACTCATGTCAATGTACTTCCTCTTCATGCACAACTAGGGGGGAAGGTTGTTCATCCACACAAACACAGGCCAGGTGCTATGTGTGCTTCTCTAGCTGCCAAACGGATTGACTCCATCGGTGCTCGCGCCCAGCACGATGTTCCTTGGATCGTCCCCAAATTCTGGGTGTTTGAAGTTCAACGCTTGCCACTGGCTCGCATCCTTAGGGTGACTCAGCAACTTGTCTTTTTTATTTATCTCCGGATCATTTTCGTCATCTTCTCGATTCTTCTCCTCCCTATCTGCGTGCCAACTCAGGAGCTTTGCTAGCTTAGGTTCCGCGAAATACCGCTGCAGACGAGGAGTGATCGGAAAGTACCACCCCACTTTTTGAGGAGCTTTCTTCCTCTTCTTGTATCGAGTGACGCTGCACACTGGACATATGGTAGACTCCGCGTGCTCGTCGCGATAAATGATGTAATTGTTCATGTACACATGGTATTTCATGTGCGGTAAATCCAGAGGACACACGATTTTCTTCGCCTCCTCGAAACTGGTCAGGCACTTGTTCCCCTTGGGAAGACGTTCGTGCCAGAATGACATGTTCTCGTCGAAGCATGCGTCGGTCATTTTGTGTTTTACCTTCATCTCCAGAGCCATGAGCGTTACTTTCAGGCGGGTATCCTCGGGCCTGCATCCTTCATACAATGGAGTAACCGCGTCTATCTCCAGTTGATCCAGCTTGGCTTTCTCTCGGGCGGCAGCTCTTGCATTATCCATCTGCTTGAGAAGCAGCTCCTGAATATGAGGGTCCTGCACCCAGCCTCCATCATCGTCTGCTCCGGCATCTTCATCTTCATGATCATGCCCTTCGTTTTGATCTTCCTCATCATGATGTCCGGCATCTTCTACATGATGACTGTGTACAGCATCACCGTCGTGATCATGTCCTGGAGATTCTTCGTCTTCTCGCCCGCCCTCACCGCAGTGGTTGTCTTGCTGCCCTTCCTCATTTCTTGC